>NC_080052.1:2339120-2683120 GCF_026212465.1 Amaranthus tricolor | reverse complement strand
TACTCCCTTCGTTTCATTGAATTTGCAGCATTTTCCATTTTGGTCCGTCCCACTTAAGTTGCATCATTTCTATTTTTGGATGATGGCCCACCACTTTCTTTTAATCTCATCCACACATTCACTCTCTTTTGATTTTATTCGCAAATTTTATTCTCTCTCTTTATTTATTACCACATTCCTAAAAACTACCCTCTTTCTCTTTGATGCAAATCAAAGAGGACAGAGGGAGTACTTATACTTTTTCCTCTCTTTTCATTCTCTTTGTGGGTTTCATTTTTTTTTTCTTTATTTTTTTTTCCTTGCTTTTGGTCTTTTTAGTCTTCTAGTCTTCCATTGACAAACACAGTGCTCCATCTCGCCACAATGCTATCAGATCGCCACCGCCATCATTTTCGCTATTGCCTTGCTAACATCATCATCAACTTTGCCTTATCATCCACCATAGCCTCACGTCTTCCATTGATTTATGGTGGTGGCTTTTAATCTAAATCCAAAAGTTTGATTTATGGTTTTAAGTAATTATGATTTATGAAGGTAAATATTCATTATTGATCAATATAATACTGGTTTGGATCTAAATTGTTGTCTTTTCTTTAGTTGTAATAATTTGAATTTTGATTTTGGGTGGGTGGTTCTTTGATAGCCTGAAATTGGTAACAAATTTAACGGTGGATGGTGAGTAGACAGTGGTGGGCGGTGGACGGTGGTTGCTACCGATTGGGTTTTGTCTGTGCAAGTGAATAATATACCTCAAGGAAGGTGAAAGGAGAATATGATACTAGTAATTAGTTTTTTTTCTAACATTTTTTATTGTTATATCATCTGCCATTAGCGTGTTTTTACAGTTTTGATTTTAATTTCTTAGTGTTCTAAATTTAGAGTTCGTAATTATAAGTGTTCAACACTGAGTTGTTATGACTTATGTCCATACAAGGCTGTTCTAGTATGATGGTAAGCAAAAACATTATTATATGATCATTTCTTTGAGTTAGTTTTGTTGTGTGGTACAAGTTTGTAGTACTAGTTCTTTCTCTTTAAGGTCTTGAGTTAGTATTTTTCATAGAAGGTAGCTTTTGCTCAGGTGCTATATAGCTACGGGCGATTGATGGTGAAAAGAGGGGGGGGAAGGGGCTGGCTTGCTTGAGGGAGTCAAAGACTTGAATGTGAACTTAGAGTGGGGTCTTGGAACATAAGTACACTAGAGGTCAATTCATTAGAACTGGTAGTGGATCTTAGTAAGTATATGATTAGTGTAGCGTGTATTTAGGGGATGAGGTAGAAAGGAAATTCTTCGACGTCAGTAGAAGGGTATAGGTTGTGGTATTGATGCGTGTTCAAGGGTGGGGAATGTTTTTTGTAGTGCAAGAATTAAGAGGATGCAATTATTTTGATCAATGGAACACTCAAACACTCAGGAATCCAATGAACAACACACTGACTCACACAAACAAACCAAGAAAGAGTTTCTTGTTTTTCTGATAAGGGTGAACAGACACTTTGAACATGGCCTATGCATGAACTAGGATAGAAACAATACAAGGACGATGAAGCCTTGATTGCTGGGTGCTTTTGAGAACTCAAACCACTCCGTGATTCTCCTTCCCTCCGGCCAAAAGGTTGCTCCACAACCCTCTGAAGAAGTTTATGAACAAACTTCAAAACAGAAAAAATCCTTTTTTCTGAGAAATACTTCGAGTATTATTGCAATCAAATCAATGTACAAGCGTGTCTATTACAATGAGAGCCCATATATTTATAGGCTTTGAGATCTAAACTAGCCGTTACAAGCAATTAGCTAATACACGTGGCTAACTACTCAAAACAGAAACAAACAGAAGGCTCAATACTTAGCCAATTTTCTGGCTTTTACGAGTTGATGACTGGCCCTCCTTTAGCTTGTTCTACCGTCCTCCTGGTGTACTATTAGTAAAACCCTTGGCCCTTGGTGGCTTGGCCCATGTAGTGAGATGCCATTCCAGCCCTCCTTCCGGTCCAAGTGGTCCCGGTCTGAACTCAGGCGGTTCACCAAGGTCAGCTGTTCGCCAGATAGCTCTGTTGCTCTGTTCTTGGAGTCTGTCTGTTCTGTTGAGGCTTGGTTGCTGATCCTTATGATGTCCTGGACTTCCTTGGCCTTGCTACGTGTTCTTGGATCCATAACTGATTATTGAGGATTATCCATGGGAGCCCTTCATGTTACATGTGCATTTGGCGTAGATGACAAGTCCAATGCACTGTCTTGCTCCTTCATGTCCTTTGTGCTGTTCCCGACCTTTGATACCATATTTGTATCAACTCCTCCCTCTTGGAAGAGAATTGTCCTCAATTCCTGTGCAGGTTCATGTAGGGTCAGGTCTCCTATGTTGAATGTGTGGGAGATATTGTACTCTGCTGGTATTTGGACTTCAAATGCATTCTCCCCATATTTCTTCTTTACTGGGTAAGGGCCTATGGCTCTGGGCATTAATTTGTTTTTCCTGAGCTGGGGGAATCTTTCTTTCCTCAGGTATACCCATACAAGATCTTCTTCTTTGATGGCTTGTTTGATCCTCATGTGCTTGTCTGCTTTCTTTTTATACTTTGAGCTTGTGTTTTCCAGGTTATCATGCACTTGCTTGTGTACTGCTTCCATTTGCTTGATCATCTCCTCAGCTCCTATTCCTTTGCTGTCACACATAGGTAAATTAATGAGAGATACAGGAAGTAAAGGGTTGATGCCATAAACACATTCAAATGGTGAGAATTTGGTAGCATGATTGGGTGCTCTGTTGTATGCAAACTCAGCATGACAAAGCTTTAAGTCCCATTCCCTAATGTTGCACTTTACCAAAATTCTGAGCAGACTACCTAGTGTCCTATTAGTGACTTCTGTTTGGCCATCCGTTTGTGGGTGGTAAGCGGTGCTAAACAATAGTTTAGTGCCCAACATCTTCCACAAACTCCTCCAAAAATGGCTTAGGAACTTACTGTCTCTGTCTGAAACAATAGTTTTGGGTATGCCATGCAACCTCACAATTTCAGCAAAGAATAATTTTGCAATATGTTGTGCATCATCTATCTTAGTGCATGCAATAAAATGAGACATCTTAGAAAATCTGTCAACAACCACCAAGATAGCATTCTTTCCTCTTTTAGTTTTAGGGAGAGCCATCACAAAGTCCATGCTTATGTGTTCCCAAGGCCTTTGTGCAATAGGTAAGGGAAAATACTCTCCCTTGTGAAAAGTTACCTTAGCCTTAAGGCAAGGCTCACATCTGAGGATATGTTTACCTACTGTGCCAAGCATTTTAGGCCAATAAAAATGCTTTGCAAGCATATCCAAGGTCTTTTGTATTCCAAAATGGCCTGCAATGCTACCTTCATGCACTTCCTTCACTAGAACAGATCTTAGGGGAAGCTTAGGTATGCACAGCCTGTTTCCTTTAAAAAGGAAGCCTTGGTGAATACTGAATAAACCTTGAGGCTTCTCTGTGCATAATTGATAAATTTCAGAAAAATCAGAACAAACAGAGTAGTGATCCTTAATGAATTCAAAACCTAATATTCTGGATCGTACTATCCCAAGTAATTGGTACTTTCTACTGAGGGCATCAGCTATGATGTTGGTTTTCCCTGCTTTGTACTTAGCTGAAAAATCAAATGTTTGCATGAACTCCTTATCATAAGTGGAATAGTTCAACCTACTGTGGTTTAACTTTTCACTGAAAAAAGCAATAGGTCTCCCCTCTTGAACAAGCACAGCTCCAATCCCTACCCCACTGGCATCACATTCCAACTCAAATGGTTTGGTAAAGTCAGGTAGCTTCAGGATGGGGGCTTTGCACATCATCTCCTTGAGGGTTTCAAAGGCCCTCTGAGCAGCAGGAGTCCATTCAAACCTCCCCTGTTTGGTGCACTCTGTTACAGGTGCTAAAACAGAGCTAAAATTCTTTATAAACCTTTTGTAGAAGGAGGCTAAGCCATGAAAAGATCTTACTTGTGTCAAGGTAGTGGGTGTAAGCCACTCTTGTATAGCCTGTACCTTGGCAGGGTCAACTCTCACTCCCTCCTTTCCTATAATGTACCCTAAGAAGCTCACTTCAGGTAGGAGGAAACTACATTTCTCAAGCTTAGCATAAAGCCTCTGTTTTCTCAAGACTTCAAATAATTTGTGGAGGTGATCTATGTGTTCTGTGACTCCCTTACTGTAAACAAGAATGTCATCCAAATAGACTGCTATGAACTTCCCTAAGAAGGGTCTAAGCACCTCATTCATCAGCCTCATGAAGGTGCTAGGGGCTCCAGTCAAGCCAAAGGGCATCACAAGCCATTCATAAAGCCCATACTTGGTTTTGAATGCAGTTTTCCATTCATCCCCTTGCTTCATACGTATCTGATGGTAGCCACTCCTTAGGTCTATTTTGCTAAACCACTCTGAACCTCCCAACTCATCTAGAATGTCATCAATCCTTGGTATAGGAAACCTATACTTAATGGTTATATTGTTCATGCTACGACTGTCAATGCACATTCTCCATGTGCCATCTTTCTTTGGCACTAAAAGGGTGGGTACAGCACATGGGCTTAGACTTTCCCTAACATAACCTCTTTGCATTAGCTCATTAACCTGTCTTTGCAACTCCTTAGTTTCTTTAGGGTTAGACCTGTAGGCAGGTTTGTTAGGTAGGCTAGCTCCTGGGATCAAGTCAATCTGATGCTCTATACCTCTCACAGGGGGTAGGCCAGGTGGTAGATCACTTGGGAAAACATCCTCAAACCTTTTAAGCAGGCTCTACAGCACAGGGGGTATAAAAGGGTGGCTTTGTATCTCTTTCATGATCAAAATGTACAGCTCCTTTTTGCTTTCAATTTCCCTCTCACATTCCTTCCTAGTCATTAAGTGAATAGGGGCCTTGGATGGTTTAGGTGGAACAGCCTTGTGTGGGGGCAGGGGAATCAATTCCTTCGTTTTCCCATTATGTTTGAGGGTGTAAGTGTTGGTGTAACCATTGTGGGTAGTCTTTTTGTCATATTGCCAAGGTCTCCCTAGCAATAAATGGTAGGCATCCATATCTAAGACATCACACATCACTTCATCAACATAAGTCCCTAAGGTTAAGCTCACTAAGTATTGCTTGCTCACTGACCCACTTGCTTTGTTGTCAAGCCACTTCATCTTATAAGGGTGAGGGTGAGGCTTGGTATCAAGATTCAGCTCAGTCACTAATTGTTTGCTCACACAGTTGGACTCACTCCCACTGTCAATAATAAGATCACACATTTTCCCCTGTATTTTGCATTTGGTTTGGAATATATTTTCCCTCTGGTCTGATCTCTTGGCTAAGGATGTGGTGTGAAAGCTCCTCCTAATGACTAGGCTAAGGTGTTCCTCCTCAGGTAACACTCTTTCCAACTCCTCCTCTTCCTTCTCTGTATCCCCCTCAAACCTATGTCTATTCCCTTCTTCATCCTCTATGTAAGTGCCATCCTCATCACTTAGGCTGGGTGGATAAATCTCTTCCTCTTGACCATTCCTGGTAACTAGGATCTTCTTTGGTCTGGTATCTTGCCTAATTTCAGTCCACTCTCTCATGGTGAAGGCTCTCGCATTAGGACAATCTCTCTTGTAATGGCCCCTCCCATTACATTTAAAACAAACTACATCCTTTGGGTTGGCAGGGGGGTCTCTAGTGGTGTTAGTTTTTATCCCACTGTTCTGAATGTCTCTCTTAGGTGTAGGGATGGTGCTTGAGTTCCTAGGTGTGTAGGTCCTTGTGATTTTGGTTTGGGACTGGGCTGCCTTGTTGATTTGCCTCTCAATCTCAACAGCCTGCAAGCTGGCTATATGCACTGTGAGGTCGGGTGTAGTCATGAGCCTATCCCTGATTTCTTCCCTTAGCCCAGCTATGAACCTTCCCACTCTCATCTCTTCAGTCTCATGGGGGTCGCAAAGCACATACAATCTTTCCCACTCATTCCTGTACTCGTCCACAGATTTGGCTCCCTGTTTCATGGAGTTAAGTTGGATGTATTGTTGCTGTTTGTATGAGGTAGGGACATACTTCCTTTTCATATGCTTCTTGAGCTTAGCCCAGGAGTTAATCCTACCCCTTTCCTCCCTAATCCTACGTTTTTGGAGTCCTTCTAACCATATGGCAGCCGATTTGATCAATTTGATCTTGGCTAGCTTGTACTGTTGGTCTGGGGGTGTATTCTTGAATTCGAAGTAATTATCCATCCTATCCTCCCATTCTAGGTACTTTCCAGGATCATAAGATTGTCCATCAAATTCAGGGATATCAATTTTAACGGTTCTATCCTCGTAGGGTCGCAAATTAGGGTTTTGTGTTCTATCTTGCTGATGGTCGATCCTCAACTGATTCAGGGTTTGCATGACTAATCTCATATTCTCCTCTAACATCCCTAATCTCTCCTCCATGGTCATATCCACTTGACCAGAGACAGCTATGATACCAGCAATGCACGAAAATGATGATTATGAAATGTATGCGAAAATCGAAAATGCAAGAATCAACAAAAACTGAAATCCGTATGTATTGTAATTGAACAAAAGAATTTAAGTAAACTATTGAATGACAAATGAAAAGTATAGGAGGAATCACTCCCTGTATTTCGTGGAATCAATGATGATTGAAATTTCCACACTGCGCCAAAATCTCCCAATGTCTTCCTTTTTCTGAAACCCAGAAACTTATGAAACCTCTTTCCTCAGAACTTCAATATGTGCAGCCTTTGCCCAATTCGTGGCTGGGCTCTGATACCAATTTGATGCGTGTTCAAGGGTGGGGAATGTTGTTTGTAGTGCAAGAATTAAGAGGATGCAATTATTTTGATCAATGGAACACTCAAACACTCAGGAATCCAATGAACAACACACTGACTCACACAAACAAACCAAGAAAGAGTTTCTTGTTTTTCTGATGAGGGTGAACAGACGCTTTGAACGTGGCCTATGAATGAACTAGGATAGAAACAATACAAGGACGATGAAGCCTTGATTGCTGGGTGCTTTTGAGAACTCAAACCACTCCGTGATTCTCCTTCCCTCCGGCCAAAAGGTTGCTCCACAACCCTCTGAAGAAGTTTATGAACAAACTTCAAAACAGAAAAAATCCTTTTTTCTGAGAAATACTTCGAGTATTATTGCAATCAAATCAATGTACAAGCGTGTCTATTACAATGAGAGCCCATATATTTATAGGCTTTGAGATCTAAACTAGCCGTTACAAGCAATTAGCTAATACACGTGGCTAACTACTCAAAACAGAAACAAATAGAAGGCTCAATACTTAGCCAATTTTCTGGCTTTTACGAGTTGATGACTGGCCCTCCTTTAGCTTGTTCTACCGTCCTCCTGGTGTACTATTAGTAAAACCCTTGGCCCTTGGTGGCTTGGCCCATGTAGTGAGATGCCATTCCAGCCCTCCTTCCGGTCCAAGTGGTCCCGGTCTGAACTCAGGCGGTTCACCAAGGTCAGCTGTTCGCCAGATAGCTCTGTTGCTCTGTTCTTGGAGTCTGTCTGTTCTGTTGAGGCTTGGTTGCTGTTCCTTATGATGTCCTGGACTTCCTTGGCCTTGCTACGTGTTCTTGGATCCATAACTGATTGTTGAGGAGTATCCATGGGAGCCCTTCGTGTTACGTGTGCATTTGGCGTAGATGACAAGTCCAATGCACTGTCTTGCTCCTTCATGTCCTTTGTGCTGTTCCCGACCTTTGATACCATATTTGTATCAGGTATGCAGGACAAGCGTAGTGGGTTGGGATTCTAGACTCTTAAGATTCTAAAATAGGTGTTGGAAGTGAAGAGGTACAATGAGAGAATTATGCAAGTAGATGAGTAGGCAGTTTCGATCATAAATGCGTATAGTCATCAAGCTAGATTAGAAGAGCAAGAGAAACATGTTTTTTGGGATTGCTTAGATAACCTTGTGAGGGCCATCCCGAAAAACGAATAAGTTCTTTCTCGAAGGGGATTTCAATGGACGTATAGGCATGAAGGCGACAACTATAATCTAGTCCATGGGGGTTTTGGTTTTGGAGTAAGGAATGTGAGTAGAGAAAAACTGCTTGAGTTCGCTCTAGCCCATCAATTGGTGATAGCTAATTCCCTCTTTAGGAAGAAAGATGACCACTTGATCACGTATAAGAGTGGAGGTCACACTACCCAAATCGACTAAGGAAGCCAAGAGAGCGACGAAGAAGGCGGTAACTAAGGCAAAGGGTAGAGCATATGAAACGAGCGGGAGAAGAATATTTTTAAGCTAGCGAAAACTAGGTCCAAGAAGAAACAAGACTTTGATATAGTTAGGTATATCAAGGATGAATTGGTATGAGTCTTGTTAAAACAGGATGCTTTTTTTAAAAAGCACGCCCTGCTTTGTGACTTGTGCGCCTCGAGCTCAGGCTCGGTTGAAAACGCCTCGGCTAAGTGAGGCAAATTCCACTACAAGAGGCATGCACCTTGGGCGCCTCGATGCGCTTAGGTGACTAATCACATCAACTATGGAGGAAGTAAGAAAGGTACTCAAAAATACGAGGAGAGCCCAGGCATTCGGTGTCAATAACATCCCCATTGAGGTGTGAAGGTATTTAGGGGAAGAAGGCATCCATTGGGTGACTAATCTTTTCAATGTTATATTAAGGACACATAAATACAAAGGCGGTGCGGAAGTTTGTGGAAACTATAACGGGATCAAACTTCTTAGCTATATGATGAAATTGTGGGAAATAGCAATAAAAAGGAGAATTAGACAAGAGGCAGAGATTAGAGAGAACTAATTAAGTTTCATGCTTGGGAGATCAACTATTGAAGCTATTCATGTTTTAAGGAGGTTGATGGAGACATATAGAGAGCAAAAGAAGGATTTGCATATAGTGTTTACCAATTTGGAGAAGGCTCATGATAGCATATCAAGAAACATCATTTGGTTAGTCTCGCAGTTAAAGGTATTGCGAGGACACTTATTGAGGCCATACGAGACGTATATGAGAAGTGGGATTACATCAAGGATCAACACTTAGCCTTTTCATATTTGACATCATCATAGATGAGCTCTCAAAATCTATCTGGGTATCTGTGGTGCATGCTAATTGTTAATAATATTGTCCTCGTAGGAGAAACTAGTGAGGATGTTTTAGTATTAGCTAATACTTATGAATAAATTTGTCAAAATTTATGAACTTTCAAATTCTATCATAGAAAAGACAACCTTTACAGAAAGCATACTAAAACATTTTGATAGTACTTATGAATAAAAAGGTATTCCTATATTTTTCACCAACATTAAGGGAAAAGATTCCCGAATCCCCTATATTTCTTGTTCTAAATACATCCTTCCCTTTTTTTCCCCTTAAAAACAAATCTTCTCGAAGACCTACAAGGTCTTGGGTGCACAATCAATCAAATTGCGATCTTTAGAGAAAATATCGAAGCTTTATGGAAAAATCTCTTCATACATTGAACAAATTTAGACATCAGTATTAAACAAAGATTTCAATCCAACCCACAAAATTTTTGCCAACTTTCATCGAACAGTTGTGTGCATTACAAAAAACACCTCTAACTTAACTATACCATAGCGGGAAAAAAAACCCAGTCTATACCGATAGGATATGCTTACAAATTGATTCAAGTAACATAAAAATTTACAATAAATTCTCAAAAGTTAGAATTTTTGTTCATTCGAGAAAAATTTCCATATAACCTACAAAAACTAGTATTAATTTTGGGAATAAAGGTGATAACAATATAATCTAATTTTCTTACCCAATCATAAGTGAGCCAAAGAAAACATTTCCCTATAGTGCACAAAAAGTGCATATTACTACAATTAGAAATTTATAGAGATGGAATACCATTTTCTTCTTTCAGTTGAGTTGCGCCTCTTTCTTAGCTTTGTTTCGCGCCAATTGTAGAATGGGACTTTCACTTTTTCATCGTTTATTATTGATTACTATGGGCCATACCGCTTTGGGTTATCAAACATATAGTCCGAACAAAAGTGATATTTGGTAAACTTTCAAACAAATCAGTCTTTTTTAATAAATAAAATAAAAAATAAAAGTGAAACTTGTCTGAGCCTATAGTATTGACTAGCTCGCTGTTAATGACAACGAACAAAACATAATTTAGTAAAAATAGTCAACAAAATATTTGTTCGCTATTATGAACAACTAAGTAGCGGGATTGACATGGTAAAAATTCAACTTTATTTTTAAAAACACTGTCATTTGAAATTAATGTTTTTTTATGAGTAAGTAAATTCTAAAAAATAATGTCTTTTTTATAGGCTATGTTTTGCGTAAACTTTTCCTAATAATTAATTATAGTTTAACCAATTCAACTTCATAAATTAAAAATGCTATGCTTCGGCTAACTTAGTAATAGCATGCAAACTCATAGTAATGATTTCTTTCGAATTTGCATAACAAAATTTTATTAATGCTGTAGTCTCAAGAAAAATTTCTTTTATGATGGGTCCAATAACTCTACCATGTGAACAGGTAGGTCTACGCTTATGATTTGCCCGATTGAGTTTCTGACCTAGCAATCAGAAATGTTTTGTTTATGTCAATGTTATTTGCTGGATTTGTCATTGAGGTTTTAATACTTCATGCTTTTTTTTGAATGCAGGTTTGTTTGTATTAAACCAAAAAGTAAAGATGCTGGACAAAAGTAGTTTTGATGTGAAATATGATCTTTGGGCGCTTAGAGTCCCTCGGGAAATCTGCAAAATGGCTACAAGAATACTTAATGGGTATGTTGATATTTTATGTTAAGTCAAAATTCATGACAAAAAGAAACACTCATGAAACACTTTCTTTAGGCATGCAATTTTATATATATGAAGAACTAAGATCATATTGGTAGTTTGATAAAAGGTTTACAAACAAGATGTCTAAAATTTCTACAAATACTTGGTATATTCCTCCTATTTTCATTGTGCCTTTTTATTGGCTAAAGTTCTCAAGGATGGTTTTGTAAGTAGGTACTTGCTAGATAAGCCGCGTGTGAAGCCTATAACCGAAGACCCAACGTCTGAGAAAAATCGGTACATGATATTATCAGAGAGGATACATAATCAAGGTGATGTGTGTTAAACCTCGATCTTTTGTGGCCAAAGTGCTCCGGAGCCCTATTCTTTCTGTTATCCTGAATTTGGCAGTAATTTATTCTCTTTACTGATGTACTAAATTGTTGATTGGTTTTATCTGTTTACATGATTAAAAGGTAAAGGGAAAATTACTTAAAAAATCCCAAATTTGCGTGATTTTATTCTAAAAAGAGTAAACCCCCTAAAACACACCCCACCTCCTATCCCCCAGTTGCCCACCCTTAAGCCACCTCCTCTTAGCGGCCGGCACCACCAAAACTCCCCACAACCACCATCCTGAGACAACGAGCAACCTAGCTTCACTACTGCGCCGTTCGAAACACCCTCATCTTCCTCCACCAATCTAAACGATTCACCACAACCACTAGGAACCACCATACTTGAACCAAAGGACCCTAAAACCGCCACCTCTTACGCCGACTTCCCCATCTTTACCCCCATGGGATAACGACCAACCCACCTCAACCCCCTGTGCCGCTCAAGCCCCCTAAGCCCTTAGATCTCTTTTCTCTCTCCTTTGCGACCACCATGAGACCTTGCATGAAACCGTGAGACCCCAACATTCATTTTAGAGGGGAAGAAAGGGGAGGGGAGGGGAAGGTGGCAGGTGGCAGTGGGGGAGGTGGTAAGGTGACAGTGATGTGGTTACGAGAAGAGGGCTGGAAGTAGGAGCCTTTTTTTTGTTTTTAAATTTGGTTTTAGTTAATTTTTTTTGTTTTTTTTTTAAACTTGTGAGCCATAGGATGATGACAAGTTTCATGTTTAACCTTTTATACAGGTTACCAAATGGTCTTGTTTAAAATTATAATACCCCTTAAAGTGTGAATTTTTTAATATTAATTTAAAGTTGGAAATTTTAGAATAAAATCATGAAAAGTTGGAATTTTTAAAAGTAATCTTCCCAAGAGTAAAAAGATATTTGATACTTTTATAGGTTGTATTATTTGTCATTCTACAAGTTCCTTCCCTGTAGGTGTTTGGAATCGTTTCCTTTTTATTAAAACTAAGTTTTTCCTTGGTACCTAGTTTTTTTGGCTTTCAAAAACTTTTTCTTAATGTGGTATCATTTTCACACTGAGTCTTATCTGTTAGATTGATCCATATACTACTTATCACTTACACAAGTAGTTACTTTGGTGTTTTAAATCTAGTCAAGAACTATGTTGTACATAATTCGTGTGTTTTGCTGTGGATCCTTGAATACAATCAATCAGGGTCTTGTCTAGACTCTAGATAACTTATGCACCTTTATGTCTTCACTTTACTTAGTTGGTTCAATATTGTATTGTTGGACAGAATTATCTGATATCCCTGAGCAAAAGCTGGATGAACTTCGAAAGATTTGTGAAATTGAAGTAGTTCCTTATTCATTGGTCCTTGGTTATTCCTATTGGGGTGCAGGTTAGTTTCATGCTCTTGAATAAAACAAAAACTGAAGTAGTTCCTTATTCATTGGACATTGGCTATTCCCATAGTTTGTTTCTTTTGATATATTGAGTCTATCTTTGAGCTGCTGCTAATTTTGTTCCTCATCCTTAGTGCCTTTACAATACATTAATAATGAAGCAATCTGACAAATATAATGTTGTAGTTAAATTTTTTTCCCGCCCAATTTTTAGTTTGATGTGATGAATGAATTTCAAAATATTTTTTGCAAAAATTTTCGATTAATTCTGATGTGGCAAATTTACAATTATTCAACTAATTAAATTTTATGCTAATTAGTAAAATTAAGTTTCATTCAGTAGAATATAGTTTCAAATACGGAAAGATGATCATACAAAAATTGCATTAACCTATAAATTATTATACCTTGTATAATTTAGCATGTAATATCATTTTGATCTAAATAAGTCATGATCATACAAAAATTGCATTAACCTATAATTTATCATACCTTGGTTGATTTAGTATGCAATATCGTATTGGTATAATTAAGTCATGATGACTCAATTTATAATACCATGTGATTGGAAATAATTGAGGTATATGATAATTGTCATTTGCCATTAAACTAAATGTTTGACATTGTTTATATTTATGTATAAGAGTACACTTATACTACATCATATCATATTATATTAAAATTTGATCAAAATATAAATCATAGTAATTTATGTGATAAGAGTACACACGCAAACACACACATATATACATGTACTTTTCTATATTCTTTACAGTTAAATTATTATGTTATATCACATTATAAATTTGATGTCATAAATTTTTTAATGTTTGTATATTAACATATCGAAAATAATAAATAACTTATGTTACATAATTGCAACATTAAATTATGAATAACTATGCACTAAAAAATATAATGCGAACAATAGACAACATTCAATTGAGTAAAGTGTAAACACTATTATAGATAAATGAATTAAATTGTTTTATGTCAAGTTTAATTTTACTGAATCGTGCATTGCACAAGTATCTATCTAGTTAAGCATAAATCACTGATTCAATAATCTCAAACCTTTCAATATTTCTCCTTATGCATTAGAGCTCTAATTCAGTACTCCACTTTATAACTTTTAACCCCTCTTCCTCCCAAAACTTGTCTTACCAGAGCCTTTGTTCCTAAACATTGGAGTTAGGTACAGAATTTTAAAACATGCCTTGAGTAAGAAAAAGGGGAAAGAAAGAAAACGGAAGATAAGTATGCTAAGATGATAGCAGATCTGGTTCATGCAAGTCCCTTTTTTGATTCTGAAAATTGAGTGTGCTTGGAATAATTGAAATGGAAACTATGTCGGTGCTTATTGAACCAAACTTGAAATGCTTAGTTTGTTAAATATTAAATTTAGCAATAAGCATACAAATATATACTTACATTTCTTGTTCTTATTTTGTTTGTCTTATTTCAAGATCTTTTCTTTTTCCTCCAGTTTAAATTCTACTTCAAAAGGTGTTATCTCACACTTCTCAAGCTTTACATATTAGCTCTTGATATCACACCTTCATTAAGTATCCACATGCACCCTTGTGACATGGTGCAGTTCCTTTGGCACTGGTTATCCTAATTACAATTTTGGGTTGTAACAATTAGTAGAATATGTATTTTTGTGACCTATGCAATATGAAACAAAAAACTAGTATGATGCCTATTTTTAACTAGGTGACCATGTTTGGACTTTCACGATCTTCCGAATTTGGTTGAATGTGTTGGAATTTCGTTGACCCTTCACACAACAACTAAGATATGTTCAGAAACTCTGATCCTGAGTAGAACTTCAATTGGCTTCATTCACCCATAAGTTCTCACCCTCCTACCCACAATACTAATGTTCACTCTCTTAGATTTTAGTGGATTGTTGCAAAGTTAGGCTCTTGCTTCACTCACAAAAGCTTTGTTGCAAACTTTCTGAAAATTACTTCAAGGCTTTATTGCAAAATTTTTTTGTATTTACAATTGATAGAGGCTGTATCTATTAAGTGGCACTAAACTAACTAACAAACTGACTTTTAATGCAATCTAAGCCAGCTGTCCTAACTGCCTAACTAACAAAGACTGGTCATAACTAACTAGCTAACTAACTTTGACAGCTATTAAAGTTTACAACGAGATTTTTCTACTTAAATTAAACAAGCATGTGTCGGCCTATGTAAGGGCCTAAAACACGTGGTCCATGAAGAACAAAAGCTTGTTCTTGAGATCTTTCCCTCTCATAGGCATGCTGAAGTTTTTAGTGTGTTGCTTGCCCTGTGCTTTAGAGTCTTAGTAGGCAGGCCTTCCTCATAATGGGTAGTTCTTTCTTCCTAATGTTCTAAGGTCCTCAACATCAGTGGTTCTTTGTTACTTAGCTGTGTTGCCATTGGGTTAGGATGCTTTGTACTTAAGTTTGCATTAATGGCATCAGCCACTGCTGTCTGTTGCTACAGAATGGAATGAGTTTGAGTGTAAGTGGCCCTTTGAGTGGGAGGTGGTTCATTAACTGGCTTTGGATTTGCTTCACTAGGTTGGATTTCTTCTATTTGCTGATTGACCTGTAATTTATTTGTAGATCATATTTTGAAGCAGATTCTGCCCGAAGGAGTTGAGGTGCCGTCATCATTTGAAACGATAGTTAAGTGTTTACTAAATTCTTATATTCTTCTATTAACGTGGCTTTTGCCTCTTGCCCTTGTTGGCTGTCTTAGCATGGAGGTTCTTTTAGAGGAATTCCTTATAGTCTCACAAAAAATTATGCAAAATGAAGCAACACCCTTGTGGAAATTATTTAGGAAGAGTGAGCAAAATGAAGGGAAGGTTGATAATAGTGGTTAAAAAGCAGACAACCTTGAGATTGGAGACTGAAGAACATGATACACACAACTCATGGTTTTGAAGTCATCATAGTCAATAAAAAATGTTATTGATTGCAGCGATGAAGTCAATTACTTTTGACGGTTTTAGGGGTACATAAGGGTAAAACATGTGGGTAACATCGATAAATTGTTTGCATTTAGCGATGAAGCTAATTACTCCCTCCGTTCCTTAAAGAAGTTCCCACAATGAATGTTCATGTAAATTAAGTAAAATAGATACTTCTAGATGGCGAATATATTTTTAATTGAATGATAAATTTGATGGAGGAAAAGTGAGGATAAAACATTACAAAAATATTAAAAGAAAATGGAAAAAATATGGGGACTACAACTATTAGAAAAATGTTTTAATGAAGTTAGTGAAAAACATGTGAGGGCCTTGAACAATATATATTGTTAAAATGAAGTTAGTAGAAGATATGTGGGGACCATAAGCATTATTGAAATATTAAATTGAGGATGAGCAAGGTTAATTTTGTCTAAAATTTGTGATATAAATGGAAAAAATTCTTTACTAAACCAACAAATTGAACAACCCAAAATGACAAATGAAACAACTTTAAGGAACAGAGGAAGTAGTTGATAATAATTAACATCAAGCGATTCTTGTCACTTAGTCATCCTGCATATATTGACATTTATTGTTTATGCAGGTCATATTGCACATCTAAATATCACTTATGAACTACTGCCATACAAGGATGCTATTGCGAAGGTCATTTATGATGTATGTATGCTTAAACTTGACATTGTTGTGAGGTAATTTGTGTCACTGCTATCATCACTTATCACCTTTGCTTATTGTAATCATTTTTGAAAACATAGATTCTGTATGATGTTCACTGTGTAGCTCGATGGCATTGCTGTAAATTTATTCACTTTCATCTGACACAATTTTGTATTTTGTAATGGACAGAAAAACTATCCCAGAATTAGAACTGTAGTCAATAAAGTTGGCACAATTACAAATGAATTTCGAGTTCCAAAATTTGAAATTCTTGCTGGTGACAATGATATGGTTACAGAGGTGAGGCAATATGGGGCGAAATTCAAGCTTGATTACAGTTTGGTGTATTGGAATTCAAGACTGGAGCATGAGCACATGAGATTGATTTCCTTGTTCCAAGCTGGAGAAACCATATGCGATATGTTTTGTGGTATTGGTCCATTTGCTATCCCAGCTGCACAGAAGGGGTGCTTAATCTATGCAAATGATTTAAATCCAGATAGCATCCGTTTTTTGAAAATAAATGCAGAAATTAACAAAGTCAACGATTGCATCTATCCGTTCAATATGGATGCAAGAAAATTCGTGTCTCAGTTGTTGACGGTTCCGCCAAATGCTTGTGATGGCATCACAAAGTCCAAAACAGAAGCAGAGGATAGAAATGTGGAAGGTAGTACTTGAGAAACTACTGCTCAGCTTTATGTTTGCCGCTAATTATATTCCATTTCACTGGCTCATGAGGCACATAAGGTTGTGAAAACTTATCGTTATTTTGGATAATACAGCAGGCGATAGTGTGAAGATAGATCTATCTACTTGTGCTCCCAAAAGGCCTGTGGAACATTGTCAGGAAGGTATTACAGATATTACAGTCATGAGCATATCATATGACATTTACCTGTAGTAATTGAGTTCATGTGGACTCGTGCCTTCTACAGAAGCACCTGTTTCTCGCAGCACAAAACGTGGGACTAATAAGAGGATGAGGGGCGCTGAACCATCTGTGAAGCCTTGGGAGCATGTTGATCATGTGGTGATGAATTTACCCGCTTCTTCATTGGAGTTTCTTGGTAATAAATGATTTTCCCTTGTGGTTGATAACTATTTCAATATTTAAAATTTGATTAATTGATTTTCGTGTATCTCATTTACATATAAAGAGCTTATAATGAATTGCGCTCCATTGAGACATAGCATGGACAGTGTTAATTGACTCTTGAGACATATGTTGAAAGTTGGCGAGTTTTCCGTTCATATATCCTCCATTCTCGATTCTTTGTATTGCTAGAATAGTAAAATAGCTGAAGTCAATCTATGTTCAGATGTTTGTCTATCCCCAAATAATCATGGAGAACCACAACATGTTTGACTAAGAACATTTTTCTTTGTTGCTGTTCTGTCGCTTTTAATCTGGAATTTACTGACCAAGCTTCATTTCATATTTGTGCAACTATCTCAAAAACATGAACTGAATACCTACTAAGAATGAATTTTCTTACCCCACTTTTTGAGAAATGCTGGAAGGAAAAACAATTATCAATGATATGTTTAATTATTGTGCTGTTATACTAGCGAGGTATAATGATTTTGGTTTCTCTCTCCTTTTTTTTCCAGATGCGTTCAAAGGTCTGATCTGCCAGAAATATTGGAAGGGATTTCTGCCGTGGATTCATTGTTATTGCTTCATTCGTTCAAGTGAAACTGAGGAGTTTATAATTTCAGTAAGCAATGCCTTTTATTAGCTTTCATTAACGTCATTCTTTGCCATTTATTCTTTACCTCTTCTATGGCATTTCAGATGGTGAAAATAGTACTCCTCCCTTCATTCCATGATAGTTTCTGCTTTATTGTATTTTCATCTAGAGGGGTATTTAGGGTATCCAATTATCTACCCGTCCTGTTTTAATAGTTGTCAGAGTTTTCCAACTAACATTTCAATATGGTTTATGCTTGATAGATTGTTGGCGCAGTCCATCAGCATTAGATATAAAGAACAAATAAAAACACAGACTCTACTTAGGAAAGGGCTTTGCTGCCCTTTCTGGCTTAATGATTTGTATTCAAAAGGCTAACCCGACACTTTACTATATGGAATTGCTCCTAATTCTTTATGTTGGAATGGATGATTTTCGAGGATAGTGTGTTAGATTGGACCTAGGAATCAATGAGAATGGGAGTCAATGAGAATGAGTAAATGTTTCATTGAATTGTTTTTACAAGATTAGAGAATGCATCTTTACATGAACTAGGTACAAGCTATCAAATAGGAGAAACAGTAAAACTAACTCTTATGTGCTAGTCACGTGTGATAACTAACTACATAAGCTATAACCAAGTTAAAAATAAAATAATGAATCCAAATGAATAATTTCTGACTGCTACATTGCTGCTGCTTCTTCTGTGTATACCTTCTGATGTAGGCTACGCTATTGATGCTGAGATAGAAGCACAGCTGTATATCCTAACCTCCCCCCTCAAACTAAGGGCTATGAGAATCAAAACCACAAGTTTGAACTTGCTAAAGATACTCTCAAATGAGTTAACAATTGTTTGAAATGTGATGAAGGCAAAGTTTTTGTTAATTGCATAAGACAACTTACTGATTTTTTAGTAGGCAATGGCAATTTTAGTAAGTCTTCCACCACCTTATCTCATGCCAAGTGGCCATCCATGTTTATATGTTTGGTTGTCTCATGGTATACAGGGTTCGTAGCTACATGAATAGCTGACTGGCTGTTATAGTACAAAGTAATAGGCTTGTCCACAAGTTGAATTTACATAATTCACTGTATGTGAAAGTGCTTGCCAGTGAGTTGTCCTGGGCCTGTGCAGTTGACTTAGATCTTGTACATCATAGGACAAGTGTGGTCTAGACTCCTTTACATCTCAGGATTTTCTAGTAAAGTAAACATATGTTGTGTCAAAGTCATCCCTTGACTATGGTAGCTAAATTCCATACCCGAAGTTGCCATAAATCTTTTATAGTGAAAACAAGGAGCTTATTCTTTAAAGATATAATTTCTAAGTGATCATTACTTGTAATAATCACATCATCTACATATAGGGCAACTAACCATATTCCCTTCTCACTTCAAGAATAGAGAATAGTCATTTTTGGATAATGCATGTCCCATGACCTTAACACTTCAAGCATTCTAGCATGCCACTGCCTAGATACTTGTTTTAGAACATACAAAAGTTTTAGAACATACGAAGATTTCTTAAGTAAAAACACTTCATTTGGTTAATAGGATTGACCATCTGGAATCCTCGTAGGTTGTAAAGTATCACCCTCTGACACTTCCATAGCATTATTTGTTTTATTACTTTAATGTGTTTGCCAAATTGTGTTAACACAAACTGATGAAAGTGTTTAAAATAAGCAAGTAATTCAGATTTATGCTTAACCAAAGAGATCCATGTACATGTTGTAAAGTCATCTATTATTGTAGTGAATATGTTACTTTTAAACCTAGACATGTGCCTCAAAGGGCCTCAAACATCAATGTGAACAATTAGAAGGCCTCATTACTAGCACTGATGCTTTTAGGAAATTTACATCTAGCTTGTCTAGCTAAAGGACATATAGTTAAAATATATTGTACATGTACTGTTTTATTAGACAAAAATATCGAGTTTATTGAAAGGTAAGTGTCCAAGTCTCAAATGCCAAAGCTTCACTTTGTCGATTGCATTGACAGTCATGGACTGTTTTTGATGTTCAGTATATTTAGAAATAAAGATTCAACACTCTTAGTGCGGTGTATCGGAATCAGCAAGTGATACAGCCCTTGACTAGCTCTACCAAGAAGCAAACAGTGCTTCATCAAAGGCTCCTAACTATAACAAGAATCAGTGGAAAATAACATAACACAACTCAAATCTTGTTAGTTTCTTTTAAGAAATCAAATTAAAGTGAAAACCTGGTACATATAGCGCACTTTTAAAGCATAAACCCTTCCCTAGTTTTATGATTCTAGTATACTGTTATGAGCTAGTATTTTTAATAATTAGTTTACAAAGGGGTAATTTAGGTAATTAAAATGTTAATGATAACTTGGGAAATAAGTTAGTGTTAAGAGGGATTTTATTATAAATAGAGGGGTTTGGAGAGTAATAGATCATCATGAATAATGTAAACACATAGTGGGCTATACTCCTTTTAGGAGATCTCTAGCTTTTCTAAGTGCTTGATTTATCTTTTATTATTTTGCAACTTTCTTTAATCATCTAATTTATACCATAGTTTCTCTTTTGTCATTTTATTATTTCAATTTACAATTTACTGTATTAGTGAATTAATAAGTTCTTAGCAAACATGGTATCGCAGCGGGACGCTTCCTGTGACCGGAATCTCCTTGGAGATGTCGTAAGTCTAGAAAACACTCAGGTAACTGATTTAGATGTATTATTTGGGGCTTTTGCGACCGAAATTACACCCTTAGAGATGCTAAAAAGCGCTGCTAGTAGCAAAATCATTCACTCATTCAAATCAACCTCTATAATGAGATTTATGAAAAATGTGGAAAAGGAATTTGTGAGTTTTGTGATGAACAATTAGAGGAAATAGAACTTTCGGGTCATGATTCTAGCCACACGGGATATTCATTTCTCTACCTCCTTGAAGGAATGAAGGATGAACTAATGATAATTGTTTACCATAAGACAATAGAAGCAGCATAAAATGAAGAGAGTCAAGAGGATACAAAAGATACCGAGCTAAGAGACAGGGTTGGAGATATAAAAAAAAAGTGAAGTTCAACTTACTGCGGCTCAACTAACACAGTGAAAGAGTGAAGTACGAAGAAAGAACTAGAAAAATAAGAAAAGAAAAAGACGAAACAAATAAGGAGTCAGTAGGGGACGTCGGAGAAAAAAGCATAGGACATAGTTGTTGATTGTCGGGTGGTTGACACCATTGTACACTAGAAACAGAGGAACAATAAAGACAAACATCAAAAAGAAAAAAGTAAGAAAGAAAAAGGAAAGGGACTGATCGAATTCTGGTGAGCCCAAAAGGAGCGAAAATGGCGGGGGAAGTGAGTTCGACATTCAAGGAGAGAGATTGAGTTATGTGTGTTACGAGCCGAGCGGTGGAAAGAAATGGCTGATTAGCGAGATGGCTGAAAAATGTGAGGGTTCTTGAAATACCGTGGTGGCGGCGGCAACTGAAGTTTTGTGGAATTGAGTAGGGAGGGGAAAGAAGGAGGCGATGCCTAGGCGGAAAAAAAACCGCCGACAGATGGTGAGGGACTGACGGTCGAAGCGGCGGTGGCGGCAGAGGCGGTAGAATGGGAAGAAAAAAAGAGGAGAAAGGAAAGGTGGCGCTTGGGTGTTTGACATCATCGTCGAATGTGTTGGTAGGGTTGCCGGCGAGATGGGAAAGGGGGCTGTCGCCGGAGATTGCTGTACTGTTGCCGGTGGGAGAAGCAAGGATGAAGGTGTGGCTGCCGGGGGCGGGGTGAGAAGTAAGTCAGATGGTAGTATGGGTTCTAGGGTTTTGGTGTAAAAGAGGGGTTATGACTCTAGGGAATTGGGGTTTTAAGGAGAGAGGGGGGAAAGGAAGGAGGCATTATTAGGGAGAAAGCTAGGTATTTTTGAAAAAAGGATGATGTCAGTAATAACGTTAGCGATGATGTCAGCGACGACGTCAGTGATGTCATCAGAAATTTTTGATGGAGCTTTAACAGTATACTGGTTTCTGATGCATTTCTTAATTTCTTTTTAAGAGTACATCAAATCATTTTCGCACCAATAAGCTTTAGCCCATTTATTTCTCAAATCACACAATAAATTTTGTGAACCGTTTCCCAACTAAATTTAACCTACCCAAGTCAGCTAATTGCAGGAAAGTTTTTCTCAACCAGTTATCTCCCTCATTTTCCTTGTTGACAGTGGAAGGCCAAGTTAATTTTTATCCACCTTGAGGGCAAGGTGAACTTCAGGCGGTCGGTATTGTGATGAGCTAGTACATTTAATAATTAGTTTACGAAGCAGTAATTTAGGTAATTAAAATGTTAGTGGTAACTTGGGAAATAAGTTGGTATTAAGAGGGGTTTTATTATAATAGAAGGGTTTAGAGAGTGATCATCATGAATATTGTAAACACATGGTGGGTGAGTTTACGCTCATTTTAGGAGATCTCAAATTTTCGAAGTGCTTGATTTATCTTTTATTATTTTGTAATCATTCTTTAATCATCCAATTATACCATAATTTCTCTTTTGGCATTTTTTTATTTCAATTTACCATTTACTGTTATAGTTAATTAATCAGTTTAAACGTAAACTAATTATTAAAATTACTAGCTCATAACATATACTTGACCTTAACCCTTTTTCCATTAGGTAACACTATGTTCACCATGTTTAACAAATTCATAATTTTCAAACAATTCCAAATCATGACAAATGTGGTCAGAGGCCCCACTGATTGTAATTCAGTGATTAGAATCCTAAAAAAGTAAGCAATATTTAGTTGCAAAATTAGAATTGGAATTGTGAGAAACTTCTTTAACCTCTTGTACGGCAGTAGTGTGTTTTCTGAGTAAAAGAAACCAATTGTTGATGCTGTTCTTGAATAAGTCTTGTATCGGTAACATCTTGCTTCTGTGCAACTGCTTCATTGGAAGCTATATTAGCCTTGCTACTGCCTTGATCTCCATCTTTCCTCCAGATATTACTCTTGTATCGGTAACATCTGTCCATGTTATGACCTTGTAAAAGGTGGTCACAAAAGAAAGTAGTATTCTGTTTCAATAAAACTTCCTTTTTTCAACTCTACAAGCCATGGATTCTTGTATTTCAGTTTGTGCTCCCTTGCTGATGTCCTGATGGACCTGTTCCTGAAGCAATATGCCATAAACCTTAGCAAAACTAGGTAGTTCCTTCATCATTATAATATTGCTTGTTTGATGAAGCTCATTGTCTAATTTCATCAAGAACTGTATAATTCTTTTTTGTTGACTTTTTATAGTCTTCTGAGATTGTGAACAATCACAATTATTGCAAGAACATACAACAATAGGATCAATGACATCAATATCATCCTATAAACTCTTGATCTTTGTGTAAAATATCTCTTTGCACATATCAGACCTTGTGTGGCTTTGCTGATCACTTCATGGGTTGTGAAAAGTTGTGCAATAGATGACCTTCCAAACCTGGCAGAGGACAGTCTTAGCAATGGAATCATCCAAATCACACAATAACCAACCAATGACCACATCATTAACCGTGTCCCATGCCTTTGCAATAGATTCACTAGAAGTTGATTTTTTCACTATTTTATCCACAAAACCCATCTTGTTTTTACCAAAAAGGGAAATAGAGACAGCTCTCTTCCATCCTTTAGAACCAACACCACTGACCTGTATTTGTAGGATGAAGGTAATAAACACTAGAAGGTTTCATTGTCGGATCAATTGAATGAATTTCATACAAATTGTGAACCATTTTCATGGAACTAAATCTAGAAAAGAGAAAGTAACACAGGAAAACCACAAGAAAGGAAGTTAAAACCCACGAAATACCCAGTTTACAAAGAAGATAGAACACATTTATTCTGCAAAGAAAAAATAAACGAAACAGAAAACAAATTCATAGCGAGAACTCCGGTACCATATTAGAATTGGATCAATTAATCAAAAAGATTGAGTAAATGTTTTTATTGAATTGTGGTTTTTTACAAGATCTACAGTATTAGAATTGGACCAATTAATCAAAAAGATCGAGTAAACGTTTTTATTGAATTGCGGTTTTTTACAAGATTACATAATTGGTCTTTATATAGACAAAAATAACAGAATGCAAATAAATCACGTTTTACTTCTATATTGCTGCTGCTTCCTGTACCTTCTGATGTAGACTAAGCTATTGATGCTAAAGTAGTTGTCTTGATAATCCTTGTGCTGACGAACCTTGCTGAGATAGTGCTCAACTATAAATCAAATCATAGTGGAACTAACTTAGCTCTTAATTGCTCTTCTAATTTTGAAAATTACTGTTCTATGAAATGAAACTTCCATCAATAATGCTCCAAGAAAACAAAAACTCAATAAGTTTTGAATGCCTTTTATCTTTTTATTTTAATTCTAGTTGTCAAAAGTGCATCTTTTTCTTTACAAATTACAATACTTTTTCTCCGGCTTTCAAATTTTGTGACATCATCAGTAATAGATGAATGCACTGAGAAAAATCTGAATTACTTTGCAGGTGGCTGAGTCAAGGTTGAATGCAAAGATACATGATCCTGTATTCCATAGGGTTCGTGATGTTGCACCAAACAAGGTAACTTTATACTCTGGCATATATGCAAACCCTTATGTAGATTTTCTTGCTCTCTAGCTCCTATTGGATTGATCATTCTTTCATTCTTCGATAGGCTATGTTTTGCTTAAGCTTTAGACTCCCAGAGGAAGCATGCCTTCACGAGGAAGCAATTGGCACTGTCGTATCGTGAATTTTGTTTCAGATTAATTTGTCATCCTTGCATATCAATGTTAACCAACAAGTTTTTCAGATTGAATTTTTTTAATTCAAACTTAGGTTGAGCTACTTTGAATAGCGATGTACGAGGAAGAGTTGATTAAAGGAAATCAGCTTTTGTTGTAGAAGCGATCACTTTATTTCATAATCCAAAGTACCAAAAAATTTGCTTTATTTGCTGATGGTGAGTGGTGAATTGATGGGAACAAATCATTTTTATTTGTTTACAGATTTTACTTGACATTATCTTATAATGAAAATAAGAGTGAAATGTGATGACGCACAAATATTATTTCTAATACTCTCTCGTTTTCGTTTTATATGTCTTATTCGCTTTTTGCACGTTTGTTAATGCATTAATTCAATACTTAATGGCAATAATTGTGTATAGAATATAAAAGCTAGATATTAATATACTTAGATGTCACATTTTTATTTGTCCAATACATCACGAACTCATCAAATACAAGAAAATCTTAATAACCGTAATTTAAAATCACCACAAAAAAAGACATGATAATAAAATATATAAAATAACAAAAAAAAAAAAATAACATCAAAAATCCCCCAATAAAATTAGGCCACATAATAGTGTTTTGCAACTCTCTTAAATATTCGTAATTTACCTGAACTCCTTCCATCAAGTACTAGTTGGTATCTCAAGTTTTATCTAACGTTGTGCCAAAATATATACTGAATTTTGAGACTCACCTTGAGTAGCTGTTTTAAATAAAATGAAATTCAAATTTTGATATCCTGTACTCCTATTATATTGTTTAATAATTAATACCCATCTAAATTCAAATTATTGTTAATTTGAGTCAAAATATATTAGTGTGATTGAGCATAGCTATGAAGCTTTCTAAATTAATTATGCTTTGCTTTCTCATCTCATTACTTCAAATTACTTCAAAAGAGTTAATTTGGTGTATTTTGTGACTTTAAATTAATCAAATTTATAAAATAAAGTTACACAAATTTAGTAAGTTACAAATTATATATGACAAGTTCAAACCTTTACTTAACATATACCAAATGCGAACTTCATCATGGGGATCCACCATATACCGAACATAGTAACAAAAAGATTTTGAATTAGACTCGATGTTAATTCTAGGCGAGATACTCTATCCTAAAACATCATTTCTTTCCTACTGTATACCGGAAATATGTTTTGAGATAGAAAGAATTACACTAAATTCCTAACACAAGAAAATTAGAACGATGCGAGAAAAACTTAAATGGATATAGATCCCATTCATAACCAAGTTTGAGCTACTTTATGCGCGAAAGTGCCAAAAAAGCTTAAAAACCCAAAAAAGCTTAAAAACCCATAAAATCGCAACTTAACACGTAATTTCTAGCATATGACTATGATTTTCAATTCTAACCACTTCAACATAATAATATATACCAAATAGTGTTGTGCGCCAAGTTTCGTGCAAAACAAACCAAGTTTGAGCTACTTTATGCGCGAAAGTGCCAAAAAAGCTTAAAAACCCATAAAAATCGAATAGTGTTATGTACCTTTACTGCTGTCCATTTCGGAAATGTGGCTCTGGATATAGATCCCATTTCTCCACGCAGTTTCTTCATTGTGCTGAAACGCATGGGAAAAGTATAAATATTTATATATCAATGCATGTAATAATATTAATCTAATGAGTTTATAAAATACGTACGCATTCAACAAGGCTTTAAATTTTGTGGTGCGAGGCGGGCTTTGAGGTTTTTGTAATGAGTCGAAGACGTGCACAGTGTTCGTTAAAGGACATATGACTAAGAGTATCCAATACAAACTACAAACGCAAATTTAAAATCAACAAATTAGAGATTATGTGAACGTGTGTTTAGATGCAAGGGAATTATTCAAAGCAGTCTCAATGTATGCTTCGACGTCATCTGGATCATTTACGCTTTTAGTACTCGAAATCGACTCAGGACAAAACTATCCAATTTTTATTGGAGTTTCGCAAGAATTTAGCTCATCGTAAGCCGCACTAAACTCACGAATAAGAAAATTATGTCAGTAATTCGGTTGTTAAACAATTAAACAATAACACCTAAATTGTAAAATTATGAACATTACCTCATGTAGACATGGATAAGAGCTACAATCAACATTTCTCTAAAAAATTGTCCAATGTCACTAGGACCAATAATTACAAATGGGCTCTCAACAAAGCAGAATTGTTCCTTCTGCAGGGTTAGAACGATTGGATTCTCCTCACGCATGCGAGATGCACAAGTGTGCAGCCATTTGCAATCTTGAGAGATCTTTTAGCTCCGCATCAGTCAAAATTGGAGTGATTGCCATCGACTTTGACCCAGTCGACACCTTTGATGAGGAACCGATCTCTCTCCTAGAGCCCTTTGGACTCTTTTGCTATTTCAATTTATACAATTAAATTAGTGTAAGCATGCAATCAAAAAAATAAAAATAAATAAGGTACAAATGATTATTACTATGGTAGTGAATCAAACCCAAGCATATGGCCATGTGACGAAACTACCTAGGGCGTCTAATAGTTTCTCAAGGCTCCATTCTGGCATTGGAACCGGGAGTAAGAAATCTTCAAACCCCTTTAGAATAGTTTCCACGGTCACACTGATGTGGCCACTTGTAACATGCGTCGAATGCACTGTTTGGCCCTCTTTGGTTGGCTGTGCCACACCATATGCAACCGCAGTTAAGTCGCCATTACTAGCAACACCTAACCAAGGCAACAAAAGAGAACAAGGAGTTGCCTCTTGAAAATTGTGTCGTTTAGTATAATAAGCATCAGAATAAAATATTAAAACACGTTGCAATTTAAATTAATAAGTGCTTATATATTTAAAAACTATGTACCTGTACCACTGGCTCAGGAGTTGGCTCCGGATGAGCAACGAAGTTTATGGTCTCCGGTGTGGGATTTTGCCCTTCAAGGGTAGTAATAGGCTGGGGTGCTACGGGGGTAATGGGCTCGGGTGTTGCCTCGACCGAAGCGTTAGGATCCCCATGTTGACTTTGCTGATCCTCGACAATCAGGTTTGCCAAGTCAACAGTGGGTGCTCCCATCTTCTGCAACATGAGTGCCACTTTGGCGAGAACGTCCTTTGTAATTTCGGCTCGGAGGGTTGCTACTTTAACAGGTGGCATCGTTCGGGATGGAGTAGCAACACACTCTTTGCCGAATGCCTTTTTTGACCCCACACAGACGCCTACTTTTCTGACTACCCGCCCTCTATGGTCTTTCCCTAAGACCATATGCAATGCATCAACATTACCTCTTAGGGTGAACTTCCCCGTAGCTTCTTTTTCCTTCCAGCCCATCTGTTCAAATAAAAAGTGACATATATAACAATTAGTATAAGTAAATCAAAGCCAAAAAATAAAAAACAAATCAAGAATATAATTAATAAATTCAAAACTCACCACAGCATCAGCAACCTTCTTCGTTCCCGGATCAGTAATTGTAAATTTACCACTTGCATCTCGGGAATGAAATCCGTAATACCAATCCCGCACCTGATCTCCAGCAGGAGTATTCACGGATGTGAACGTAGTTGTAGATGAGGGCGTAGCTGGATTTTGATTGGGGTATAAACCCGCATTCACCCACTCTTTTTGGACCTCATCATACGTTTTTGGGCCCAAGCGATGGTAAAACTTCCTTTTCCTTGCTGATTCAGAAGCTTTACCACACTTTTCCTAATTAATCATTAGAAATCAAATGTCACATATTAGTTTAATGATTGAATCAAAAGAAGTAAATTCAAATCAAAAGTTATAATATAATATGGAATACTTACAACTTTGAAGACTCAACTCTCTTAAGTGATGATAATTCAAAACACATATTGATTAAAAAAATAAATTAAGTAATTACATTTAGTTGTTTAAGTTAGTCCAAAATCTTATTGAATGTAAACTGAGTATTTTATATATATGTTTAAGTTCGAAGATAATGGAATATGTTTAAAGAACTTAAGTTTATCTTAAAGTTGATTTTATAAGTATTGAAATACGCTTCAAAGTCTTGAAGATAATGATGCGTGTTTGGGTTGGAAATCTTCAATGTAATGTGAAGATGCAAACCAGCCTTCAAATCCACGCAATGTAACAACCAAACAATCCACAAACACAAACAAACAGTGACTTATCTTCACACAAACAGGACAAACGTAACCGGATAGTTCTTGGATTGAAAGACTAGGAGTTTTAATCCTCCAAGGCCAACAATCCCCTTAATACAACCAAGGACTACTCTCAGTTGCAAAAGGTGATGATCTTGCACTACTCAAGATCGTTGAATGTTCATACACATTCAAGGAGAAAACAAAGGATCAAAATCCAATTAATTAATTTTCTGAAATTTCAAAACATAAAACTTAGCTTTACAAGGCTAGGGAGGTCTATATATAGACTTGGGGAACGGATGAAATACAATGACAATGCTAAGGACACGTACAACTAACTATAACGGTCATAAACGAACATGTGCAATACATGTGCACTTTAAAAACATGAAAAACAAGCAAAACTAAACATTCTGGATCAATGATCAATGAAGATTGAAAGATGAAGAATGAACAAGGATCAATGATCAATGAAGAATGAACGATGAAGAATGAACAGGGATCAATGATCAATGAAGAATGAACGATGAAGAATGAACAAGGATCAATGATAAATGAAGAATGAACGATGAAGACTGAACAAGGATCAATGATCAATGAAGAATGAACGATGAAGAATAAACAAGGATCAATGATCAATGAAGATTGAACGATGAAGAATGAACAAGGATCAATGATCAATGAAGAATGAATGATGAAGAATGAACAAGGATCAATGATGAATGAAGAATGATCGATGAAGAATGAACAAGGATCAATGATCAATGATGATTGAACGATGAAGAATGAACAAGGTTCATTCATCATTGAGGATTGAACGATGAACAATGAACAAGGATCAATGATCAATGAAGAATGAACGATGAAGAATGAAAAGGGATCAATGATCAATGAAGAATGAACGATGAAGAATGAACAAGGATCAATGATAAATGAAGAATGAACGATGAAGACTGAACAAGGATCAATGAACGATGAAGAATAAACAAGGATCAATGATCAATGAAGATTGAACGATGAAGAATGAACAAGGATCAATGATCAATGAAGAATGAACGATGAAGAATGAACAAGGATCAATGATCAATGAAGAATGATCGATGAAGAATGAACAAGGATCAATGATAAATCAAGAATGAACGATGAAGAATGAACTAGTTTCAATGATCATTAAAGAATGAACGATGAAGAATGAACAAGGATCAATGATCATTGAGGAATGAACGATGAACAATGAACAAGGATCAATGATCAATGAAGAATGAACGATGAATAATGAACTAGGATCAATGATAAATGAAGAATGAACGATGAAGAATGAACTAGGATCAATGATCCTTAAAGAATGAATGATGAAGAATGAACAAGGATCATTCATCATTGAGGAATAAACGATGAACAATGAACAAGGATCAATGATCAATGAAGAATAAACGATGAAAAGTCAACAATGGTCAATGATCAATGCAGAATGAACGATGAAGAATGAACAAGGATCAATGATCAATGAAGAATAAACGATGAAGAATGAACAAGGATCAATGATCAAAGAAGAATGAACGATGAAGAATGAGCAAGGATCAATGATCTATGAAGATTGAACGATGAAGAATGAACAAGGATCAAAGATCATTAAAGAATGAACGATGAAGAATGAACAAAGATCAATGATCATTGAAGAATGAACGATAAACAATGAACAAGGATCAATGATCAATAAAGAATAAAAGATGAAGAATGAACAAAGATCAATGATCATTGAAGAATGAACGACGATGTATGAACAAGGATCAATGATTAATGAAGAATGAACGATGAAGAATGAACAAGGATCAATGATCAATGAAGAATGAACGATGAAGAATGAACAAGGATCAATGATAAATGAAGAATGAACGATGAAGACTGAACAAGGATCAATTATCAATGAAGAATGAACGATGAAGAATAAACAAGGATCAATGATCAATGAAGATTGAACGATGAAGAATGAACAAGGATCAATGATCAATGAAGAATGAACGATGAAGAATGAACAAGGATCAATGATGAATGAAGAATGATCGATGAAGAATGAACAAGGATCAATGATCAATGATGATTGAACGATGAAGAATGAACAAGGTTCATTCATCATTGAGGATTGAACGATGAACAATGAACAAGGATCAATGATTAATAAAGAATGAACGATGAAGAAAGAAAAGGGATCAATGATCAATGTAGAATGAGCGATGAAGAATGAACAAGGATCAATGATAAATGATGAATGAACGATGAAGACTGAACAAGGATCAATGATCAATGAAGAATGAACGATGAAGAATAAACAAGGATCAATGATCAAGGAAGATTGAACAATGAAGAATGAACAAGGATCAATGATCAATGATCAATGAAGAATGAACGATGAAGAATGAACAAGGATCAATGATGAATGAAGAATGATCGATGAAGAATGAACAAGGATCAATGTTAAATCAAGAATGAACGATGAAGAATGAACTAGTTTCAATGATCATTAAAGAATGAACGATGAAGAATGAACAAGGATCAATGATCATTGAGGAATGAACGATGAACAATGAACAAGGATCAATGATCAATGAAGAATGAACGATGAAGAATGAACTAGGATCAATGATAAATGAAGAATGAACGATGAAGAATGAACTAGGATCAATGATCCTTAAAGAATGAATGATGAAGAATGAACAAGGATCATTCATCATTGAGAATTGAACGATGAACAATGAACAAGGATCAATGATCAATGAAGAATAAACGATGAAGAGTCAACAATGATCAATGATCAATGCATAATGAACGATGAAGAATGAACAAGGATCAATGATCAATGAAGAATAAACGATGAAGAATGAACAAGGATCAATGATCAAAGAAGAATGAACGATGAAGAATGAGCAAGGATCAATGATCTATGAAGATTGAACGATGAAGAATGAACAAGGATCAAAGATCATTAAAGAATGAACGATGAAGAATGAACAAAGATCAATGATCATTGAAGAATGAACGATAAACAATGAACAAGGATCAATGATCAATAAAGAATAAAAGATGAAGAATGAACAAGGATCAATGATCATTGAAGAATGAACGACGATATATGCACAAGGATCAATGATTAATGAAGAATGAACGATGAAGAATGAACAAGGATCAATGATCAATGAAGAATGAACGATGAAGAATGAACAAGGATCAATGATCAATGAAGAATGAACAATGAAGAATGAACAAGGATCAATGATCAATGACGAATGAACGATGAAGAATGAACAAGGATCAATGATCATTGAAGAATGAACGATGATATATGAACAAGAATCAATGATTAATGAAGAATGAACGATGAAGAATGAACAAGGATCAATGATCAATGATCAATGAAGAATGAACGATGAAGAATAAACAAGGATCAATGATCAATGAAGAATGAACGATGAAGAATGAACTAGGATCAATGATAAATGAAGAATGAACGATGAAGAATGAACTAGGATCAATGATCCTTAAAGAATGAACGATGTAGAATGAACAAGGATCAATGATCAATGAAGAATGAACGATGAAAAATGAACAAGGATCAATGATCAATGAAGAATGAACGATGAAGAATGAACAAGGATCAATGATAAATGAAGAATGAACGATGAAGAATGAGCAAGGATCAATGATCTATGAAGATTGAACGATGAAGAATGAACAAGGATCAAAGATCATTAAAGAATGAACGATGAAGAATGAACAAAGATCAATGATCATTGAAGAATGAACGATAAACAATGAACAAGGATCAATGATCAATAAAGAATAAAAGATGAAGAATGAACAAGGATCAATGATCATTGAAGAATAAACGACGATATATGCACAAGGATCAATGATTAATGAAGAATGAACGATGAAGAATGAACAAGGATCAATGATCAATGAAGAATGAACGATGAAGAATGAACAAGGATCAATGATCAATGAAGAATGAACAATGAAGAATGAACAAGGATCAATGATCAATGACGAATGAACGATGAAGAATGAACAAGGATCAATGATCATTGAAGAATGAACGATGATATATGAACAAGGATCAATGATTAATGAAGAATGAACGATGAAGAATGAACAAGGATCAATGATCAATGATCAATGAAGAATGAACGATGAAGAATAAACAAGGATCAATGATCAATGAAGAATGAACGATGAAGAATGAACTAGGATCAATGATAAATGAAGAATGAACGATGAAGAATGAACTAGGATCAATGATCCTTAAAGAATTAACGATGTAGAATGAACAAGGATCAATGATCAATGAAGAATGAACGATGAAAAATGAACAAGGATCAATGATCAATGAAGAATGAACGATGAAGAATGAACAAGGATCAATGATAAATGAAGAATGAACGATGAAGAATGAACAAGGATCAATGATAAATGAAGAATGATCGATGAAGATTGAACAAGGATCAATGATAAATCAACAATGAGCGATGAAGAATAAACTAGGATCAAAGATCATTAAAGAATGAACGATGAAGAATGAACAAGGATCAATGATCATTGAGGAATGAACAATGAACAATGAACAAGGATCAATGATCAATGAAGAATGAACGATCAAGAATGAACTAGGATCAATGATAAATGAAGAATGAACGATGAAGAATGAACTAGGATCAATGACCCTTAAAGAATGAACGACGAAGAATGAACAAGGATCATTCATCATTGAGGAATGAACGATGAACAATGAACAAGGATCAATGATCAATGAAGAATAAACGATGAAGACTTAACAATGATCAATGATCAATGAAGAATGAACAAGGATCAATGATCAATGAAGAATGAACAATGATGAATGAACAAGGATCAAAGATCATTAAAGAATGAACGATGAAGCATCAATAAGGATCAATGATCATTGAAGAATGAACGATGAACAACTGAACAAGGATCAAAGATCAATGAAGAATAAACGATGAAGAATGAACAAGGATCAATGATCATTGAATAATGAACGATGATATATGAACAAGGACGAATGATTAATTAAAAATGAACGATGAAGAATGAACAAGGATCAGTGATAAATGAAGAATGAACGATGAAGAATAAACTAGGATCAATAATAAATGAAGAATGAACGATGAAGAATGAACTAGGATCAATGATCATTAAAGAATGAACGATGAAGAATGAACAAGGATCAATGATCAATGAAGAATAAATGACAAAGAATGAACAAGGAGCAATGATCATTGAAGAATGAATGATGATATTTGAACAAGGATCAATGATCAATGAAAAATGAACGATGAAGAATGAACATGGATCAATGATAAATGAAGAATGAACGATGAAGAATGAACTAGGATCAATGATAAATGAAGAATGAACGATGAAGAATGAACAAGGATCAATGATCAATTAAGAATGAACGATGAAGAATGAACAAGGATCAATGATAGAAGTAGAATGAACGATGAAGAATGAACTAGGATCAATGATCATTAAAGAATGAACGATGAAGAATGAACAAGGATCAATGATCATTGAGGAATGAACGATGAACAATGAAAAAGGATCAATGATAAATGAAGAATAAATTAGGATCAATAATAAATGAAGAATGAACGATGAAGAATGAACTAGGATCAATGTTCATTAAAGAATGAACGATGAAGAATGAACAAGGATCAATGATCAATGAAGAATAAATGACAAAGAATGAACAAGGAGCAATGATCATTGAGGAATGAACGATGAACAATGAACAAGGATCAATGATCAATGATGAATAAACGATGAAGAATGAACAAGGATCAATGATCAATGAAGAATGAACGATGAAGAATGAACAAGGATCAATGATGAATGAAGAATGAACGATGAAGAATGAACAAGGATCAATGATCAATGAAGAATGAACGATGAAGAATGAACAAGGATCAATGATCAATGAAGAATGAACGATGAAGAATGAACAAGGATCAATGATCAATGATGATTGAACGATGAAGAATGAATAAGGATCATTCATCAGTGAGGAATGAACGATGAACAATGAACAAGGATCAATGATCAATGAAGAATGAACGATCAAGAATGAACTAGGATCAATGATCAATGAAGATTGAACGATGAAGAATGAACAAGGATCAATGATATATAAAGAATGAACGATGAAGAATGAACAACGATCATTCATCATTGAGGAATGAACGATGAACAATGCACAAGGATCAATGATCAATGAAGAATAAACGATGAAGGCTTAACAATGATCAATGATCAATGAAGGATGGTCAAGGATCAATGATCAATGAAGAATGAACGATGAAGAATAAACAAGGATCAAAGATCATTAAAGAATGAACGATGAAGCATCAACAAGGATCAATGATCATTGAAGAATGAACGATGAACAACTGAACAAAGATCAATGATCAATGAAGAATAAACGATGAAAAATGAACAAGGTTCAATGATCATTGAAGAATGAACGATGATATATGAACAAGGATCAATGATCATTGAAGAATGAACGATGATATATGAACAAGGACGAATGATTAATGAAGAATGAACGATGAAGAATGAACAAGGATCAGTGATAAATGAAGAATGAACGATGAAGAATAAACTAGGATCAATAACCAATGAAGAATGAACGATGAAGAATGAACTAGGATCAATGATCATTAAAGAATGAACGATGAAGAATGAACAAGGATCAATGATCATTGAGGAATGATTGATGAACAATGAACAAGGATCAATGATCAATGAAGAATAAACGATGAAGAATGAACAAGGATCAATGATCAATGAAGAATGAACGATGAAGAATGAACAAGGATCAATTATCAATGAAGAATGAACGATGAAGAATGAACAAGGATCAATGATCAATCATGATTGAACGATGAAGAATGAATAAGGATCATTCATCATTGAGGAATGAACGATGAACAATGAAGAAGGATCAATTATTAATGAAGAATGAACGATCAAGAATGAACTAGGATCAATGATCAATGAAGATTGAACGATGAAGAATGAACAAGGATCAATGATATATAAAGAATGAACGATGAAGAATGAACAACGATCATTCATCATTGAGGAATGAACGATGAACAATGAACAAGGATCAATGATCAATGAAGAATAAACGATGAAGGCTTAACAATGATCAATGATCAATGAAGAATGAACAAGGATCAATGATCAATGAAGAATGAACGATGAAGAATAAACAAGGATCAAAGATCATTAAAGAATGAACGATGAAGCATCAACAAGGATCAATGATCATTGAAGAATGAACGATGAACAACTAAACAAGGATCAATGATCAATGAAGAATAAACGATGAAAAATGAACAAGGATCAATGATCATTGAAGAATGAACGATGATATATGAACAAGGACGAATGATTAATGAATAATGAACGATGAAGAATGAACAAGGATCAGTGATAAATGAAGAATGAACGATGAAGAATAAACTAGGATCAATAATCAATGAAGAATGAACGATGAAGAATGAACTAGGATCAATGATCATTAAAGAATGAACGATGAAGAATGAACAAGGATCAATGATCATTGAGGAATGAACGATGAAGAATGAACAAGGATCAATGATAAATGAAGAATGAACGATGAAGAATGAACTAGGATCAATGATAAATGAATAATGAACGATGAAGAATGAACAAGGATCAATGATCAATGAAGAATGAACGATGAAGAATGAACAAGGATCAATGATAGAAGAAGAATGAACGATGAAGAATGAACTAGGATCAATGATCATTAAAGAATGAACGATGAAGAATGAACAAGGATCAATGATCATTGAGGAATGAAAGATGAACAATGAAAAAGGATCAATGATAAATGAAGAATTAACGATGAAGAATAAATTAGGATCAATAATAAATGAAGAATGAACGATAAAGAATGAACTAGGATCAATGATCATTAAAGAATGAACGATGAAGAATGAACAAGGATCAATGATCAATGAAGAATAAATGACAAAGAATGAACAAGGAGCAATGATCATTGAGGAATGAACGATGAACAATGAACAAGGATCAATGATCAATGAAGAATAAACGATGAAGAATGAACAAGGATCAATGATCAATGAAGAATGAACGATGAAGAATGAACAAGGATCAATGATGAATGAAGAATGAACGATGAAGAATGAACAAGGATCAATGATCAATGAAGAATGAACGATGAAGAATGAACAAGGATCAATGATCAATGAAGAATGAACGATGAAGAATGAACAAGGATCGATGATCAATGATGATTGAACGATGAAGAATGAATAAGGATCATTCATCATTGAGGAATGAACGATGAACAATGAAAAAGGATCAATGATCAATGAAGAATGAACGATCAAGAATGAACTAGGATCAATGATCAATGAAGATTGAACGATGAAGAATGAACAAGGATCAATGGTATATAAAGAATGAACGATGAAGAATGAACAACGATCATTCATCCTTGAGGAATGAACGATGAACAATGAACAAGGATCAATGATCAATGAAGAATAAACGATGAAGGCTTAACAATGATCAATGATCAATGAAGAATGAACAAGGATCAATGATCAATGAAGAATGAACGATGAAGATGAAACAAGGATCAAAGATCATTAAAGAATGAACGATGAAGCATCAACAAGGATCAATGATCATTGAAGAATGAACGATGAACAACTGAACAAGGATTAATGATCAATGAAGAATAAACGATGAAAAATGAACAAGGATCAATGATCATTGAAGAATGAACGATGATATATGAACAAGGACGAATTATTAATGAAGAATGAACGATGAAGAATGAACAAGGATCAGTGATAAATGAAGAATGAACGATGAAGAATAAACTAGGATTAATAATCAATGAAGAATGAACGATGAAGAATGAACTAGGATCAATGATCATTAAAGAATGAACGATGAAGAATGAACAAGGATCAATGATCATTGAGGAATGAACGATGAACAATGAACAAGGATCAATGATCAATGAAGAATAAACGATGAAGAATGAACAAGGATCAATGATCAATGAAGAATGAACGATGAAGAATGAACAAGGATCAATGATGAATGAAGAATGAACGATGAAGAATGAACAAGGTTCAATGATCAATGAAGAATGAACGATGAAGAATGAACAAGGATCAATGATCAATGAAGAATGAACGCTGAAGAATGAACAAGGATCAATGATCAATGATGATTGAACGATGAAGAATGAATAAGGATCATTCATCATTGAGGAATGAACGATGAACAATGAACAAGGATCAATGATCAATGAAGAATGAACGATCAAGAATGAACTAGGATCAATGATCAATGAAGATTGAACGATGAAGAATGAACAAGGATCAATGATATATAAAGAATGAACGATGAAGAATAAACAACGATCATTCATCATTGAAGAATGAACGATGAACAATGAACAAGGATCAATGATCAATGAAGAATAAACGATGAAGGCTTAACAATGATCAATGATCAATGAAGAATGAACAAGGATCAATGATCAATGAAGAATGAACGATGAAGAATAAACAAGGATCAAAGATCATTAAAGAATGAACGATGAAGCATCAACAAGGATCAATGATCATTGAAGAATGAACGATGAACAACTGAACAAGGATCAATGATCAATGAAGAATAAACGATGAAAAATGAACAAGGATCAATGATCATTGAAGAATGAACGATGATATATGAACAAGGAAGAATGATTAATGAAGAATGAACGATGAAGAATGAACAAGGATCAGTGATAAATGAAGAATGAACGATGAAGAATAAACTAGGATCAATAATGAATGAAGAATGAACGATGAAGAATGAACTAGGATCAATGATCATTAAAGAATGAACGATGAAGAATGAACAAGGATCAATGATCATTGAGGAATGAACGATGAAGAATGAACAAGGATCAATGATAAATGAAGAATGAACGATGAAGAATGAACTAGGATCAATGATAAATGAAGAATGAACGATGAAGAATGAACAAGGATCAATGATCAATGAAGAATGAACGATGAAGAATGAGCAAGGATCAATGATCTATGAAGATTGAACGATGAAGAATGAACAAGGATCAAAGATCATTAAAGAATGAACGATGAAGAATGAACAAAGATCAATGATCATTGAAGAATGAACGATAAACAATGAACAAGGATCAATGATCAATAAAGAATAAAAGATGAAGAATGAACAAGGATCAATGATCATTGAAGAATGAACGACGATATATGCACAAGGATCAATGATTAATGAAGAATGAACGATGAAGAATGAACAAGGATCAATGATCAATGAAGAATGAACGATGAAGAATGAACAAGGATCAATGATCAATGAAGAATGAACAATGAAGAATGAACAAGGATCAATGATCAATGACGAATGAACGATGAAGAATGAACAAGGATCAATGATCATTGAAGAATGAACGATGATATATGAACAAGAATCAATGATTAATGAAGAATGAACGATGAAGAATGAACAAGGATCAATGATCAATGATCAATGAAGAATGAACGATGAAGAATAAACAAGGATCAATGATCAATGAAGAATGAACGATGAAGAATGAACTAGGATCAATGATAAATGAAGAATGAACGATGAAGAATGAACTAGGATCAATGATCCTTAAAGAATGAACGATGTAGAATGAACAAGGATCAATGATCAATGAAGAATGAACGATGAAAAATGAACAAGGATCAATGATCAATGAAGAATGAACGATGAAGAATGAACAAGGATCAATGATAAATGAAGAATGAACGATGAAGAATGAGCAAGGATCAATGATCTATGAAGATTGAACGATGAAGAATGAACAAGGATCAAAGATCATTAAAGAATGAACGATGAAGAATGAACAAAGATCAATGATCATTGAAGAATGAACGATAAACAATGAACAAGGATCAATGATCAATAAAGAATAAAAGATGAAGAATGAACAAGGATCAATGATCATTGAAGAATAAACGACGATATATGCACAAGGATCAATGATTAATGAAGAATGAACGATGAAGAATGAACAAGGATCAATGATCAATGAAGAATGAACGATGAAGAATGAACAAGGATCAATGATCAATGAAGAATGAACAATGAAGAATGAACAAGGATCAATGATCAATGACGAATGAACGATGAAGAATGAACAAGGATCAATGATCATTGAAGAATGAACGATGATATATGAACAAGGATCAATGATTAATGAAGAATGAACGATGAAGAATGAACAAGGATCAATGATCAATGATCAATGAAGAATGAACGATGAAGAATAAACAAGGATCAATGATCAATGAAGAATGAACGATGAAGAATGAACTAGGATCAATGATAAATGAAGAATGAACGATGAAGAATGAACTAGGATCAATGATCCTTAAAGAATTAACGATGTAGAATGAACAAGGATCAATGATCAATGAAGAATGAACGATGAAAAATGAACAAGGATCAATGATCAATGAAGAATGAACGATGAAGAATGAACAAGGATCAATGATAAATGAAGAATGAACGATGAAGAATGAACAAGGATCAATGATAAATGAAGAATGATCGATGAAGATTGAACAAGGATCAATGATAAATCAACAATGAGCGATGAAGAATAAACTAGGATCAAAGATCATTAAAGAATGAACGATGAAGAATGAACAAGGATCAATGATCATTGAGGAATGAACAATGAACAATGAACAAGGATCAATGATCAATGAAGAATGAACGATCAAGAATGAACTAGGATCAATGATAAATGAAGAATGAACGATGAAGAATGAACTAGGATCAATGACCCTTAAAGAATGAACGACGAAGAATGAACAAGGATCATTCATCATTGAGGAATGAACGATGAACAATGAACAAGGATCAATGATCAATGAAGAATAAACGATGAAGACTTAACAATGATCAATGATCAATGAAGAATGAACAAGGATCAATGATCAATGAAGAATGAACAATGATGAATGAACAAGGATCAAAGATCATTAAAGAATGAACGATGAAGCATCAATAAGGATCAATGATCATTGAAGAATGAACGATGAACAACTGAACAAGGATCAAAGATCAATGAAGAATAAACGATGAAGAATGAACAAGGATCAATGATCATTGAATAATGAACGATGATATATGAACAAGGACGAATGATTAATTAAAAATGAACGATGAAGAATGAACAAGGATCAGTGATAAATGAAGAATGAACGATGAAGAATAAACTAGGATCAATAATAAATGAAGAATGAACGATGAAGAATGAACTAGGATCAATGATCATTAAAGAATGAACGATGAAGAATGAACAAGGATCAATGATCAATGAAGAATAAATGACAAAGAATGAACAAGGAGCAATGATCATTGAAGAATGAATGATGATATTTGAACAAGGATCAATGATCAATGAAAAATGAACGATGAAGAATGAACATGGATCAATGATAAATGAAGAATGAACGATGAAGAATGAACTAGGATCAATGATAAATGAAGAATGAACGATGAAGAATGAACAAGGATCAATGATCAATTAAGAATGAACGATGAAGAATGAACAAGGATCAATGATAGAAGTAGAATGAACGATGAAGAATGAACTAGGATCAATGATCATTAAAGAATGAACGATGAAGAATGAACAAGGATCAATGATCATTGAGGAATGAACGATGAACAATGAAAAAGGATCAATGATAAATGAAGAATAAATTAGGATCAATAATAAATGAAGAATGAACGATGAAGAATGAACTAGGATCAATGATCATTAAAGAATGAACGATGAAGAATGAACAAGGATCAATGATCAATGAAGAATAAATGACAAAGAATGAACAAGGAGCAATGATCATTGAGGAATGAACGATGAACAATGAACAAGGATCAATGATCAATGATGAATAAACGATGAAGAATGAACAAGGATCAATGATCAATGAAGAATGAACGATGAAGAATGAACAAGGATCAATGATGAATGAAGAATGAACGATGAAGAATGAACAAGGATCAATGATCAATGAAGAATGAACGATGAAGAATGAACAAGGATCAATGATCAATGAAGAATGAACGATGAAGAATGAACAAGGATCAATGATCAATGATGATTGAACGATGAAGAATGAATAAGGATCATTCATCAGTGAGGAATGAACGATGAACAATGAACAAGGATCAATGATCAATGAAGAATGAACGATCAAGAATGAACTAGGATCAATGATCAATGAAGATTGAACGATGAAGAATGAACAAGGATCAATGATATATAAAGAATGAACGATGAAGAATGAACAACGATCATTCATCATTGAGGAATGAACGATGAACAATGCACAAGGATCAATGATCAATGAAGAATAAACGATGAAGGCTTAACAATGATCAATGATCAATGAAGGATGGTCAAGGATCAATGATCAATGAAGAATGAACGATGAAGAATAAACAAGGATCAAAGATCATTAAAGAATGAACGATGAAGCATCAACAAGGATCAATGATCATTGAAGAATGAACGATGAACAACTGAACAAAGATCAATGATCAATGAAGAATAAACGATGAAAAATGAACAAGGTTCAATGATCATTGAAGAACGAACGATGATATATGAACAAGGATCAATGATCATTGAAGAATGAACGATGATATATGAACAAGGACGAATGATTAATGAAGAATGAACGATGAAGAATGAACAAGGATCAGTGATAAACGAAGAATGAACGATGAAGAATAAACTAGGATCAATAACCAATGAAGAATGAACGATGAAGAATGAACTAGGATCAATGATCATTAAAGAATGAACGATGAAGAATGAACAAGGATCAATGATCATTGAGGAATGATTGATGAACAATGAACAAGGATCAATGATCAATGAAGAATAAACGATGAAGAATGAACAAGGATCAATGATCAATGATGAATGAACGATGAAGAATGAACAAGGATCAATTATCAATGAAGAATGAACGATGAAGAATGAACAAGGATCAATGATCAATCATGATTGAACGATGAAGAATGAATAAGGATCATTCATCATTGAGGAATGAACGATGAACAATGAAGAAGGATCAATTATTAATGAAGAATGAACGATCAAGAATGAACTAGGATCAATGATCAATGAAGATTGAACGATGAAGAATGAACAAGGATCAATGATATATAAAGAATGAACGATGAAGAATGAACAACGATCATTCATCATTGAGGAATGAACGATGAACAATGAACAAGGATCAATGATCAATGAAGAATAAACGATGAAGGCTTAACAATGATCAATGATCAATGAAGAATGAACAAGGATCAATGATCAATGAAGAATGAACGATGAAGAATAAACAAGGATCAAAGATCATTAAAGAATGAACGATGAAGCATCAACAAGGATCAATGATCATTGAAGAATGAACGATGAACAACTAAACAAGGATCAATGATCAATGAAGAATAAACGATGAAAAATGAACAAGGATCAATGATCATTGAAGAATGAACGATGATATATGAACAAGGACGAATGATTAATGAATAATGAACGATGAAGAATGAACAAGGATCAGTGATAAATGAAGAATGAACGATGAAGAATAAACTAGGATCAATAATCAATGAAGAATGAACGATGAAGAATGAACTAGGATCAATGATCATTAAAGAATGAACGATGAAGAATGAACAAGGATCAATGATCATTGAGGAATGAACGATGAAGAATGAACAAGGATCAATGATAAATGAAGAATGAACGATGAAGAATGAACTAGGATCAATGATAAATGAATAATGAACGATGAAGAATGAACAAGGATCAATGATCAATGAAGAATGAACGATGAAGAATGAACAAGGATCAATGATAGAAGAAGAATGAACGATGAAGAATGAACTAGGATCAATGATCATTAAAGAATGAACGATGAAGAATGAACAAGGATCAATGATCATTGAGGAATGAAAGATGAACAATGAAAAAGGATCAATGATAAATGAAGAATTAACGATGAAGAATAAATTAGGATCAATAATAAATGAAGAATGAACGATAAAGAATGAACTAGGATCAATGATCATTAAAGAATGAACGATGAAGAATGAACAAGGATCAATGATCAATGAAGAATAAATGACAAAGAATGAACAAGGAGCAATGATCATTGAGGAATGAACGATGAACAATGAACAAGGATCAATGATCAATGAAGAATAAACGATGAAGAATGAACAAGGATCAATGATCAATGAAGAATGAACGATGAAGAATGAACAAGGATCAATGATGAATGAAGAATGAACGATGAAGAATGAACAAGGATGAATGATCAATGAAGAATGAACGATGAAGAATGAACAAGGATCAATGATCAATGAAGAATGAACGATGAAGAATGAACAAGGATCGATGATCAATGATGATTGAACGATGAAGAATGAATAAAGATCATTCATCATTGAGGAATGAACGATGAACAATGAAAAAGGATCAATGATCAATGAAGAATGAACGATCAAGAATGAACTAGGATCAATGATCAATGAAGATTGAACGATGAAGAATGAACAAGGATCAATGGTATATAAAGAATGAACGATGAAGAATGAACAACGATCATTCATCCTTGAGGAATGAACGATGAACAATGAACAAGGATCAATGATCAATGAAGAATAAACGATGAAGGCTTAACAATGATCAATGATCAATGAAGAATGAACAAGGATCAATGATCAATGAAGAATGAACGATGAAGATGAAACAAGGATCAAAGATCATTAAAGAATGAACGATGAAGCATCAACAAGGATCAATGATCATTGAAGAATGAACGATGAACAACTGAACAAGGATTAATGATCAATGAAGAATAAACGATGAAAAATGAACAAGGATCAATGATCATTGAAGAATGAACGATGATATATGAACAAGGACGAATTATTAATGAAGAATGAACGATGAAGAATGAACAAGGATCAGTGATAAATGAAGAATGAACGATGAAGAATAAACTAGGATTAATAATCAATGAAGAATGAACGATGAAGAATGAACTAGGATCAATGATCATTAAAGAATGAACGATGAAGAATGAACAAGGATCAATGATCATTGAGGAATGAACGATGAACAATGAACAAGGATCAATGATCAATGAAGAATAAACGATGAAGAATGAACAAGGATCAATGATCAATGAAGAATGAACGATGAAGAATGAACAAGGATCAATGATGAATGAAGAATGAACGATGAAGAATGAACAAGGTTCAATGATCAATGAAGAATGAACGATGAAGAATGAACAAGGATCAATGATCAATGAAGAATGAACGCTGAAGAATGAACAAGGATCAATGATCAATGATGATTGAACGATGAAGAATGAATAAGGATCATTCATCATTGAGGAATGAACGATGAACAATGAACAAGGATCAATGATCAATGAAGAATGAACGATCAAGAATGAACTAGGATCAATGATCAATGAAGATTGAACGATGAAGAATGAACAAGGATCAATGATATATAAAGAATGAACGATGAAGAATAAACAACGATCATTCATCATTGAAGAATGAACGATGAACAATGAACAAGGATCAATGATCAATGAAGAATAAACGATGAAGGCTTAACAATGATCAATGATCAATGAAGAATGAACAAGGATCAATGATCAATGAAGAATGAACGATGAAGAATAAACAAGGATCAAAGATCATTAAAGAATGAACGATGAAGCATCAACAAGGATCAATGATCATTGAAGAATGAACGATGAACAACTGAACAAGGATCAATGATCAATGAAGAATAAACGATGAAAAATGAACAAGGATCAATGATCATTGAAGAATGAACGATGATATATGAACAAGGAAGAATGATTAATGAAGAATGAACGATGAAGAATGAACAAGGATCAGTGATAAATGAAGAATGAACGATGAAGAATAAACTAGGATCAATAATGAATGAAGAATGAACGATGAAGAATGAACTAGGATCAATGATCATTAAAGAATGAACGATGAAGAATGAACAAGGATCAATGATCATTGAGGAATGAACGATGAAGAATGAACAAGGATCAAAGATAAATGAAGAATGAACGATGAAGAATGAACTAGGATCAATGATAAATGAAGAATGAACGATGAAGAATGAACAAGGATCAATGATCAATGAAGAATGAACGATGAAGAATGAACAAGGATCAATGATAGAAGAAGAATGAACGATGAAGAATGAACTAGGATCAATGATCATTAAAGAATGAACGATGAAGAATGAACAAGGATCAATGATCATTGAGGAATGAAAGATGAACAATGAAAAAGGATCAATAATAAATGAAGAATAAACGATGAAGAATAAATTAGGATCAATAATAAATGAAGAATGAACGATGAAGAATGAACTAGGATCAATGATCATTAAAGAATGAACGATGAAGGATGAACAAGGATCAATGATCAATGAAGAATAAATGACAAAGAATGAACAAGGAGCAATGATCATTGAGGAATGAACGATGAACAATAAAGGGAATCAATGATCAATGAAGAATAAACGATGAAGAATGAACAAGGATCAATGATCAATGAAGAATGAACGATGAAGAATGAACAAGGATCAATGATGAATGAAGAATGAACGATGAAGAATGAACAAGGATCAATGATCAATGAAGAATGAACAAGGATCAATGATCAATGAAGAATGAACGATGAAGAATGAACAAGGATCGATGATCAATGATGATTGAACGATGAAGAATGAATAAGGATCATTCATCATTGAGGAATGAACGATGAACAATGAACAAGGATCAATGATCAATGAAGAATGAACGATCAAGAATGAACTAGGATCAATGATCAATGAAGATTGAACGATGAAGAATGAACAAGGATCAATGATATATAAAGAATGAACGATGAAGAATGAACAACGATCATTCATCATTGAGGAATGAACGATGAACAATGAACATGGATCAATGATCAATGAAGAATAAACGATGAAGGCTTAACAATGATCAATGATCAATGAAGAATGAACAAGGATCAATGATCAATGAAGAATGAACGATGAAGAATAAACAAGGATCAAAGATCATTAAAGAATGAATGATGAAGCATCAACAAGGATTAATGATCATTGAAGAATGAACGATGAACAACTGAACAAGGATCAATGATCAATGAAGAATAAACGATGAAAAATGAACAAGGATCAATGATCATTGAAGAATGAACGATGATATATGAACAAGGACGAATGATTAATGAATAATGAACGATGAAGAATGAACAAGGATCAGTGATAAATGAAGAATGAACGATGAAGAATAAACTAGGATCAATAATGAATGAAGAATGAACGATGAAGAATGAACTAGGATCAATGATCATTAAAGAATGAACGATGAAGAATGAACAAGGATCAATGATCATTGAGGAATGAACGATGAAGAATGAACAAGGATCAATGATAAATGAAGAATGAACGATGAAGAATGAACTAGGATCAATGATAAATGAAGAATGAACGATGAAGAATGAACAAGGATCAATGATCAATGAAGAATGAACGATGAAGAATGAACAAGGATAATTGATAGAAGAAGAATGAACGATGAAGAATGAACTAGGATCAATGATCATTAAAGAATGAACGATGAAGAATGAACAAGGATCAATGATCATTGAGGAATGAAAGATGAACAATGAAAAAGGATCAATGATAAATGAAGAATAAACGATGAAGAATAAATTAGGATCAATAATAAATGAAGAATGAACGATGAAGAATGAACTAGGATCAATGATCATTAAAGAATGAACGATGAAGAATGAACAAGGATCAATGATCAATGAAGAATAAATGACAAAGAATGAACAAGGAGCAATGATCATTGAGGAATGAACGATGAACAATAAAGGGAATCAATGATCAATGAAGAATAAACGATGAAGAATGAACAAGGATCAATGATCAATGAAGAATGAACGATGAAGAATGAACAAGGATCAATGATGAATGAAGAATGAACGATGAAGAATGAACAAGGATCAATGATCAATGAAGAATGAACAAGGATCAATGATCAATGAAGAATGAACGATGAAGAATGAACAAGGATCGATGATCAATGATGATTGAACGATGAAGAATGAATAAGGATCATTCATCATTGAGGAATGAACGATGAACAATGAACAAGGATCAATGATCAATGAAGAATGAACGATCAAGAATGAACTAGGATCAATGATCAATGAAGATTGAACGATGAAGAATGAACAAGGATCAATGATATATAAAGAATGAACGATGAAGAATGAACAACGATCATTCATCATTGAGGAATGAACGATGAACAATGAACATGGATCAATGATCAATGAAGAATAAACGATGAAGGCTTAACAATGATCAATGATCAATGAAGAATGAACAAGGATCAATGATCAATGAAGAATGAACGATGAAGAATAAACAAGGATCAAAGATCATTAAAGAATGAACGATGAAGCATCAACAAGGATTAATGATCATTGAAGAATGAACGATGAACAACTGAACAAGGATCAATGATCAATGAAGAATAAACGATGAAAAATGAACAAGGATCAATGATCATTGAAGAATGAACGATGATATATGAACAAGGACGAATGATTAATGAATAATGAACGATGAAGAATGAACAAGGATCAGTGATAAATGAAGAATGAACGATGAAGAATAAACTAGGATCAATAATGAATGAAGAATGAACGATGAAGAATGAACTAGGATCAATGATCATTAAAGAATGAACGATGAAGAATGAACAAGGATCAATGATCATTGAGGAATGAACGATGAAGAATGAACAAGGATCAATGATAAATGAAGAATGAACGATGAAGAATGAACTAGGATCAATGATAAATGAAGAATGAACGATGAAGAATGAACAAGGATCAATGATCAATGAAGAATGAACGATGAAGAATGAACAAGGATAATTGATAGAAGAAGAATGAACGATGAAGAATGAACTAGGATCAATGATCATTAAAGAATGAACGATGAAGAATGAACAAGGATCAATGATCATTGAGGAATGAAAGATGAACAATGAAAAAGGATCAATGATAAATGAAGAATAAACGATGAAGAATAAATTAGGATCAATAATAAATGAAGAATGAACGATGAAGAATGAACTAGGATCAATGATCATTAAAGAATGAACGATGAAGAATGAACAAGGATCAATGATCAATGAAGAATAAATGACAAAGAATGAACAAGGAGCAATGATCATTGAGGAATGAACGATGAACAATAAAGGGAATCAATGATCAATGAAGAATAAACGATGAAGAATGAACAAGGATCAATGATCAATGAAGAATGAACGATGAAGAATGAACAAGGATCAATGATGAATGAAGAATGAACGATGAAGAATGAACAAGGATCAATGATCAATGAAGAATGAACGATGAAGAATGAACAAGGATCAATGATCAATGAAGAATGAACGATGAAGAATGAACAAGGATCGATGATCAATGATGATTGAACGATGAAGAATGAATAAGGATCATTCATCATTGAGGAATGAACGATGAACAATGAACAAGGATCAATGATCAATGAAGAATGAACGATCAAGAATGAACTAGGATCAATGATCAATGAAGATTGAACGATGAAGAATGAACAAGGATCAATGATATATAAAGAATGAACGATGAAGAATGAACAACGATCATTCATCATTGAGGAATGAACGATGAACAATGAACATGGATCAATGATCAATGAAGAATAAACGATGAAGGCTTAACAATGATCAATGATCAATGAAGAATGAACAAGGATCAATGATCAATGAAGAATGAACGATGAAGAATAAACAAGGATCAAAGATCATTAAAGAATGAACGATGAAGCATCAACAAGGATTAATGATCATTGAAGAATGAACGATGAACAACTGAACAAGGATCAATGATCAATGAAGAATAAACGATGAAAAATGAACAAGGATCAATGATCATTGAAGAATGAACGATGATATATGAACAAGGACGAATGATTAATGAATAATGAACGATGAAGAATGAACAAGGATCAGTGATAAATGAAGAATGAACGATGAAGAATAAACTAGGATCAATAATCAATGAAGAATGAACGATGAAGAATGAACTAGGATCAATGATCATTAAAGAATGAACGATGAAGAATGAACAAGGATCAATGATCATTGAGGAATGAACGATGAAGAATGAACAAGGATCAATGATAAATGAAGAATGAACGATGAAGAATGAACTAGGATCAATGATAAATGAAGAATGAACGATGAAGAATGAACAAGGATCAATGATCAATGAAGAATGAACGATGAAGAATGAACAAGGATCAATGATAGAAGAAGAATGAACGATGAAGAATGAACTAGGATCAATGATCATTAAAGAATGAACGAGGAAGAATGAACAAGGATCAATGATCATTGAGGAATGAAAGATGAACAATGAAAAAGGATCAATGATAAATGAAGAATAAACGATGAAGAATAAATTAGGATCAATAATAAATGAAGAATGAACGATGAAGAATGAACTAGGATCAATGATCATTAAAGAATGAACGATGAAGAATGAACAAGGATCAATGATCAATAAAGAATAAATGACAAAGAATGAACAAGGAGCAATGATCATTGAGGAATGAACGATGAACAATGAAAGGGAATCAATGATCAATGAAGAATAAACGATGAAGAATGAACAAGGATCAATGATCAATGAAGAATGAACGATGAAGAATGAACAAGGATCAATGATGAATGAAGAATGAACGATGAAGAATGAACAAGGATCAATGATCAATGAAGAATGAACGATGAAGAATGAACAAGGATCAATGATCAATGAAGAATGAACGATGAAGAATGAACAAGGATCGATGATCAATGATGATTGAACGATGAAGAATGAATAAGGATCATTCATCATTGAGGAATGAACGATGAACAATGAACAAGGATCAATGATCAATGAAGAATGAACGATCAAGAATGAACTAGGATCAATGATCAATGAAGATTGAACGATGAAGAATGAACAAGGATCAATGATATATAAAGAATGAACGATGAAGAATGAACAACGATCATTCATCATTGAGGAATGAACGATGAACAATGAACATGGATCAATGATCAATGAAGAATAAACGATGAAGGCTTAACAATGATCAATGATCAATGAAGAATGAACAAGGATCAATGATCAATGAAGAATGAACGATGAAGAATAAACAAGGATCAAAGATCATTAAAGAATGAACGATGAAGCATCAACAAGGATTAATGATCATTGAAGAATGAACGATGAACAACTGAACAAGGATCAATGATCAATGAAGAATAAACGATGAAAAATGAACAAGGATCAATGATCATTGAAGAATGAACGATGATATATGAACAAGGACGAATGATTAATGAATAATGAACGATGAAGAATGAACAAGGATCAGTGATAAATGAAGAATGAACGATGAAGAATAAACTAGGATCAATAATGAATGAAGAATGAACGATGAAGAATGAACTAGGATCAATGATCATTAAAGAATGAACGATGAAGAATGAACAAGGATCAATGATCATTGAGGAATGAACGATGAAGAATGAACAAGGATCAATGATAAATGAAGAATGAACGATGAAGAATGAACTAGGATCAATGATAAATGAAGAATGAACGATGAAGAATGAACAAGGATCAATGATCAATGAAGAATGAACGATGAAGAATGAACAAGGATAATTGATAGAAGAAGAATGAACGATGAAGAATGAACTAGGATCAATGATCATTAAAGAATGAACGATGAAGAATGAACAAGGATCAATGATCATTGAGGAATGAAAGATGAACAATGAAAAAGGATCAATGATAAATGAAGAATAAACGATGAAGAATAAATTAGGATCAATAATAAATGAAGAATGAACGATGAAGAATGAACTAGGATCAATGATCATTAAAGAATGAACGATGAAGAATGAACAAGGATCAATGATCAATGAAGAATAAATGACAAAGAATGAACAAGGAGCAATGATCATTGAGGAATGAACGATGAACAATAAAGGGAATCAATGATCAATGAAGAATAAACGATGAAGAATGAACAAGGATCAATGATCAATGAAGAATGAACGATGAAGAATGAACAAGGATCAATGATGAATGAAGAATGAACGATGAAGAATGAACAAGGATCAATGATCAATGAAGAATGAACAAGGATCAATGATCAATGAAGAATGAACGATGAAGAATGAACAAGGATCGATGATCAATGATGATTGAACGATGAAGAATGAATAAGGATCATTCATCATTGAGGAATGAACGATGAACAATGAACAAGGATCAATGATCAATGAAGAATGAACGATCAAGAATGAACTAGGATCAATGATCAATGAAGATTGAACGATGAAGAATGAACAAGGATCAATGATATATAAAGAATGAACGATGAAGAATGAACAACGATCATTCATCATTGAGGAATGAACGATGAACAATGAACATGGATCAATGATCAATGAAGAATAAACGATGAAGGCTTAACAATGATCAATGATCAATGAAGAATGAACAAGGATCAATGATCAATGAAGAATGAACGATGAAGAATAAACAAGGATCAAAGATCATTAAAGAATGAACGATGAAGCATCAACAAGGATTAATGATCATTGAAGAATGAACGATGAACAACTGAACAAGGATCAATGATCAATGAAGAATAAACGATGAAAAATGAACAAGGATCAATGATCATTGAAGAATGAACGATGATATATGAACAAGGACGAATGATTAATGAATAATGAACGATGAAGAATGAACAAGGATCAGTGATAAATGAAGAATGAACGATGAAGAATAAACTAGGATCAATAATGAATGAAGAATGAACGATGAAGAATGAACTAGGATCAATGATCATTAAAGAATGAACGATGAAGAATGAACAAGGATCAATGATCATTGAGGAATGAACGATGAAGAATGAACAAGGATCAATGATAAATGAAGAATGAACGATGAAGAATGAACTAGGATCAATGATAAATGAAGAATGAACGATGAAGAATGAACAAGGATCAATGATCAATGAAGAATGAACGATGAAGAATGAACAAGGATAATTGATAGAAGAAGAATGAACGATGAAGAATGAACTAGGATCAATGATCATTAAAGAATGAACGATGAAGAATGAACAAGGATCAATGATCATTGAGGAATGAAAGATGAACAATGAAAAAGGATCAATGATAAATGAAGAATAAACGATGAAGAATAAATTAGGATCAATAATAAATGAAGAATGAACGATGAAGAATGAACTAGGATCAATGATCATTAAAGAATGAACGATGAAGAATGAACAAGGATCAATGATCAATGAAGAATAAATGACAAAGAATGAACAAGGAGCAATGATCATTGAGGAATGAACGATGAACAATAAAGGGAATCAATGATCAATGAAGAATAAACGATGAAGAATGAACAAGGATCAATGATCAATGAAGAATGAACGATGAAGAATGAACAAGGATCAATGATGAATGAAGAATGAACGATGAAGAATGAACAAGGATCAATGATCAATGAAGAATGAACGATGAAGAATGAACAAGGATCAATGATCAATGAAGAATGAACGATGAAGAATGAACAAGGATCGATGATCAATGATGATTGAACGATGAAGAATGAATAAGGATCATTCATCATTGAGGAATGAACGATGAACAATGAACAAGGATCAATGATCAATGAAGAATGAACGATCAAGAATGAACTAGGATCAATGATCAATGAAGATTGAACGATGAAGAATGAACAAGGATCAATGATATATAAAGAATGAACGATGAAGAATGAACAACGATCATTCATCATTGAGGAATGAACGATGAACAATGAACATGGATCAATGATCAATGAAGAATAAACGATGAAGGCTTAACAATGATCAATGATCAATGAAGAATGAACAAGGATCAATGATCAATGAAGAATTAACGATGAAGAATAAACAAGGATCAAAGATCATTAAAGAATGAACGATGAAGCATCAACAAGGATTAATGATCATTGAAGAATGAACGATGAACAACTGAACAAGGATCAATGATCAATGAAGAATAAACGATGAAAAATGAACAAGGATCAATGATCATTGAAGAATGAACGATGATATATGAACAAGGACGAATGATTAATGAATAATGAACGATGAAGAATGAACAAGGATCAGTGATAAATGAAGAATGAACGATGAAGAATAAACTAGGATCAATAATCAATGAAGAATGAACGATGAAGAATGAACTAGGATCAATGATCATTAAAGAATGAACGATGAAGAATGAACAAGGATCAATGATCATTGAGGAATGAACGATGAAGAATGAACAAGGATCAATGATAAATGAAGAATGAACGATGAAGAATGAACTAGGATCAATGATAAATGAAGAATGAACGATGAAGAATGAACAAGGATCAATGATCAATGAAGAATGAACGATGAAGAATGAACAAGGATCAATGATAGAAGAAGAATGAACGATGAAGAATGAACTAGGATCAATGATCATTAAAGAATGAACGATGAAGAATGAACAAGGATCAATGATCATTGAGGAATGAAAGATGAACAATGAAAAAGGATCAATGATAAATGAAGAATAAACGATGAAGAATAAATTAGGATCAATAATAAATGAAGAATGAACGATGAAGAATGAACTAGGATCAATGATCATTAAAGAATGAACGATGAAGAATGAACAAGGATCAATGATCAATAAAGAATAAATGACAAAGAATGAACAAGGAGCAATGATCATTGAGGAATGAACGATGAACAATGAAAGGGAATCAATGATCAATGAAGAATAAACGATGAAGAATGAACAAGGATCAATGATCAATGAAGAATGAACGATGAAGAATGAACAAGGATCAATGATGAATGAAGAATGAACGATGAAGAATGAACAAGGATCAATGATCAATGAAGAATGAACGATGAAGAATGAACAAGGATCAATGATCAATGAAGAATGAACGATGAAGAATGAACAAGGATCGATGATCAATGATGATTGAACGATGAAGAATGAATAAGGATCATTCATCATTGAGGAATGAACGATGAACAATGAACAAGGATCAATGATCAATGAAGAATGAACGATCAAGAATGAACTAGGATCAATGATCAATGAAGATTGAACGATGAAGAATGAACAAGGATCAATGATATATAAAGAATGAACGATGAAGAATGAACAACGATCATTCATCATTGAGGAATGAACGATGAACAATGAACAAGGATCAATGATCAATGAAGAATAAACGATGAAGGCTTAACAATGATCAATGATCAATGAAGAATGAACAAGGATCAATGATCAATGAAGAATGAACGATGAAGAATAAACAAGGATCAAAGATCATTAAAGAATGAACGATGAAGCATCAACAAGGATTAATGATCATTGAAGAATGAACGATGAACAACTGAACAAGGATCAATGATCAATGAAGAATAAACGATGAAAAATGAACAAGGATCAATGATCATTGAAGAATGAACGATGATATATGAACAAGGACGAATGATTAATGAATAATGAACGATGAAGAATGAACAAGGATCAGTGATAAATGAAGAATGAACGATGAAGAATAAACTAGGATCAATAATGAATGAAGAATGAACGATGAAGAATGAACTAGGATCAATGATCATTAAAGAATGAACGATGAAGAATGAACAAGGATCAATGATCATTGAGGAATGAACGACGAAGAATGAACAAGGATCAATGATAAATCAAGAATGAACGATGAAGAATGAACTAGGATCAATGATAAATGAATAATGAACGATGAAGAATGAACAAGGATCAATGATCAATGAAGAATGAACGATGAAGAATGAACAAGGATCAATGATAGAAGAAGAATGAACGATGAAGAATGAACTAGGATCAATGATCATTAAAGAATGAACGATGAAGAATGAACAAGGATCAATGATCATTGAGGAATGAAAGATGAACAATGAAAAAGGATCAATGATAAATGAAGAATAAACGATGAAGAATAAATTAGGATCAATAATAAATGAAGAATGAACGATGAAGAATGAACTAGGATCAATGATCATTAAAGAATGAACGATGAAGAATGAACAAGGATCAAATATCAATGAAGAATAAATGACAAAGAATGAACAAGGAGCAATGATCATTGAGGAATGAACGATGAACAATAAAGGGAATCAATGATCAATGAAGAATAAACGATGAAGAATGAACAAGGATCAATGATCAATGAAGAATGAACGATGAAGAATGAACAAGGATCAATGATGAATGAAGAATGAACGATGAAGAATGAACAAGGATCAATGATCAATGAAGAATGAACGATGAAGAATGAACAAGGATCAATGATCAATGAAGAATGAACGATGAAGAATGAACAAGGATCGATGATCAATGATGATTGAACGATGAAGAATGAATAAGGATCATTCATCATTGAGGAATGAACGATGAACAATGAACAAGGATCAATGATCAATGAAGAATGAACGATCAAGAATGAACTAGGATCAATGATCAATGAAGATTGAACGATGAAGAATGAACAAGGATCAATGATATATAAAGAATGAACGATGAAGAATGAACAACGATCATTCATCATTGAGGAATGAACGATGAACAATGAACATGGATCAATGATCAATGAAGAATAAACGATGAAGGCTTAACAATGATCAATGATCAATGAAGAATGAACAAGGATCAATGATCAATGAAGAATGAACGATGAAGAATAAACAAGGATCAAAGATCATTAAAGAATGAACGATGAAGCATCAACAAGGATTAATGATCATTGAAGAATGAACGATGAACAACTGAACAAGGATCAATGATCAATGAAGAATAAACGATGAAAAATGAACAAGGATCAATGATCATTGAAGAATGAACGATGATATATGAACAAGGACGAATGATTAATGAATAATGAACGATGAAGAATGAACAAGGATCAGTGATAAATGAAGAATGAACGATGAAGAATAAACTAGGATCAATAATCAATGAAGAATGAACGATGAAGAATGAACTAGGATCAATGATCATTAAAGAATGAACGATGAAGAATGAACAAGGATCAATGATCATTGAGGAATGAACGATGAAGAATGAACAAGGATCAATGATAAATGAAGAATGAACGATGAAGAATGAACTAGGATCAATGATAAATGAAGAATGAACGATGAAGAATGAACAAGGATCAATGATCAATGAAGAATGAACGATGAAGAATGAACAAGGATCAATGATAGAAGAAGAATGAACGATGAAGAATGAACTAGGATCAATGATCATTAAAGAATGAACGATGAAGAATGAACAAGGATCAATGATCATTGAGGAATGAAAGATGAAAAATGAAAAAGGATCAATGATAAATGAAGAATAAACGATGAAGAATAAATTAGGATCAATAATAAATGAAGAATGAACGATGAAGAATGAACTAGGATCAATGATCATTAAAGAATGAACGATGAAGAATGAACAAGGATCAATGATCAATGAAGAATAAATGACAAAGAATGAACAAGGAGCAATGATCATTGAGGAATGAACGATGAACAATAAAGGGAATCAATGATCAATGAAGAATAAACGATGAAGAATGAACAAGGATCAATGATCAATGAAGAATGAACGATGAAGAATGAACAAGGATCAATGATGAATGAAGAATGAACGATGAAGAATGAACAAGGATCAATGATCAATGAAGAATGAACGATGAAGAATGAACAAGGATCAATGATCAATGAAGAATGAACGATGAAGAATGAACAAGGATCGATGATCAATGATGATTGAACGATGAAGAATGAATAAGGATCATTCATCATTGAGGAATGAACGATGAACAATGAACAAGGATCAATGATCAATGAAGAATGAACGATCAAGAATGAACTAGGATCAATGATCAATGAAGATTGAACGATGAAGAATGAACAAGGATCAATGATATATAAAGAATGAACGATGAAGAATGAACAACGATCATTCATCATTGAGGAATGAACGATGAACAATGAACAAGGATCAATGATCAATGAAGAATAAACGATGAAGGCTTAACAATGATCAATGATCAATGAAGAATGAACAAGGATCAATGATCAATGAAGAATGAACGATGAAGAATAAACAAGGATCAAAGATCATTAAAGAATGAACGATGAAGCATCAACAAGGATTAATGATCATTGAAGAATGAACGATGAACAACTGAACAAGGATCAATGATCAATGAAGAATAAACGATGAAAAATGAACAAGGATCAATGATCATTGAAGAATGAACGATGATATATGAACAAGGACGAATGATTAATGAATAATGAACGATGAAGAATGAACAAGGATCAGTGATAAATGAAGAATGAACGATGAAGAATAAACTAGGATCAATAATGAATGAAGAATGAACGATGAAGAATGAACTAGGATCAATGATCATTAAAGAATGAACGATGAAGAATGAACAAGGATCAATGATCATTGAGGAATGAACGACGAAGAATGAACAAGGATCAATGATAAATCAAGAATGAACGATGAAGAATGAACTAGGATCAATGATAAATGAATAATGAACGATGAAGAATGAACAAGGATCAATGATCAATGAAGAATGAACGATGAAGAATGAACAAGGATCAATGATAGAAGAAGAATGAACGATGAAGAATGAACTAGGATCAATGATCATTAAAGAATGAACGATGAAGAATGAACAAGGATCAATGATCATTGAGGAATGAAAGATGAACAATGAAAAAGGATCAATGATAAATGAAGAATAAACGATGAAGAATAAATTAGGATCAATAATAAATGAAGAATGAACGATGAAGAATGAACTAGGATCAATGATCATTAAAGAATGAACGATGAAGAATGAACAAGGATCAATGATCAATGAAGAATAAATGACAAAGAATGAACAAGGAGCAATGATCATTGAGGAATGAACGATGAACAATAAAGGGAATCAATGATCAATGAAGAATAAACGATGAAGAATGAACAAGGATCAATGATCAATGAAGAATGAACGATGAAGAATGAACAAGGATCAATGATGAATGAAGAATGAACGATGAAGAATGAACAAGGATCAATGATCAATGAAGAATGAACGATGAAGAATGAACAAGGATCAATGATCAATGAAGAATGAACGATGAAGAATGAACAAGGATCGATGATCAATGATGATTGAACGATGAAGAATGAATAAGGATCATTCATCATTGAGGAATGAACGATGAACAATGAACAAGGATCAATGATCAATGAAGAATGAACGATCAAGAATGAACTAGGATCAATGATCAATGAAGATTGAACGATGAAGAATGAACAAGGATCAATGATATATAAAGAATGAACGATGAAGAATGAACAACGATCATTCATCATTGAGGAATGAACGATGAACAATGAACATGGATCAATGATCAATGAAGAATAAACGATGAAGGCTTAACAATGATCAATGATCAATGAAGAATGAACAAGGATCAATGATCAATGAAGAATGAACGATGAAGAATAAACAAGGATCAAAGATCATTAAAGAATGAACGATGAAGCATCAACAAGGATTAATGATCATTGAAGAATGAACGATGAACAACTGAACAAGGATCAATGATCAATGAAGAATAAACGATGAAAAATGAACAAGGATCAATGATCATTGAAGAATGAACGATGATATATGAACAAGGACGAATGATTAATGAATAATGAACGATGAAGAATGAACAAGGATCAGTGATAAATGAAGAATGAACGATGAAGAATAAACTAGGATCAATAATCAATGAAGAATGAACGATGAAGAATGAACTAGGATCAATGATCATTAAAGAATGAACGATGAAGAATGAACAAGGATCAATGATCATTGAGGAATGAACGATGAAGAATGAACAAGGATCAATGATAAATGAAGAATGAACGATGAAGAATGAACTAGGATCAATGATAAATGAAGAATGAACGATGAAGAATGAACAAGGATCAATGATCAATGAAGAATGAACGATGAAGAATGAACAAGGATCAATGATAGAAGAAGAATGAACGATGAAGAATGAACTAGGATCAATGATCATTAAAGAATGAACGATGAAGAATGAACAAGGATCAATGATCATTGAGGAATGAAAGATGAAAAATGAAAAAGGATCAATGATAAATGAAGAATAAACGATGAAGAATAAATTAGGATCAATAATAAATGAAGAATGAACGATGAAGAATGAACTAGGATCAATGATCATTAAAGAATGAACGATGAAGAATGAACAAGGATCAATGATCAATGAAGAATAAATGACAAAGAATGAACAAGGAGCAATGATCATTGAGGAATGAACGATGAACAATAAAGGGAATCAATGATCAATGAAGAATAAACGATGAAGAATGAACAAGGATCAATGATCAATGAAGAATGAACGATGAAGAATGAACAAGGATCAATGATGAATGAAGAATGAACGATGAAGAATGAACAAGGATCAATGATCAATGAACAATGAACGATTAAGAATAAACAAGGATCAAAGATCATTAAAGAATGAACGATGAAGCATCAACAAGGATTAATGATCATTGAAGAATGAACGATGAACAACTGAACAAGGATCAATGATCAATGAAGAATAAACGATGAAAAATGAACAAGGATCAATGATCATTGAAGAATGAACGATGATATATGAACAAGGACGAATGATTAATGAATAATGAACGATGAAGAATGAACAAGGATCAGTGATAAATGAAGAATGAACGATGAAGAATAAACTAGGATCAATAATCAATGAAGAATGAACGATGAAGAATGAACTAGGATCAATGATCATTAAAGAATGAACGATGAAGAATGAACAAGGATCAATGATCATTGAGGAATGAACGATGAAGAATGAACAAGGATCAATGATAAATGAAGAATGAACGATGAAGAATGAACTAGGATCAATGATAAATGAAGAATGAACGATGAAGAATGAACAAGGATCAATGATCAATGAAGAATGAACGATGAAGAATGAACAAGGATCAATGATAGAAGAAGAATGAACGATGAAGAATGAACTAGGATCAATGATCATTAAAGAATGAACGATGAAGAATGAACAACGATCAATGATCATTGAGGAATGAAAGATGAAAAATGAAAAAGGATCAATGATAAATGAAGAATAAACGATGAAGAATAAATTAGGATCAATAATAAATGAAGAATGAACGATGAAGAATGAACTAGGATCAATGATCATTAAAGAATGAACGATGAAGAATGAACAAGGATCAATGATCAATGAAGAATAAATGACAAAGAATGAACAAGGAGCAATGATCATTGAGGAATGAACGATGAACAATAAAGGGAATCAATGATCAATGAAGAATAAACGATGAAGAATGAACAAGGATCAATGATCAATGAAGAATGAACGATGAAGAATGAACAAGGATCAATGATGAATGAAGAATGAACGATGAAGAATGAACAAGGATCAATGATCAATGAAGAATGAACGATGAAGAATGAACAAGGATCAATGATCAATGAAGAATGAACGATGAAGAATGAACAAGGATCGATGATCAATGATGATTGAACGATGAAGAATGAATAAGGATCATTCATCATTGAGGAATGAACGATGAACAATGAACAAGGATCAATGATCAATGAATAATGAACGATCAAGAATGAACTAGGATCAATGATCAATGAAGATTGAACGATGAAGAATGAACAAGGATCAATGATATATAAAGAATGAACGATGAAGAATGAACAACGATCATTCATCATTGAGGAATGAACGATGAACAATGAACAAGGATCAATGATCAATGAAGAATAAACGATGAAGGCTTAACAATGATCAATGATCAATGAAGAATGAACAAGGATCAATGATCAATGAAGAATGAACGATGAAGAATAAACAAGGATCAAAGATCATTAAAGAATGAACGATGAAGCATCAACAAGGATTAATGATCATTGAAGAATGAACGATGAACAACTGAACAAGGATCAATGATCAATGAAGAATAAACGATGAAAAATGAACAAGGATCAATGATCATTGAAGAATGAACGATGATATATGAACAAGGACGAATGATTAATGAATAATGAACGATGAAGAATGAACAAGGATCAGTGATAAATGAAGAATGAACGATGAAGAATAAACTAGGATCAATAATGAATGAAGAATGAACGATGAAGAATGAACTAGGATCAATGATCATTAAAGAATGAACGATGAAGAATGAACAAGGATCAATGATCATTGAGGAATGAACGATGAAGAATGAACAAGGATCAATGATAAATGAAGAATGAACGATGAAGAATGAACTAGGATCAATGATAAATGAATAATGAACGATGAAGAATGAACAAGGATCAATGATCAATGAAGAATGAACGATGAAGAATGAACAAGGATCAATGATAGAAGAAGAATGAACGATGAAGAATGAACTAGGATCAATGATCATTAAAGAATGAACGATGAAGAATGAACAAGGATCAATGATCATTGAGGAATGAAAGATGAACAATGAAAAAGGATCAATGTTAAATGAAGAATAAACGATGAAGAATAAATTAGGATCAATAATAAATGAAGAATGAACGATGAAGAATGAACTAGGATCAATGATCATTAAAGAATGAACGATGAAGAATGAACAAGGATCAATGATCAATGAAGAATAAATGACAAAGAATGAACAAGGAGCAATGATCATTGAGGAATGAACGATGAACAATAAAGGGAATCAATGATCAATGAAGAATAAACGATGAAGAATGAACAAGGATCAATGATCAATGAAGAATGAACGATGAAGAATGAACAAGGATCAATGATGAATGAAGAATGAACGATGAAGAATGAACAAGGATCAATGATCAATGAAGAATGAACGATGAAGAATGAACAAGGATCAATGATCAATGAAGAATGAACGATGAAGAATGAACAAGGATCGATGATCAATGATGATTGAACGATGAAGAATGAATAAGGATCATTCATCATTGAGGAATGAACGATGAACAATGAACAAGGATCAATGATCAATGAAGAATGAACGATCAAGAATGAACTAGGATCAATGATCAATGAAGATTGAACGATGAAGAATGAACAAGGATCAATGATATATAAAGAATGAACGATGAAGAATGAACAACGATCATTCATCATTGAGGAATGAACGATGAACAATGAACATGGATCAATGATCAATGAAGAATAAACGATGAAGGCTTAACAATGATCAATGATCAATGAAGAATGAACAAGGATCAATGATCAATGAAGAATGAACGATGAAGAATAAACAAGGATCAAAGATCATTAAAGAATGAACGATGAAGCATCAACAAGGATTAATGATCATTGAAGAATGAACGATGAACAACTGAACAAGGATCAATGATCAATGAAGAATAAACGATGAAAAATGAACAAGGATCAATGATCATTGAAGAATGAACGATGATATATGAACAAGGACGAATGATTAATGAATAATGAACGATGAAGAATGAACAAGGATCAGTGATAAATGAAGAATGAACGATGAAGAATAAACTAGGATCAATAATGAATGAAGAATGAACGATGAAGAATGAACTAGGATCAATGATCATTAAAGAATGAACGATGAAGAATGAACAAGGATCAATGATCATTGAGGAATGAACGATGAAGAATGAACAAGGATCAATGATAAATGAAGAATGAACGATGAAGAATGAACTAGGATCAATGATAAATGAAGAATGAACGATGAAGAATGAACAAGGATCAATGATCAATGAAGAATGAACGATGAAGAATGAACAAGGATCAATGATAGAAGAAGAATGAACGATGAAGAATGAACTAGGATCAATGATCATTAAAGAATGAACGATGAAGAATGAACAAGGATCAATGATCATTGAGGAATGAAAGATGAAAAATGAAAAAGGATCAATGATAAATGAAGAATAAACGATGAAGAATAAATTAGGATCAATAATAAATGAAGAATGAACGATGAAGAATGAACTAGGATCAATGATCATTAAAGAATGAACGATGAAGAATGAACAAGGATCAATGATCAATGAAGAATAAATGACAAAGAATGAACAAGGAGCAATGATCATTGAGGAATGAACGATGAACAATAAAGGGAATCAATGATCAATGAAGAATAAACGATGAAGAATGAACAAGGATCAATGATCAATGAAGAATGAACGATGAAGAATGAACAAGGATCAATGATGAATGAAGAATGAACGATGAAGAATGAACAAGGATCAATGATCAATGAACAATGAACGATTAAGAATAAACAAGGATCAAAGATCATTAAAGAATGAACGATGAAGCATCAACAAGGATTAATGATCATTGAAGAATGAACGATGAACAACTGAACAAGGATCAATGATCAATGAAGAATAAACGATGAAAAATGAACAAGGATCAATGATCATTGAAGAATGAACGATGATATATGAACAAGGACGAATGATTAATGAATAATGAACGATGAAGAATGAACAAGGATCAGTGATAAATGAAGAATGAACGATGAAGAATAAACTAGGATCAATAATCAATGAAGAATGAACGATGAAGAATGAACTAGGATCAATGATCATTAAAGAATGAACGATGAAGAATGAACAAGGATCAATGATCATTGAGGAATGAACGATGAAGAATGAACAAGGATCAATGATAAATGAAGAATGAACGATGAAGAATGAACTAGGATCAATGATAAATGAAGAATGAACGATGAAGAATGAACAAGGATCAATGATCAATGAAGAATGAACGATGAAGAATGAACAAGGATCAATGATAGAAGAAGAATGAACGATGAAGAATGAACTAGGATCAATGATCATTAAAGAATGAACGATGAAGAATGAACAAGGATCAATGATCATTGAGGAATGAAAGATGAAAAATGAAAAAGGATCAATGATAAATGAAGAATAAACGATGAAGAATAAATTAGGATCAATAATAAATGAAGAATGAACGATGAAGAATGAACTAGGATCAATGATCATTAAAGAATGAACGATGAAGAATGAACAAGGATCAATGATCAATGAAGAATAAATGACAAAGAATGAACAAGGAGCAATGATCATTGAGGAATGAACGATGAACAATAAAGGGAATCAATGATCAATGAAGAATAAACGATGAAGAATGAACAAGGATCAATGATCAATGAAGAATGAACGATGAAGAATGAACAAGGATCAATGATGAATGAAGAATGAACGATGAAGAATGAACAAGGATCAATGATCAATGAACAATGAACGATTAAGAATAAACAAGGATCAAAGATCATTAAAGAATGAACGATGAAGCATCAACAAGGATTAATGATCATTGAAGAATGAACGATGAACAACTGAACAAGGATCAATGATCAATGAAGAATAAACGATGAAAAATGAACAAGGATCAATGATCATTGAAGAATGAACGATGATATATGAACAAGGACGAATGATTAATGAATAATGAACGATGAAGAATGAACAAGGATCAGTGATAAATGAAGAATGAACGATGAAGAATAAACTAGGATCAATAATGAATGAAGAATGAACGATGAAGAATGAACTAGGATCAATGATCATTAAAGAATGAACGATGAAGAATGAACAAGGATCAATGATCATTGAGGAATGAACGAAGAAGAATGAACAAGGATCAATGATAAATGAAGAATGAACAATGAAGAATGAACTAGGATCAATGATAAATGAAGAATGAACGATGAAGAATGAACAAGGATCAATGATCAATGAAGAATGAACGATGAAGAATGAACAAGGATCAATGATAGAAGAAGAATGAACGATGAAGAATGAACTAGGATCAATGATCATTAAAGAATGAACGATGAAGAATGAACAAGGATCAATGATCATTGAGGAATGAAAGATGAACAATGAAAAAGGATCAATAATAAATGAAGAATAAACGATGAAGAATAAATTAGGATCAATAATAAATGAAGAATGAACGATGAAGAATGAACTAGGATCAATGATCATTAAAGAATGAACGATGAAGAATGAACAAGGATCAATGATCAATGAAGAATAAATGACAAAGAATGAACAAGGAGCAATGATCATTGAGGAATGAACGATGAACAATAAAGGGAATCAATGATCAATGAAGAATAAACGATGAAGAATGAACAAGGATCAATGATCAATGAAGAATGAACGATGAAGAATGAACAAGGATCAATGATGAATGAAGAATGAACGATGAAGAATGAACAAGGATCAATGATCAATGAAGAATGAACGATGAAGAATGAACAAGGATCAATGATCAATGAAGAATGAACGATGAAGAATGAACAAGGATCGATGATCAGTGATGATTGAACGATGAAGAATGAATAAGGATCATTCATCATTGAGGAATGAACGATGAACAATGAACAAGGATCAATGATCAATGAAGAATGAACGATCAAGAATGAACTAGGATCAATGATCAATGAAGATTGAACGATGAAGAATGAACAAGGATCAATGATATATAAAGAATGAACGATGAAGAATGAACAACGATCATTCATCATTGAGGAATGAACGATGAACAATGAACATGGATCAATGATCAATGAAGAATAAACGATGAAGGCTTAACAATGATCAATGATCAATGAAGAATGAACAAGGATCAATGATCAATGAAGAATGAACGATGAAGAATAAACAAGGATCAAAGATCATTAAAGAATGAACGATGAAGCATCAACAAGGATTAATGATCATTGAAGAATGAACGATGAACAACTGAACAAGGATCAATGATCAATGAAGAATAAACGATGAAAAATGAACAAGGATCAATGATCATTGAAGAATGAACGATGATATATGAACAAGGACGAATGATTAATAAATAATGAACGATGAAGAATGAACAAGGATCAGTGATAAATGAAGAATGAACGATGAAGAATAAACTAGGATCAATAATGAATGAAGAATGAACGATGAAGAATGAACTAGGATGAATGATCATTAAAGAATGAACGATGAAGAATGAACAAGGATCAATGATCATTGAGGAATGAACGATGAAGAATGAACAAGGATCAATGATAAATGAAGAATGAACGATGAAGAATGAACTAGGATCAATGATAAATGAAGAATGAACGATGAAGAATGAACAAGGATCAATGATCAATGAAAAATGAACGATGAAGAATGAACAAGGATCAATGATAGAAGAAGAATGAACGATGAAGAATGAACTAGGATCAATGATCATTAAAGAATGAACGATGAAGAATGAACAAGGATCAATGATCATTGAGGAATGAAAGATGAACAATGAAAAAGGATCAATGATAAATGAAGAATAAACGATGAAGAATAAATTAGGATCAATAATAAATGAAGAATGAACGATGAAGAATGAACTAGGATCAATGATCATTAAAGAATGAACGATGAAGAATGAACAAGGATCAATGATCAATGAAGAATAAATGACAAAGAATGAACAAGGAGCAATGATCATTGAGGAATGAACGATGAACAATAAAGGGAATCAATGATCAATGAAGAATAAATGATGAAGAATGAACAAGGATCAATGATCAATGAAGAATAAACGATGAAGAATGAACAAGGATCAATGATGAATGAATTATGAACGATGAAGAATGAACAAGGATCAATGATCAATGAAGAATGAACGATGAAGAATGAACAAGGATCAATGATCAATGAAGAATGAACGATGAAGAATGAACAAGGATCGATGATCAATGATGATTGAACGATGAAGAATGAATAAGGATCATTCATCATTGAGGAATGAACGATGAACAATGAACAAGGATCAATGATCAATGAAGAATGAACGATCAAGAATGAACTAGGATCAATGATCAATGAAGATTGAACGATGAAGAATGAACAAGGATCAATGATATATAAAGAATGAACGATGAAGAATGAACAACGATCATTCATCATTGAGGAATGAACGATGAACAATGAACATGGATCAATGATCAATGAAGAATAAACGATGAAGGCTTAACAATGATCAATGATCAATGAAGAATGAACAAGGATCAATGATCAATGAAGAATGAACGATGAAAAATAAACAAGGATCAAAGATCATTAAAGAATGAACGATGAAGCATCAACAAGGATTAATGATCATTGAAGAATGAACGATGAACAACTGAACAAGGATCAATGATCAATGAAGAATAAACGATGAAAAATGAACAAGGATCAATGATCATTGAAGAATGAAGGATAATATATGAACAAGGACGAATGATTAATGAATAATGAACGATGAAGAATGAACAAGGATCAGTGATAAATGAAGAATGAACGATGAAGAATAAACTAGGATCAATAATCAATGAAGAATGAACGATGAAGAATGAACTAGGATCAATGATCATTAAAGAATGAACGATGAAGAATGAACAAGGATCAATGATCATTGAGGAATGAACGATGAACAATGAACAAGGATCAATGATCAATGAAGAATACACGATGAAGAATGAACAAGGATCAATGATCAATGAAGAATGAACGATGAAGAATGAACAAGGATCAATGATGAATGAAGAATAAACGATGAAGAATGAACATGGATCAATGATCAATGAAGAATGAACGATGAAGAATGAACAAGGATCAATGATCAATGAAGAATGAACGATGAAGAATGAACAAGGATCAATGATCAATGATGATTGAACGATGAAGAATGAATAAGGATCATTCATCATTGAGGAATGAATGATGAACAATGAACTAGGATCAATGATCAATGAAGAATGAACGATCAAGAATGAACTAGGATCAATGATCAATGAAGATTGAACGATGAAGAATGAACAAGGATCAATGATATATAAAGAATGAACGATGAAGAATGAATAACGATCATTCATCATTGAGGAATGAACGATGAACAATGAACAAGGATCAATGATCAATGAAGAATAAACGATGAAGGCTTAACAATGATCAATGATCAATGAAGAATGAACAAGGATCAATGATCAATGAAGAATGAACGATGAAGAATAAACAAGGATCAAAGATCATTAAAGAATGAACGATCAAGCATCAACAAGGATCAATGATCATTGAAGAATTAACGATGAACAACTGAACAAGGATCAATGATCAATGAAGAATAAACGATGAAAAATGAATAAGGATCAATGATCATTGGAGAATGAACGATGATATATGAACAAGGACGAATGATTAATGAAGAATGAACGATGAAGAATGAAAAAGGATCAGTGATAAATGAAGAATGAACGATGAAGAATAAACTAGGATCAATAATAAATGAAGAATGAACGATGAAGAATGAACTAGGATCAATGATCATTAAAGAATGAACGATGAAGAATGAACAAGGATCAATGATCAATGAAGAATAAATGACAAAGAATGAACAAGGAGCAATGATCATTGAAGAATGAACGACGATATTTGAACAAGGATCAATGATCAATGAAAAATGAACGATGAAGAATGAACAAGGATCAATGATAAATGAAGAATGAACGATGAAGAATGAACTAGGATCAATGATAAATGAAGAATGAACGATGAAGAATGAATAAGGATCAATGATCAATGAACAATGAACGATGAAGAATGAACAAGGATCAATGATCGAAGAAGAATGAACGATGAAGAATGAACTAGGATCAATGATCATTAAAGAATGAACGATGAAGAATGAACAAGGATCAATGATCATTGAGGAATGAACGATGAACAATGAAAAAGGATCAATGAAGAATGAAGAATGAACGATGAAGAATATATTAGGATCAATAATAAATGAAGAATGAACGATGAAGAATGAACTAGGATCAATGATCATTAATGAATGAACGATGAAGAATGAACAAGGATCAATGATCATTGAGGAATGAACGATGAACAATGAACAAGGATCAATGATCAATGAAGAATAAACGATGCAGAATGAACAAGGATCAATGATCAATGAAGAATGAACGATGAAGAATGAACAAGGATCAATGATCAATGAAGAATGAACGATGAAGAATGAACAAGGATCAATGATCGATGAAGAATGAACGATGAAGAATGAACAAGGATCAATGATCAATGAAGAATGAACGATGAAGAATGAACAAGGATCAATGATCAATGATGATTGAACGATGAAGAATGAACAAGGATCATTCATCATTGAGGAATGAACGATGAATAATGAACAAAGATCAATGATCAATGAAGAATGAACGATCAAGAATGAACTAGGATTAATTATCAATGAAGAATGAACGATGAAGAATGAACAAGGATCAATGATATATGAAGAATGAACGATGAAGAATGAACAAGGATCATTCATCATTGAGGAATGAACGATGAACAATGAACAAGGATCAATGATCAATGAAGAATAAACGATGAAGACTTAACAATGATCAATGATCAATGAAGAATGAACAAGGATCAATGATCAATGAAGAATGAACGATGAAGAATGAACAAGGATCAAAGATCATTAAAGAATGAACGATGAAGCATCAACAAGGATCAATGATCATTGAAGAATGAATGATGAACCACTGAACAAGGATCAATGATCAATGAAGAATAAATGATGAAGAATGAACAAGGATCAATGATCATTGAAGAATGAACGATGATATATGAACAAGGACGAATGATTAATGAAGAATGAACGATGAAGATTGAACAAGGATCAGTGATAAATGAAGAATGAACGATGAAGAATAAACTAGGATTAATAATAAATGAAGAATGAACGATGAAGAATGAACTAGGATCAATGATCATTAAAGAATGAACGATGAAGAATGAACAAGGATCAATGATCAATGAAGAATAAATGACAAAGAATGAACAAGGAGCAATGATCATTGAAGAATGAACGATGATATTTCAACAAGGATCAATGATCAATGAAAAATGAACGATAAAGAATGAACAAGGATCAATGATAAATGAAGAATGAACGATGAAGAATGAACTAGGATAAATGATAAATGAAGAATGAACGATGAAGAATGAACAAGGATCAATGATCAATGAACAATGAACGATGAAGAATGAACAAGGATCAATGATCGAAGAAGAATGAACGATGAAGAATGAACTAGGATCAATGATCAGTAAAGAATGAACGATGAAGAATGAACAAGGATCAATGATCATTGAGTAATGAACGATGAACAATGAAAAAGGATCAATGATAAATGAAGAATGAACAATGAAGAATAAATTTGGATCAATAATAAAAGAAGAATGAACGATGAAGAATGAACTAGGATCAATGATCATTAAAGAATGAACGATGAAGAATGAACAAGGATGAATGATCATTGAGGAATGAACGATGAACAATGAACAATGATCAATGATCAATGAAGAATAAACGATGAAGAATGAACAAGGATCAATGATCAATGAAGATAGAACGATGAAGAATGAACAAGGATCAATGATATATAAAGAATGAATGATGAAGAATGAATAACGATCATTCATCATTGAGGAATGAACGATGAACAATGAACAAAGATCAATGATCAATGAAGAATAAACGATGAAGGCTTAACAATGATCAATGATCAATGAAGAATGAACAAGGATCAATGATCAATGAAGAATGAACGATGAAGAATAAACAAGGATCAAAGATCATTAAAGAATGAACGATCAAGCATCAACAAGGATCAATGATCATTGAAGAATTAACGATGAACAACTGAACAAGGATCAATGATCAATGAAGAATAAACGATGAAAAATGAATAAGGATCAATGATCATTGGAGAATGAACGATGATATATGAACAAGGACGAATGATTAATGAAGAATGAACGATGAAGAATGAACGATGAAGAATAAACTAGGATCAATAATAAATGAAGAATGAACGATGAAGAATGAACTAGGATCAATGATCATTAAAGAATGAACGATGAAGAATGAACAAGGATCAATGATCAATGAAGAATAAATGACAAAGAATGAACAAGGAGGAATGATCATTGAAGAATGAACGACGATATTTGAACAAGGATCAATGATCAATGAAAAATGAACGATGAAGAATGAACAAGGATCAATGATAAATGAAGAATGAACGATGAAGAATGAACTAGGATCAATGATAAATGAAGAATGAACGATGAAGAATGAATAAGGATCAATGATCAATGAACAATGAACGATGAAGAATGAACAAGGATCAATGATCGAAGAAGAATGAACGATGAAGAATGAACTAGGATCAATGATCATTAAAGAATGAACGATGAAGAATGAACAAGGATCAATGATCATTGAGGAATGAACGATGAACAATGAAAAAGGATCAATGAAGAATGAAGAATGAACGATGAAGAATATATTAGGATCAATAATAAATGAAGAATGAACGATGAAGAATGAACTAGGATCAATGATCATTAATGAATGAACGATGAAGAATGAACAAGGATCAATGATCATTGAGGAATGAACGATGAACAATGAACAAGGATCAATGATCAATGAAGAATAAACGATGCAGAATGAACAAGGATCAATGATCAATGAAGAATGAACGATGAAGAATGAACAAGGATCAATGATCAATGAAGAATGAACGATGAAGAATGAACAAGGATCAATGATCGATGAAGAATGAACGATGAAGAATGAACAAGGATCAATGATCAATGAAGAATGAACGATGAAGAATGAACAAGGATCAATGATCAATGATGATTGAACGATGAAGAATGAACAAGGATCATTCATCATTGAGGAATGAACGATGAATAATGAACAAAGATCAATGATCAATGAAGAATGAACGATCAAGAATGAACTAGGATTAATTATCAATGAAGAATGAACGATGAAGAATGAACAAGGATCAATGATATATGAAGAATGAACGATGAAGAATGAACAAGGATCATTCATCATTGAGGAATGAACGATGAACAATGAACAAGGATCAATGATCAATGAAGAATAAACGATGAAGACTTAACAATGATCAATGATCAATGAAGAATGAACAAGGATCAATGATCAATGAAGAATGAACGATGAAGAATGAACAAGGATCAAAGATCATTAAAGAATGAACGATGAAGCATCAACAAGGATCAATGATCATTGAAGAATGAATGATGAACCACTGAACAAGGATCAATGATCAATGAAGAATAAATGATGAAGAATGAACAAGAATCAATGATCATTGAAGAATGAACGATGATATATGAACAAGGACGAATGATTAATGAAGAATGAACGATGAAGATTGAACAAGGATCAGTGATAAATGAAGAATGAACGATGAAGAATAAACTAGGATTAATAATAAATGAAGAATGAACGATGAAGAATGAACTAGGATCAATGATCATTAAAGAATGAACGATGAAGAATGAACAAGGATCAATGATCAATGAAGAATAAATGACAAAGAATGAACAAGGAGCAATGATCATTGAAGAATGAACGATGATATTTCAACAAGGATCAATGATCAATGAAAAATGAACGATAAAGAATGAACAAGGATCAATGATAAATGAAGAATGAACGATGAAGAATGAACTAGGATAAATGATAAATGAAGAATGAACGATGAAGAATGAACAAGGATCAATGATCAATGAACAATGAACGATGAAGAATGAACAAGGATCAATGATCGAAGAAGAATGAACGATGAAGAATGAACTAGGATCAATGATCATTAAAGAATGAACGATGAAGAATGAACAAGGATCAATGATCATTGAGTAATGAACGATGAACAATGAAAAAGGATCAATGATAAATGAAGAATGAACAATGAAGAATAAATTAGGATCAATAATAAAAGAAGAATGAACGATGAAGAATGAACTAGGATCAATGATCATTAAAGAATGAACGATGAAGAATGAACAAGGATGAATGATCATTGAGGAATGAACGATGAACAATGAACAATGATCAATGATCAATGAAGAATAAACGATGAAGAATGAACAAGGATCAATGATCAATGAAGATTGAACGATGAAGAATGAACAAGGATCAATGATATATAAAGAATGAATGATGAAGAATGAATAACGATCATTCATCATTGAGGAATGAACGATGAACAATGAACAAAGATCAATGATCAATGAAGAATAAACGATGAAGGCTTAACAATGATCAATGATCAATGAAGAATGAACAAGGATCAATGATCAATGAAGAATGAACGATGAAGAATAAACAAGGATCAAAGATCATTAAAGAATGAACGATCAAGCATCAACAAGGATCAATGATCATTGAAGAATTAACGATGAACAACTGAACAAGGATCAATGATCAATGAAGAATAAACGATGAAAAATGAATAAGGATCAATGATCATTGGAGAATGAACGATGATATATGAACAAGGACGAATGATTAATGAAGAATGAACGATGAAGAATGAAAAAGGATCAGTGATAAATGAAGAATGAACGATGAAGAATAAACTAGGATCAATAATAAATGAAGAATGAACGATGAAGAATGAACTAGGATCAATGATCATTAAAGAATGAACGATGTAGAATGAACAAGGATCAATGATCAATGAAGAATAAATGACAAAGAATGAACAAGGAGCAATGATCATTGAAGAATGAACGACGATATTTGAACAAGGATCAATGATCAATGAAAAATGAACGATGAAGAATGAACAAGGATCAATGATAAATGATGAATGAACGATGAAGAATGAACTAGGATCAATGATAAATGAAGAATGAACGATGAAGAATGAATAAGGATCAATGATCAATGAACAATGAACGATGAAGAATGAACAAGGATCAATGATCGAAGAAGAATGAACGATGAAGAATGAACTAGGATCAATGATCATTAAAGAATGAACGATGAAGAATGAACAAGGATCAATGATCATTGAGGAATGAACGATTAACAATGAAAAAGGATCAATGATAAATGAAGAATGAACGATGAAGAATATATTAGGATCAATAATAAATGAAGAATGAACGATGAAGAATGAACTAGGATCAATGATCATTAATGAATGAACGATGAAGAATGAACAAGGATCAATGATCATTGAGGAATGAACGATGAACAATGAACAAGGATCAATGATCAATGAAGAATAAACGATGCAGAATGAACAAGGATCAATGATCAATGAAGAATGAACGATGAAGAATGAACAAGGATCAATGATCAATGAAGAATGAACGATGAAGAATGAACAAGGATCAATGATCGATGAAGAATGAACGATGAAGAATGAACGATGAAGAATGAACAAGGATCAATGATCAATGAAGAATGAACGATGAAGAATGAACAAGGATCAATGATCAATGATGATTGAACGATGAAGAATGAACAAGGATCATTCATCATTGAGGAATGAACGATGAATAATGAACAAAGATCAATGATCAATGAAGAATGAACGATCAAGAATGAACTAGGATTAATTATCAATGAAGAATGAACGATGAAGAATGAACAAGGATCAATGATATATGAAGAATGAACGATGAAGAATGAACAAGGATCATTCATCATTGAGGAATGAACGATGAACAATGAACAAGGATCAATGATCAATGAAGAATAAACGATGAAGACTTAACAATGATCAATGATCAATGAAGAATGAACAAGGATCAATGATCAATGAAGAATGAACGATGAAGAATGAACAAGGATCAAAGATCATTAAAGAATGAACGATGAAGCATCAACAAGGATCAATGATCATTGAAGAATGAATGATGAACCACTGAACAAGGATCAATGATCAATGAAGAATAAATGATGAAGAATGAACAAGGATCAATGATCATTGAAGAATGAACGATGATATATGAACAAGGACGAATGATTAATGAAGAATGAACGATGAAGATTGAACAAGGATCAGTGATAAATGAAGAATGAACGATGAAGAATAAACTAGGATTAATAATAAATGAAGAATGAACGATGAAGAATGAACTAGGATCAATGATCATTAAAGAATGAACGATGAAGAATGAACAAGGATCAATGATCAATGAAGAATAAATGACAAAGAATGAACAAGGAGCAATGATCATTGAAGAATGAACGATGATATTTCAACAAGGATCAATGATCAATGAAAAATGAACGATAAAGAATGAACAAGGATCAATGATAAATGAAGAATGAACGATGAAGAATGAACTAGGATAAATGATAAATGAAGAATGAACGATGAAGAATGAACAAGGATCAATGATCAATGAACAATGAACGATGAAGAATGAACAAGGATCAATGATCGAAGAAGAATGAACGATGAAAAATGAACTAGGATCAATGATCATTAAAGAATGAACGATGAAGAATGAACAAGGATCAATGATCATTGAGTAATGAACGATGAACAATGAAAAAGGATCAATGATAAATGAAGAATGAACAATGAAGAATAAATTAGGATCAATAATAAAAGAAGAATGAACGATGAAGAATGAACTAGGATCAATGATCATTAAAGAATGAAAGATGAAGAATGAACAAGGATGAATGATCATTGAGGAATGAACGATGAACAATGAACAATGATCAATGATCAATGAAGAATAAACGATGAAGAATGAACAAGGATCAATGATCAATGAAGAATGAACGATGAAGATTGAACAAGGATCAATGATGAATGAAGAATGAACGATGAAGAATGAACAAGGATCAATGATCAATGAAGAATGAACGATGAAGAATGAACAAGGATCAATGATCAATGAAGAATGAACGATGAAGAATGAACAAGGATCAATGATCAATGATGATTGAACGATGAAGAATGAACAAGGATCATTCATCATTGAGGAATGAACGATGAATAATGAACAAGGATCAATGATCAATGAAGAATGAACGATCAAGAATGAACTAGGATCAATGATCAATGAAGAATGAACGATGAAGAATGAACAAGGATCAATGATATATGAAGAATGAATGATGAAGAATGAACAACGATCATTCATCATTGAGGAATGAACGATGAACAATGAACAAGGATCAATGATCAATGAAGAATAAACGATGAAGACTTATCAATGATCAATGATCAATGAAGAATGAACAAGGATCAATGATCAATGAAGAATGAACGATGAAGAATGAAGAAGGATCAAAGATCATTATAGAATGAACGATGAAGCATCAACAAGGATCAATGATCATTGAAAAATGAACGATGAACAACTGAACAAGGATCAATGATCAATGAAGAATAAACGATGAAGAATGAACAAGGATCAATGATCATTGAAGAATGAACGATGATATATGAACAAGGACGAATGATTAATGAAGAATGAACGATGAAGAATGAACAAGGATAAGTGATAAATGAAGAATGAACTATGAAGAATGAACTAGGATCAATGATCATTAAAGAATGAACGATGAAGAATGAACAAGGATCAATGATCAATGAAGAATAAATTACAAAGAATGAACAAGGAGCAATGATCATTGAAGAATGAACGATGATATTTGAACAAGGATCAATGATCAATGAAAAATGAACGATGAAGAATGAACAAGGATCAATGATAAATGAAGAATGAACGATGAAGAATGAACTAGGATCAATGATAAATGAAGAATGAAAGATGAAGAATGAACAAGGATCAATGATCAATGAACAATGAACGATTAAGAATGAACAAGGATCAATGATCGAAGAAGAATGAACGATGAAGAATGAACTAGGATCAATGATCATTAAAGAATGAACGATGAAGAATGAACAAGGATCAATGATCATTGAGGAATGAACGATGAACAATGAAAAAGAATCAATGATAAATGAAGAATGAACGATGAAGAATAAATTAGGATCAATAATAAATGAAGAATGAACTAGGATCAATGATCATTAAAGAATGAACGATGAAGAATGAACAAGGATCAATGATCATTGACGAATGAACGATGAACAATGAAAAAGGATCAATGAACAATGAAGAATGAGCAATGAAGAATAAATTAGGATCAATAATAAAAGAAGAATGAACGATGAAGAATGAACTAGGATCAATGATCATTAAAGAATGAACGATGAAGAATGAACAAGGATCAATGATCATTGAGGATTGAACGATGAACAATGAACAAGGATCAATGATCAATGAAGAATAAACGATGAAGAATGAACAAGAATCAATGATCAATGAAGAATGAACGATGAAGAATGAACAAGGATCAATGATCAATGAAGTATGAACGATGAAAAATAAATAAGGATCAATGATCAATGAAGAATGAACGATGAAGAATGAACAAGGATCAATGATAAATGAAGAATGAACGATGAAGAATGAACAAGGATCAATGATAAATGAAGAATGATCGATGAAGAATGAACAAGGATCAATGATAAATCAACAATGAACGATGAAGAATAAACTGAGATCAATGATCATTAAAGAATGAACGATGAAGAATGAACAAGGATCAATGATCATTGAGGAATGAACAATGAACAATGAACAAGGATCAATGATCAATGAAGAATGAACGATCAAAAATGAACTAGGATCAATGATAAATGAAGAATGAACGATGAAGAATGAACTAGGATCAATGACCCTTAAAGAATGAACGATGAAGAATGAACAAGGATAATTCATCAAATAGGAATGAACGATGAACAATGAACAAGGATCAATGATCAATGAAGAATAAACGATGAAGACTAAACAATGATCAATTATCAATGAAGAATGAACAAGTATCAATGATCAATGAAGAATGAACGATGAAGAATGAACAAGGATCAAAGATAATTAAAGAATGAAAGATGAAGCATCAACAAGGATCAATGATCAATGAAGAATGAACGATGAGCAACTGAACAAGGATCAATGATCAATGAAGAATAAACGATGAAGAATGAACAAGGATCAATGATCATTGAGGAATGAACGATGAACAATGAACAAGGATCAATGATCAATGAAGAATAAACGATGAAGAATGAACAAGGATCAATGATCAATGAAGAATGAACGATGAAGAATGAACAAGGATCAATGATGAATGAATAATGAACGATGAAGAATGAACAAGGATCAATGATCAATTAAGAATGAACGATGAAAAATGAACAAGGATCAATGATCAATGATGATTGAACGATGAAGAATGAACAAGGATCATTCATCATTGAGGAATGAACGATGAACAATGAACAAGGATCAATGATCAATGAAGAATGAACGATCAAGAATGAACTAGGATCAATGATCAATAAAGAATGAACGATGAAGAATGAACAAGGATCAATGATATATGAAGAATGAACGATGAAGAATGAACAAGGATCATTCATCATTGAGGAATGAACGATGAACAATGAACATGGATCAATGATCAATGAAGAATAAACGATGAAGACTTAACAATGATCAATAATCAATGAAGAATGAACAAGTATCAATGATCAATGAAGAATGAACGATGAAGAATGAACAAGGATCAAAGATAATTAAAGAATGAACGATGAAGCATCAACAAGGATCAATGATCAATGAAGAATGAACGATGAGCAACTGAACAAGGATCAATGATCAATGAAGAATAAACGATGAAGAATGAACAAGGATCAATGATCATTGAGGAATGAACGATGAACAATGAACAAGGATCAATGATCAATGAAGAATAAACGATGAAGAATGAACAAGGATCAATGATCAATGAAGAATGAACGATGAAGAATGAACAAGGATCAATGATGAATGAATAATGAACGATGAAGAATGAACAAGGATCAATGATCAATGAAGAATGAACGATGAAAAATGAACAAGGATCAATGATCAATGATGATTGAACGATGAAGAATGAACAAGGATCATTCATCATTGAGGAATGAACGATGAACAATGAACAAGGATCAATGATCAATGAAGAATGAACGATCAAGAATGAACTAGGATCAATGATCAATAAAGAATGAACGATGAAGAATGAACAAGGATCAATGATATATGAAGAATGAACGATGAAGAATGAACAAGGATCATTCATCATTGAGGAATGAACGATGAACAATGAACATGGATCATTGATCAATGAAGAATAAACGATGAAGACTTAACAATGATCAATGATCAATGAAGAATGAACAAGGATCAATTATCAATGAAGAATGAACGATGAAGAATGAAGAAGGATCAAAGATCATTAAAGAATGAACGATGAAGCATCAACAAGGATCAATGATCATTGAAGAATGAACGATGAACAACTGAACAAGGATCAATGATCAATGAAGAATAAACGATGAAGAATGAACAAGGATCAATGATCATTGAACAATGAACGATGATATATGAATAAGGACGAATGATTAATGAAGAATGAACGATGAAGAATGAACAAGGATCAGTGATAAATGAAGAATGAACGATGAAGAATGAACTAGGATCAATGATCATTAAAGAATAAACGATGAAGAATGAACAAGGATCAATGATCATTGAACAATGAACGATGATATATGAACAAGGACGAATGATTAATGAAGAATGAACGATGAAGAATGAACAAGGATCAGTGATAAATGAAGAATGAACGATGAAGAATGAACTAGGATCAATGATCAATAAAGAATGAACGATGAAGAATGAACAAGGATCAATGATATATGAAGAATGAACGATGAAGAATGAACAAGGATCATTCATCATTGAGGAATGAACGATGAACAATGAACATGGATCAATGATCAATGAAGAATAAACGATGAAGACTTAACAATGATCAATGATCAATGAAGAATGAACAAGGATCAATTATCAATGAAGAATGAACGATGAAGAATGAAGAAGGATCAAAGATCATTAAAGAATGAACGATGAAGCATCAACAAGGATCAATGATCATTGAAGAATGAACGATGAACAACTGAACAAGGATCAATGATCAATGAAGAATAAACGATGAAGAATGAATAAGGATCAATGATCATTGAAGAATGAACGATGATATTTGAACAAGGATCAATGATCAATGAAAAATGAACGATGAAGAATGAACAAGGATCAATGATAAATGAAGAATGAACGATGAAGAATGAACTAGGATCAATGATAAATGAAGAAGGAAAGATGAAGAATAAACAAGGATCAATGATCAATGAACAATGAACGATTAAGAATGAACAAGGATCAATGATCGAAGAAGAAAGAACGATGAAGAATGAACTAGGATCAATGATCATTAAAGAATGAACGATGACGAATGAACAAGGATCAATGATCATTGAGGAATGATCATTGAACAATGAAAAAGGATCAATGATAAATGAAGAATGAACGATGAAGAATAAATTAGGATCAATAATAAATGAAGAATGAACGATGAAGAATGAACTAGGATCAATGATCATTAAAGAATGAACGATGAAGAATGAACAAGGATCAATGATCATTGAGGATTGAACGATGAACAATGAACAAGGATCAATGATCAATGAAGAATAAACGATGAAGAATGAACAAGAATCAATGATCAATGAAGAATGAACGATGAAGAATGAACAAGGATCAATGATTAATGAAGTATGAACGATGAAAAATAAATAAGGATCAATGATCAATGAAGAATGAACGATGAAGAATGAACAAGGATCAATGATAAATGAAGAATGAACGATGAAGAATGAACAAGGATCAATGATAAATGAAGAATGATCGATGAAGAATGAACAAGGATCAATGATAAATCAACAATGAACGATGAAGAATAAACTGAGATCAATGATCATTAAAGAATGAACGATGAAGAATGAACAAGGATCAATGATCATTGAGGAATGAACAATGAACAATGAACAAGGATCAATGATCAATGAAGAATGAACGATCAAGAATGAACTAGGATCAATGATGAATGAAGAATGAACGATGAAGAATGAACTAGGATCAACGACCCTTAAAGAATGAATGATGAAGAATGAACAAGGATAATTCATCAAATAGGAATGAACGATGAACAATGAACAAGGATCAATGATCAATGAAGAATAAACGATGAAGACTTAACAATGATTAATAATCAATGAAGAATGAACAAGTATCAATGATCAATGAAGAATGAACGATGAAGAATGAACAAGGATCAAAGATAATTAAAGAATGAACGATGAAGCATCAACAAGGATCAATGATCAATGAAGAATGAACGATGAACAACTGAACAAGGATCAATGATCAATGAGGAATAAACGATGAAGAATAAACAAGGATCAATGATCATTGAGGAATGAACGATGAACAATGAACAAGGATCAATGATCAATGAAGAATGAACGATGAAGAATGAACAAGGATCAATGATCAATGAAGAATGAACGATGAAGAATGAACAAGGATCAATGATGAATGAATAATGAACGATGAAGAATGAACAAGGATCAATGATCAATGAAGAATGAACGATGAAGAATGAACAAGGATCAATGATCAATGAAGAATGAACGATGAAAAATGAACAAGGATCAATGATCAATGATGATTGAACGATGAAGAATGAACAAGGATCATTCATCATTGAGGAATGAACGATGAACAATGAACAAGGATCAATGATCAATGAAGAATGAACGATCAAGAATGAACTAGGATCAATGATCAATGAAGAATGAACGATGAAGAATGAACAAGGATCAATGATATATGAAGAATGAACGATGAAGAATGAACAAGGATCATTCATCATTGAGGAATGAACGATGAACAATGAACATGGATCAATGATCAATGAAGAATAAACGATGAAGACTTAACAATGATCAATGATCAATGAAGAATGAAGAAGGATCAATGATCAATGAAGAATGAACGATCAAGAATGAAGAAGGATCAAAGATCATTAAAGAATGAACGATGAAGCATCAACAAGGATCAATGATCATTGAAGAATGAACGATGAACAACTGAACAAGGATCAATGATCAATGAAGAATAAACGATGAAGAATGAACAAGGATCAATGATCATTGAACAATGAACGATGATATATGAACAAGGACGAATGATTAATGAAGAATGAAAGATGAAGAATGAACAAGGATCAGTGATAAATGAAGAATGAACGATGAAGAATGAACTAGGATCAATGATCATTAAAGAATGAACGATGAAGAATGAACAAGGACCATGATCAATGAAGAATAAATTACAAAGAATGAACAAGGAGCAATGATCATTGAAGAATGAACGATGATATTTGAACAAGGATCAATGATCAATGAAAAATGAACGATGAAGAATGAACAAGGATCAATGATAAATGAAGAATGAACGATGAAGAATGAACTAGGATCAATGATAAATGAAGAATGAAAGATGAAGAATGAACAAGGATCAATGATCAATGAACAATGAACGATTAAGAATGAACAAGGATCAATGATCGAAGAAGAATGAACGATGAAGAATGAACTAGGATCAATGATCATTAAAGAATGAACGATGAAGAATGAACAAGGATCAATGATCATTGAGGAATGAACGATGAACAATGAAAAAGGATCAATGATAAATGAAGAATGGACGATGAAGAATAAATTAGGATCAATAATAAATGAAGAATGAACAATGAAGAATGAACTAGGATCAATGATCATTAAAGAATGAACGATGAAGAATGAACAAGGATCAATGATAATTGAGGATTGAACGATGAACAATGAACAAGGATCAATGAGCAATGAAGAATAAACGATGAAGAATGAACAAGAATCAATGATCAATGAAGAATGAACGATGAAGAATTAACAAGGATCAATGATCAATGAAGAATGAACGATGAAAAATAAACAAGGATCAATGATCAATGAAGAATGAACGATGAAGAATGATCAAGGATCAATGATAAATGAAGAATGAACGATGAAGAATGAACAAGGATCAATGATAAATGAAGAATGATCGATGAAGAATGAACAAGGATCAATGATAAATCAACAATGAACGATGAAGAATAAACTAGGATCAATGATCATTAAAGAAAGAACGATGAAGAATGAACAAGGATCAATGATCATTGAGGAATGAACAATGAACAATGAACAAGGATCAATGATCAATGAAGAATGAACGATCAAGAATGAACTAGGATCAATGATAAATGAAGAATGAACGATGAAGAATGAACTAGGATCAATGACCCTTAAAGAATGAACGATGAAGAATGAACAAGGATCATTCATCAAATAGGAATGAACGATGAACAATGAACAAGGATCAATGATCAATGAAGAATAAACGATGAAGACTTAACAATGATCAATAATCAATGAAGAATGAACAAGGATCAATGATCAATGAAGAATGAACGATGAAGAATGAACGATGAAGCATCAACAAGGATCAATGATCAATGAAGAATGAACGATGAAAAACTGAACAAGGATTAATGATCAATGAAGAATAAATGATGAAGAATGAACAAGGATCAATGATCAATGATCATTGAGGAATGAACGATGAACAATGAACAAGGATCAATGATCAATGAAGAATGAACGATCAAGAATGAACTAGGAACAATGATCAATGAGGAATGAACGATGAACAATGAATAAGGATCAATGATCAATGAAGAATAAATGATGAAGACATAACAATGATCAATGATCAATAAAGAATGAACAAGGATCAATGATCAATGAAGAATGAACGATGAAGAATGAACAAGGATCAAAGATCATTAAAGAATGAACGATGAAGCATCAACAAGGATCAATGATTATTGAAGAATGAACGATGAACAACTGAACAAGGATCAATGATCAATGAAGAATAAACGATGAAGAATGAACAAGGATCAATGATCATTGAAGAATGAACGATGATATATGAACAAGGACGAATGATTAATGAAGAATGAACGATGAAGAATGAACAAGGATCAGTGATAAATGAAGAATGAATGATGAAGAATAAACTAGGATCAATAATAAATGAAGAATGAAAGATGAAGAATGAACTAGGATCAATGATCATTAAAGAATGAACGATGAAGAATGAACAAGGATCAATGATCAATGAAGAATAAATGACAAAGAATGAACAAGGAGCAATGATCATTGAAGAATGAACGATGATATTTAAACAAGGATCAATGATCAATGAAAAATGAATGATGAAGAATGAACAAGGATCAATGATAAATGAAGAATGAACGATGAAAAATGAACTAGGATCAATGATAAATGAAGAATGAACGATGAAGAATGAACAAGGATCAATGATCTATGAACAATGAACGATGAAGAATGAACAAGGATCAATGATCGTAGAAGAATGAACGATGAAGAATGCACTAGGATCAATGATCATTAAAGAATGAACGATGAAGAATGAACAAGGATCAATGATCATTGAGGAATGAACGATGAACAATGAACAAGGATCAATGATCAATGAAGAATAAACGATGAAGAATGAACAAGGATCAATGATCAATGAAGAATGAACGATGAAGAAAGAACAAGGATCAATGATGAATGAAGAATGAACGATGAAGAATGAACAAGGATCAATGATTAATGAAGAATGAACGATGAAGAATGAACAAGGATCAATGATCAATGAAGAATGAACGATGAAGAATGAACAAGGATCAATGATCAATGAAGATTGAACGATGAAGAATGAACATGGATCATTCATCATTGAGGAATGAACGATGAACAATGAACAAGGATCAATTATCAATGAAGAATAAATGACGAAGACTGAACAATGATCAATGATCAATAAAGAATGAACGATGAAGAATGAACAAGGATCAATGATATATGAAGAATCAACGATGAAGAATGAACAAGGATCAATGATCATTAAAGAATGAGCGATGAAGAATGAACAAGGATCAATGATCATGGAAGAATGAACGATGAACAAAGAACAAGGATCATTGATCAACAAAGAATAAACGATGAAGAATGAACAAGGATCAATGATCATTGAAGAATGAACGATGATATATGAACAAGGATCAATGATTAATGAAGAATGAACGATAAAGAATGAACAAGGATCAATGATAAATGAAGAATGAACGATGAAGAATGAACAAGGATCAATGAACATTAAAGAATAAACGATGAAGAATGAACAAGGATCAATGATCATTGAAGAATGAACGATGAATAACTGAACAAGGATCAATGATCATCGAAGAATGAACGATGAACAATGAACAAGGATCATTGATCAATAAAGAATAAACGATGAAGAATGAACAAGGATCAATGATCATTGAAGAATGAACGATGATATATGAACAAGGATCAATGATTAATGAAGAATGAACGATAAAGAATGAACAAGGATCAATGATCAACGAAGAATAAACGATGAAGAATGAACAAGGATCAATGATCATTAAAGAATGAACGATGAAGAATGAACAAGGATCAAGGATTATTGAAGAATGAACGATGATATATGAACAAGGATCAATGATTAATGAAGAATGAACGATGAAGAATGAACAAGGATCAGTGATAAATAAAGAATAAACGATGAAGAATAAACTAGGATCAATAATAAATGAAGAATGAACGATGAAGAATGAACTAGGATCAATGATCTTTAAAGAATGAACGATGAAGAATAAACAAGGATCAATGATCATTGAGGAATGAACGATGAATAATGAACAAGGATCAATGATCAATGAAGAATAAACGATAAAGAATGAACAAGGATCAATGATCATTGAAGAATGAACGATGATATTTGAACAAGGATCAGTGATCAATGATGAATGAACGATGAAGAATGAATAAGGATCAATGATAAATGAAGAATGAACGATGAAGAATGAACTAGGATCAATGATAAATGAAGAATGAACGATGAAGAATGAAAAAGGATCAATGATCAATGAAGAATGAACGAGGAAGAATGAACAAGGATCAATGATCGAAGAAGAATGAACGATGAAGAATGAACAATGATCAATGATCATTAAAGAATGAACGATGAAGAATGAACAAGGATCAATGATCATTGAGGAATGAACGATGAACAATGAACAAGGATCAATGATAAATGAAGAATGAAAGATGAAGAAGAAACTAGGATCAATAATAAATGAAGAATGAACGATGAAGAATGAACTAGGATCAATGATCATTAAAGAATGAACGATGAAGAAGGAACAAGGATCAATGATCATTGAGGAATGAACGATGAACAATGAACAAGGATCAATGATCAATGAAGAATAAACGATGAAGAATGAACAAGGATTAATGATAAATGAAGAATGAACGATGAAGAATGAACAAGGATCAAGGATTATTGAAGAATGAACGATGATATATGAACAAGGATCAATGATTAATGAAGAATTAACGATGAAGAATGAACAAGGATCAATAATAAATAAAGAATAAACGATGAAGAATAAACTAGGATCAATAATAAATGAAGAATGAACGATGAAGAATGAACTAGGATTAATGATCTTTAAAGAATGAACGATGAAGAATAAACAAGGATCAATGATCATTGAGGAATTAACGATTAATAATGAACAAGGATTAATGATCAATGAAGAATAAACGATAAAGAATGAACAAGGATCAATGATCATTGAAGAATGAACGATGATATTTGAACAAGGATCAGTGATCAATGAAGAATGAACGATGAAGAATGAATAAGGATCAATTAATGAAGAATGAACGATGAAGAATGAACTAGGATCAATGATAAATGAAGAATGAACGATGAAGAATGAAAAAGGATCAATGATCAATGAAGAATGAACGAGGAAGAATGAACAAGGATCAATGATCGAAGAAGAATGAACGATGAAGAATGAACAATGATCAATGATCATTAAAGAATGAACGATGAAGAATGAACAAGGATCAATGATCATTGAGGAATGAACGATGAACAATGAACAAGGATCAATGATAAATGAAGAATGAAAGATGAAGAAGAAACTAGGATCAATAATAAATGAAGAATGAACGATGAAGAATGAACTAGGATCAATGATCATTAAAGAATGAACGATGAAGAAGGAACAAGGATCAATGATTATTGAGGAATGAACGATGAACAATGAACAAGGATCAATGATCAATGAAGAATAAACGATGAAGAATGAACAAGGATCAATGATAAATGAAGAATGAACGATGAAGAATGAGCAAGGATCAATGATAAATGAAGAATGAACGATGAAGAATGAACAAGGATCCATGATCAATGAAAAATGAACGATGAAGATTGAATAAGGATCAATGATCAATGAAGAATGAACGATGAAGAATGAACAAGGATCAACGATATATGAAGAATGAACGATGAAGAATGAACAAGGATCAATGATCTTTAAAGAATGAACGATGAAGAATGAACAAGGATCAAAGATCATGGAAGAATGAACGATGAACAAAGAACAAGGATCATTGATCGATAAAGAATAAACGATGAAGAATGAACAAGGATCAATGATCAATGAAGAATGAACGATGAAGAATGAACAAGGATCAATGATCATTAAAGAATAAACGATGAAGAATGAACAAGGATCAATGATCATTGAAGAATGAACGATGAATAACTGAACAAGGATCAATGATCATCGAAGAATGAACGATGAACAATGAACAAGGATCATTGATCAATAAAGAATAAACGATGAAGAATGAACAAGGATCAATGATCATTGAAGAATGAACGATGATATATGAACAAGGATCAATGATTAATGAAGAATGAACGATAAAGAATGAACAAGGATCAATGATCAACGAAGAATGAACGATGAAGAATGAACAAGGATCAATGATCATTAAAGAATGAACGATGAAGAATGAACAAGGATCAAGGATTATTGAAGAATGAACGATGATATATGAACAAGGATCAATGATTAATGAAGAATGAACGATGAAGAATGAACAAGGATCAGTGATAAATAAAGAATAAACGATGAAGAATAAACTAGGATCAATAATAAATGAAGAATGAACGATGAAGAATGAACTAGGATCAATGATCTTTAAAGAATGAACGATGAAGAATAAACAAGAATCAATGATCATTGAGGAATGAACGATGAATAATGAACAAGGATCAATGATCAATGAAGAATAAACGATAAAGAATGAACAAGGATCAATGATCATTGAAGAATGAACGATGATATTTGAACAAGGATCAGTGATCAATGAAGAATGAACGATGAAGAATGAATAAGGATCAATGATAAATGAAGAATGAACGATGAAGAATGAACTAGGATCAATGATAAATGAAGAATGAACGATGAAGAATGAAAAAGGATCAATGATCAATGAAGAATGAACGAGGAAGAATGAACAAGGATCAATGATCGAAGAAGAATGAACGATGAAGAATGAACAATGATCAATGATCATTAAAGAATGAACGATGAAGAATGAACAAGGATCAATGATCATTGAGGAATGAACGATGAACAATGAACAAGGATCAATGATAAATGAAGAATGAAAGATGAAGAAGAAACTAGGATCAATAATAAATGAAGAATGAACGATGAAGAATGAACTAGGATCAATGATCATTAAAGAATGAACGATGAAGAAGGAACAAGGATCAATGATCATTGAGGAATGAACGATGAACAATGAACAAGGATCAATGATCAATGAAGAATAAACGATGAAGAATGAACAAGGATCAATGATAAATGAGGAATGAACGATGAAGAATTAACAAGGATCAATGATAAATGAAGAATGAACGATGAAGAATGAACAAGTATCAATGATTAATGAAGAATGAACGATGAAGAATGAACAAGGATCAATGATAAATGAAGTATGAACAAGGATCAATGATAAATGAAGAATGAACGATGAACAATGAACTAGGATCAATCATAAATGAAGAATGAACGATGAAGAATGAACAAGGATCAATGATCAATGAAGAAGGAACGATGAAGAATGAACAAGGATCAATGATCAAAGAAGAATGAACGATGAAGAATTAACAAGGATAGTTGATCAATGAAGAATGAACGATGAAGAATGAACAAGGATCAATGATCAATGACGAATGAACGATGAAGAATGAACAAGGATCAATGATAAATGAAGAATGAACGATGAAGAATGTACAAGGATCAATGATAAATGAAGAATATATGCGAGTATGGGGATGGTCGATCCAAGAACCCGCTTAATGCCTTCAAGATTTATGCCACGACCACTTGTGACACACAAATTACAAGTAAACCTCCTTTTTTGTATGAAAACAGTAGGGTGACAAGAACAATCCTTGGGGATGGTTCTTTGTCGTGGATGGAGACAAATGGACCTTCACTCAGTCCTTGGCCTCGTCCTCACACTCAAGATTAAGATTCACTCTCTTAACCCTCGTGGAATTTATTGAATACCTCCCTTGCTTCACTCACAAAGGTAATACTAAAGTTTGTAATTGCACCAATTACTTTGAATGAATTTTCATAAACCAAATCTGAGTTTTTGTTACAATGTGCATGCCCTTTATATAGAGCTTTTCTTAACGGCTAGTTGGGGGTTTTAACAAACTAAACTACCCCGTGCCTATTATTACAAACACGTGCAAAAATAAGGAAATTAAAACAGAACAAAAATAGCCTAAGTGTTCTGAACTCAGCCACTATCAAACATTTGGCGAACACGTGACCTTGGAGCTGGTCTTGTGGGCTCTGTGAGGACTCTCCGTGCTAACTCTAAGTCTTGGCTTCTTCCTTCTTGTCCAAAGATGACATTCCTCTGATTTCCTCACTCATACGTGCACCAGGTTGGGCGTTCCATGATTCACAAGGTAGGCTGCCAGGCAGAACCATACCTTGCTGGTTCTGTTGCTTGTATGTACAAAATCAGCCTTCTGTTTTGCTTGCATGTTACTGTGAGGCTTTCCTTTGTTTCTTCTTGCTCTTGCCTTGATTCCATGTTCATGCTTAGTCCATTTTGAAGTTGGTCTTCTTCATCCAAGCCATGACCAACACGTTTATTAAGTTTAGCACATGGAGGTTCAATGGGCTTTATTAATGTCATGATGCAATTATGTCCTAGTTTGATATTGGATTGAGAGCTCTTCATAATTGCATCAATCCCTCCTTCTTTAAACAGAATTATCCTCAATTCTGCGTTGCTCTCATGGTTTCTTGTGTTATCAAAGGTAGAAGCTGTTGAGATTTCGTGGTTACTTAGGAAGTTCACATGCTTCCATGTCAAAGGTCCTTCCTGTAGCTCCTCATGTCTGAATTCTCTTGTGTTTGCAGCAGCCTTTCAGTCCTTTGTTTAATATTTGTATGATACCTACAATCATAAGGAAAGTTAGTAATCACATTTTCTATGAAATAAAAACCATTCATCTCACAGCATGTAGATGAAGCTTGCAAATGCAGGTTGTTTAATTCAACATCATCAATATGTATAGTTTTGTTCAGCTCAGTGCCTAATGCTTCATCCTCTAATGAATTCAATGTGTTGGCTTGCTGTTTCACTTGTTCATCACTAATCTCTGTAGTGAATAGGTGCACCTTCTCCTTATGACTTTCTTTGTAGCATTCGTTCTTATTCATAAGACAGCTTGCTTCCTTATTGTTCATGAATTGAAAATCATTGTCATTACAGTATGTAGATGGATTTTTCAAACACAATTTATTCATTTCAATATCATCAACAGTCGTAGGCTTAGTCAACTCAAGGTCTACTGGTGTATCCTCTATTGTTTTCAACGTTTTGTTTTGCTGTTGGTCTTGTTCCTCATTAGTTTCTTTCATGATCAAATGCCTAGTTTCTCTTCCATTCTGAATTCCCTCATAACAGTCACGTTTGGTCAGCACATATCTTGCTTTGTTTTGTTTTGTAGGAGTGGTCATGGTCTTGTGTGGAGGTAGGGGTGTAAGATCTTTTAGTTTGCTTTCACGTTGAATAAATCTGGTTACTACAGATGAGGGTACGTATTTCTTCCTGAGGTGTTTCTTCAGTTTAGCCCAAGTGTTAATCTTCTCCCTGTTCTCCCTCCTTCTTTGCCTTTGCACTCCCTCAAGCCATATAGCAGCTAGCTTGGTTAACTTGCTTTTGGCTAGTTTGTATTGCTGTACTTCAGGGGTCTCTTTGAACTCAAAGAAACTCTCCAACCTAGCCTCCCACTTCAAGTAATCCTCGGGGTTGTGTGTTGTTCCCCCAAAATCAGAAATATCTAGCCTACAGGGTGTACCCTCTGTGTTTCTTTCATGGCTGTATATGGGCATTACCCTCTTTTGTTGATTCATCTCAATACTATTCATAGTGTGTGTAAGTTGTTGAATGGCAAGGGTCATCTCAGCAATCCTTTCATCCATATCCATGATGTTATCAATACCACAATGCAAGAAATCTTTTAAGCAACAAAATTTTCAGAAACAAGGATGAATGCACAATGATACAGCACAAATGAATTTAATGTATACTGACAGCAGCAAGAGGAAAAGCACCCAGAAACTTAGAGTTTAGATTCTTTGAAATTTTACACCAAGATCTCCTAATTAGAATCAATGTTAACCAAACACACAGAAAATAGAGCAAATTTATCACACTGTCAGTCAATGCTTACAGATTTCAAGGCAAATGAATGACTGATTTTCTTCAGATTTTGCTTCTAAATTGTTTCATGCAATGACTATAATGAATTACAAACTTACACATGAATTCAAAGAACAACCTATTGTAATTAAGATTTTTCAGACAATACAGAATAATACCAATTGATACCAATTTATGCACATACAATGATGATGATGCAAGTATGATGATGGTTGATGAATATGAAGAATATGATGCAAGTATGAGATGAATATGATGTTAGGCAATGCAAAACTAAAACCTAAACAAAAATCAAACAATCTAATGCATTCAATTATCTACCGAGAACCAAATGCAGCAAGCAAGGGGTAAGAACTTCAGGTGCACAACAAATCAGATCTCAGCACAGGAAGGTTCAATACCTTCTGACAGCAATGAGAATTCAACAAGCAACACTTGGATTTTTTAGATTCTTTAGAATTGTTACACCAAAATCTCTTGATTAGGATCAATTTTATCAGATCACACAAAAAGAAGAACAAAATTTCTCACAAAAGTAATCAATGCACACGAATTTCTGGGCAATAAAAGAATTCTGACACAAACTTTGGTGTTCTGTTTCTGAATGTGATTATGCAATGAAAAAAACGAGAATGTGATATCATGGATTACAAATTTCGTACATGAATTCAATGAATAGTCTAATGATTTTAATTGCTTCAGACAATTAACACAAAAACAAATGCAAACCCTAATTTTTCAGAACAGATTTCACAAATCAGCTTGTTATGATCAATTTTGAAAGAAAAACGTAATACTCAATGATTTACAATCAATTCTATCCAATTCCTATCAGATATTACATCTACAACAAACAAAGAATCGAATTACAAGAATCAAAATCGCACATGTCAGTGTTCTCAGCGAAGACTGATGTTCGAACGTTTAGAATGCAATTGTCATCAAATTTCAATGAGTATGCATTCGGGACATTCAAGAATTGAATTTAATTGATTTAGTCGACCAAATTTGATGTGTATAATGACTCAAAACAAATTTTTCAGAAATCAAAGTGATGCACATTCATTCATGCGAAAATCAGAATTTCAGAAGTTTTCATTCCACATTCAAATTCGTTCCACAACAAGATATAATGCGTATTTCTTAATCACAAATGAGTAATTAACAAAGACAGATTGAATTAAAGAAGTATAAGATTGAATTTGTACCTGTATTCGTGAAAATTGAAAAAAATGGCACAATACCTGATTTTCCAGATTACTTCTTACCAGCACGTATGAATGACTCTTTATACCTGATTTTCTCGACTCCTTTGATCGTGTCCCTACTCTACAGCCTTGCTCTGATACCAATTGATGCGAGTATGGGGATGTTCGATCCAAGAACTCGCTTAATGCCTTCAAGATTTATGCCACGACCACTTGTGACACACAAAGAACAAGTAAACCTCCTGTTTTGTATGAAAACAGTAGGGTGACAAGAACAATCCTTGGGGATGGTTCTTTGTCGTGGATGGAGACAAATGGACCTTCACTCAGTCCTTGGCCTCGTCCTCACACTCAAGATTAAGATTCACTCTCTTAACCCTCGTGGAATTGATTGAATACCTCCCTTGCTTCACTCACAAAGTGAACCATATTGGTTCAGATCTTGGTAGCTTGGCAATAAGTGGAAGAATGGACGTGTGTTGTTCAACCATATGCACATGCATCTCCGAAGTTATTCTGATTCTGCACTTAGTGATTCACCCATGGATCTTGAATGTAATGAGAGCCAAGATAGCTAGGAAGGGGGATGAATTGATCATGGAAGAATAGATACAAAGGCAAGAACAAGGAAAGCCAACAACATACACAGAACACTAAAAACAGCAGCAGAACAGCACAGCCGCAAACCAGCGAGCAGCCCACCTTGCAGCAGGACCCAAGCCTTGACCATGAAGCTTTAGACCTAACCAATCATGGGGACGTCATCTCTATACATAGGCCTAGCCATAAAGGTCCAAGAACCATGCTAATAGTGCACACAGCTCTCTGAAATCCGTGCACAAGGTCCTCCAGTCAGCAGGTCGATGCTGAGATCAGAACTGGTGTTCTGACTTGGTGACCAGGTGACCTTGCAAGGGATGTCCCGAGCTAACCCACACACCTTGGGAGAGATGGAGGATAAAAATGGAATCTCTATACTTGGATCTTTCCATCAAGACCTTAATTGCCTCTTATCCATCACGGGAAGACCCAAAGAAATGGAGCTGAAGGTCGAGTGTTCAGCGGATAGTGCAGCAAAATAAGAATTCTGTTTTCTGATTTTTGATCCTTAAAATGTGCACATGTTAGTCACGTGATACTTTTTAGCCGTTATTCTTGTTTGGGGGCGTGTCATAAGCCTTGTCATTGTATTTCCCACTTCCCATATGTCTATATAAAGATGGCTCATTCATTGTAAACAACAAGTTGATTTTAATGAAAAAATTTCAGAAAAAATTCAGTGTTTGAATTTTTTTCAATTGCCTTTGCAATTGGGTTACTAGGGCCAGTTTGCCCTTCGTGTTGGTGTGAATCCTTGATCAGCCTTCAAGGCCACACTACACCCTATCCAAGAACATTGATCATTCCATTGATTGATCAAAGGAATGCATCGGGGTTGTGTTGAGAGGAGGCCTGGCAGTCCAGCTCTTGTCAATATGCTGCATGTCAGCCTTGGAATATGCCCCCCCCATTTCGTATCAAATCCAATGTCATGCGTTGATCACGCGTACTTGGATCAATTGGTATCAGAGCCTCAAAGTCCTTGGGGTTCATATTTCAATCGGTTTTTATGAGAAACAACAGATAAAAGTCGAAAAAAAACAAGAAGAATAGAAGCTGTCAGAAACTGACTGCATTTGGGGTCGAAAGTAGTGGTGTTTTGGGGATCGTATTGTGATTTGTTTTCAAAAATGTTTTTACACGGTATTTTTGGTTGAGTTGGGAAACTTTTGGCTTTGGAATCTTTGGATTTGGTGTTGTGGTTAAGGAGATATGAATTTTTCTTTACTGACTGCCCAAAACTGATGAAATCCGGGTACCTTGGTAAGTTGTCTTCGAAAACCTATCAAGATTCTTTTATTTGGCTCTCCTCTTTCACCAAATTATCAATAACTATCTATATTCATTAAACCACATTATTTGTGCACTTTTTCTTACATTTCATAGGTTTCTTGAGTGACCCATTTCATTGTTGTTTCTCAAAGTACAGGAGAGTTTCATTTGTACTTTTCTTCTGTATTTTCATTGTGTCTCTTTCATTTTTGAGTCTTTTTCATTGTTTATTTTTTTCATATTGGGTATTTTGGAGTCTAGTTTTTATTCAGACTTGTAGTGTAGTCATTGGAGTTGTGGAAAAAAAGATGCGCAAGTGTTTTAGACCAAAGGTCACAAAACAGTTCAGATTGGATGTTTGGAGGAATTTTTTTTAATTGTGATCAAACTAGACCACGTATTTGAGTATTTCCAATTTGGGGTGTTTGTAGACATCTTGAGGTGTGTTTTCACCAAGTTTCATCATACTTGGAGTTGGTTTGGTCGGGTTTTCAATAGCAAACATTTCATACTGATTTCTGAATTTGGCTGTTTGGTTCTGATTTGCCTCCTGTCTTGTGCACACATCAATATTACTAGTAGTTGTTGCGGTGTTTTTGGGGTTATGTGTAGAAAGCATGCAAGGAGAGGGTCAAGAATTGAGGACAATTCTTTTTCCAAGAAGGGGAGATTGAACCATATTGGTTCAGATCTTGGTAGCTTGGCAATAAGTGGAAGAATGGACGTGTGTTGTTCAACCATATGCACATGCATCTCCGAAGTTATTCTGATTCTGCACTTAGTGATTCACCCATGGATCTTGAATGTAATGAGAGCCAAGATAGCTAGGAAGGGGGATGAATTGATCATGGAAGAATAGATACAAAGGCAAGAACAAGGAAAGCCAACAACATACACAGAACACTAAAAACAGCAGCAGAACAGCACAGCCGCAAACCAGCGAGCAGCCCACCTTGCAGCAGGACCCAAGCCTTGACCATGAAGCTTTAGACCTAACCAATCATGGGGACGTCATCTCTATACATAGGCCTAGCCATAAAGGTCCAAGAACCATGCTAATAGTGCACACAGCTCTCTGAAATCCGTGCACAAGATCCTCCAGTCAGCAGGTCGATGCTGAGATCAGAACTGGTGTTCTGACTTGGTGACCAGGTGACCTTGCAAGGGATGTCCCGAGCTAACCCACACACCTTGGGAGACATGGAGGATAAAAATGGAATCTCTATACTTGGATCTTTCTATCAAGACCTTAATTGCCTCTTATCCATCACGGGAAGATCCAAAGAAATGGAGCTGAAGGTCGAGTGTTCAGCGGATAGTGCAGCAAAATAAGAATTCTGTTTTCTGATTTTTGATCCTTAAAATGTGCACATGTTAGTCACGTGATACTTTTAAGCCGTTATTCTTGTTTGGGGGCGTGTCATAAGCCTTGTCATTGTATTTCCCACTTCCCATATGTCTATATATAGATGGCTCATTCATTGTAAACAACAAGTTGATTTTAATGAAAAAATTCAGTGTTTGAATTTTTTTTCAATTGCCTTTGCAATTGGGTTACTAGGGCCAGTTTGCCCTTCGTTTAAGGGTGTGTCCCTACACTCAAAGAAGTTATCAAGGCTGGTCTCCCAATCAATATAGTCTTCAGGTTTAAGAAATTGGCCACTAAACTCAGCTACATCTACCTTCAAACTCATATCTTCTTGTGTTCTGTTTTGAGGAGTCCTATCTTGGTTCATTAAGGTAAATTCAGCAAACTTATGGTCTATGGCGGCTAATGCTTCCTGAATGAACAATCTCTTATCCTCCTCGTTCATGATGCTCTATATGAATGAAAGCAAACACGGATGTACAGAGAAAGAAAAGAATGCAACAATACAAGCAAATCAGAAAAATCATATTCCTATGAATCTGTATACTGTGCACACAACAGCAAAAAATCAATTTGTACTTTGAATTAAATGAAATGCTAATGCAAATCCCTATTTTATCTGATTATTTAAGACAGCAAATAAGAAAGAAAAGGAATAACTATTATGAACAGCAATATCACTTGATCACAGAAGATCAGTTTCTAAGGATTCTGACTTTTGTGATTACAATGCAATGCATAGCCCTAACAAAAATCAATTTGCACATAATATAAAGTGATTTTTTATAGCAAACCTTTATTCCAACTGATCAAAACGTTAAGAGATGAAGAAAAGATCAGAAATACCATTTATAAACCACAGATCAGAATCTTGAATTTTCAAGATGCTGTTTCTGCAGTCTGTGCAAACACTTGCGCCAATTTTTGCACACAACGTGAAATCCAATTTTTCTTTCAAGAACTAAGACACTAACCTTCAATACTCCAAAAAGATTTGACGAAATTTTGCTTCTACAAAAAGTTATGATAGAATTTCTCACCAGACAGAATGCAGGAATCAATTTCAGAGTGATCAAGGCTTTTCTTGATTTTCCGGCCACCGTAACCTAGCGCTCTGATACCAAATTGATGCGTGTTTGGGTTGGAAATCTTCAATGTAATGTGAAGATGCAAACCAGTCTTCAAATCCACGCAATGTAACAACCAAACAAGCCCAAAACATACACGAAATAGTGATATGATTCACACAAACAGAATAATGTTTGTAAGGTGAATCTTGAATTGAAAGACTAGGAGTTTTAATCTTCCAAGGCCAACAATTCCATAAGTACAACCAAGGACTACTCTCAGTTGCAAAAGGTGATGATCTTGCACTACTCAAGATCGTTGAATATTCATACACATTCAAGGAGACAAAGGAAATACTCCAATGACTTTATTTCTGAAATCTCAAATCTTAAAACTTATTTATTACAAGGCTAATGCCATCTATTTATAGACATATTGGACGAGAGAAATACAATGAGAAGGCTAATGACATGTCCAACTAATAATAACGGTCATAAAGGAACACGTGCACATCATGAGCTAATTTAAGAGAATGAAAAACAAAGTAAACTCAGCATTCTGATTTCTGACAGAGACTTGTTGACCAGGCGACCTTCCCTTTACTTTCTTGTGCTCTTCTAAAGGTTGATAATGGTCACTAAGAGTCTTGGTAGCAAGTTCCTAGTGTAGAGATTCCATTTCTACCCTTGTTAGCACAAGATACCATGAAACACGATCGGGCCAAAGCGTGCTAGGTCAGCTGGTCAGAACAATTCTGAAGTGTTGATCTGTTCTGTTCTGGCAACCGGTTGACTGGCTGACCTTCATAGCTGGTTTCAATGGGTTGTCCATGATGTATAGTAATGTCCTTGGGCCAAGGCATGAAGTTCCATGTACCAAGATTCCATTTTCTCTTCCATGGCCTCTGAATCCCTCTTCATTGGGCTGTGCAAGGCGTGCAAGGTCAGCTGTTCGTCAGTTGTTGCTTTGCCCTGCTGTGCTTCTGTTTGGTGCCTTGTTTTTTCTTCTTCTGTTGATGAATCAGTCTCCATGATTGAATTTGACTCTTGGTTTAGCTCTTCATCCTTGTTCCTTGTGTGAGTCATCATTGAACCATCCCAATATGGTTCAAATGATCAATGAAGAATGAACGATGAAGAATGAACAAGGATCAATGATCATTGACGAATGAACAAGCATCAATGATCATTAAAGAATGAACGATGAAGAATGAACAAGGTTCAATAATCATTGAAGAATGAACGATGAAGAATGAACAAGGATCAATGATAAATGAAGAATGAACAATGAAGAATGAACAAGGATCAATGATCAATGAAGAACGAACGGTTAAGAATGAACAAGGAACAATGATCATTGACGAATGAACAATGAAGAATGAACAAGGATCAATGATCATTGAAGAATAAACAATGATATTTGAACAAGGATCAATGATCAATGAAGAATGAACGATGAAGAATGAACAAGGATCAATGATAAATGAACAATGAACGATGAAGAATAAACTAGGATCAATGATCATTAAAGAATGAACGATGAAGAATGAACAAGGATCAATGATCATTGAGGAATGAACGATGAACAATGAACAAGGATCAATGATCAATGAAGAATAAACGATGAAGAATGAACAAAGATCAATGATCAATGAAGAATGAACGATGAAGAATGAACAAGGATCAATGATAAATGAAGAATGAACAAAGATCAATGATCAATGAAGAATAAACGATGAAGAATGAACAAGGATCAATGATCAATGAAGAATGAACGATGAAGAATGAACAAGGATCAATGATCAATGAAGATTGAACGGTGAAGAATGAACAAGGATCAATGATAAATGAAGAATGAACGATGAAGAATGAACAAGGATCAATGATAAATGAAGAATGAACGATGAAGAATGAACTAGGATCAATCATAAATGAAGAATGAACGATGAAGAATGAACAAGGATGATGCAATTATGAAGAGCTCTCAATTCAATATCAAATTAGGGCATAATTGCATCATGACATTATTAAAACCCATTCAACCTTCATGTACTAAACTTGATGAACGTGCTGATCATGGCTTGAACAAAGGAGATCATCTTCAAATGGGATTGAACATCTACATGCAAGCATGGCAAGACCAAGGGGAAACAAAAGGAAGTCTCCCAATAGCCTTCAACCAGAACAGAATGCTGTTCCCAAGCCAGCAAGCTGCTGAACAGCAAAGGCATCAAACTGCCTGGCAGCCCACCTTGCGAGCATTGGAACGTTTATCGTGTTGTGTGTTTGAGCATGGAATTTCAAAGAATGGCATCTTTGGACAAGAAGGAAGAAGCCAAGACTTAGAGCTAACACGGAGAATACTCACAGAGCCCACAAGACTAGCCCCAAGGTCGCTTGTTCGCCAACTGTTCGATAGTGGCTGAGTCAGAACACTTAGGCTATTTTTTTCTGTTTTATTTGCTTTATTTTGCACGTGTTTGTAATAATAGGCACGGGGTAGTTTAGTTTGTTAAAACCCCCAACTAGCCGTTGATAGCTCTCTATATAAGGGCATCCCCATTGTAACAAAAACTCAGTTTTGATTAATACAGATTTTCCTCAAAGTAATTGTTGTTTCAATTACATCTCTGAGTGTGTTCTTTGTGAGTGAAGCAAAGAGTCATTCAGTTTGTTCCACGATGGTTAGGAGGGTGAATCTTAATCTTAGTGTGAGGAAGAGGCCAATTGGTTGAGTGAAGACCAATTTGTTTCTATCCACGACATAGAACCATCCCCACTGATTGTTCTAGTCACCCTTCTGTTTTCACACAAAACAGAAGGTTTGTTGTTCTTTGTGTACATTCATAGTGTTCTTGGCCATATTCTTGAAGGCATTGAGGAGGTTCTTGGATCATTCCACCCCGTACATGCATCAACTTGGTATCAGAGCCGCGTTTCGAGGAGGGACACGAGCAAAAAGAGTCGAGAAAACCAAGTATTAAGGGTCATTCATACGTGCTGTAAGAAGTAAAATGGAAAATCAGGTATTGTGCAATTTTTTTCAATTTTCACAAATTCAGGTACGAATTCAATCTCATAATCTCTTAATTTCAATTTCCTTTGTTAATCATTCATTTGTAATCGAGGATTATAGAAAATATCGGATCATAATACGAATTTGATTGTGGAACGCAAATTTCTGCAGTTCCGACATTGTATGATTGAATGAACATCAATTGATTTCTGGAAATTTGTTTCTAAGTCATTAAACATATCAAATTTTATCAATTAACTCATTAATATTTGATTCTTGAACGTCCTAAGTGAATGTTTGTTGAAATTTGATGACATTTTTGATTTTTAATGTTCGAACAATAATCTTCGCTGCGAAAATTGGTATATGCGATTTCTGAATCTTGAATTCCAATCTTTGTTTGTTGTAGATGTAATATCTGATAGGAATTGGATAGAATTTGTTTATGAATCATTGAATACTACGATTGCCTTGAGTAAAATTGATAATAACAATCTGATTTGCGAAAATTTTTCTGGAAAATTAGGGTTTGTGAGTGCGAATCTGAATTTCTTCCTTATCGTTTGCTGCATTTGATTTTCTGTAGTTTATTGAACGCATTAGAGTGTTTAATCATTGTTTAGATCTTAATTTTACATTGCCTAACATCATATTACGTTTTTGAATCATCATCACATAAAGTAGTTCAGAAAGCAAAGGATTGAAGAACAGAAATCTGTCATTCATCCTCATTTAATCAGAAATCTTTGTGCGTTGATTTGCTTGATGATAAATTTGTTCTACTTTCTGTATGTTTGATAAAATTGATTCTAATCAAAAGAACTTGGTGTAACAATTACAAAGAACCCAAAAAAAATCCAAAGTATTGCTTGTTGATTTTTCTTTGCTGGCAGAAGGATTGTTGTATTCCTGCTGCGTTCTTGATAGTGTTTGTGCATTCATTGTAGTAATAAGAATATCATGAATTTGGATAAAATATTTGCTGAGATGACCCTTGCCATCCAACAACTCACACATACAGTGACTAAAAATGACATGAACCAACGGGAAAGGATAGTACACGCACGCAATAATGAAAGAACCACAGAGAATAAAACACTTAGATTAGATGTTGCTGATTTTGGGGGAACAACACATAACCCCGAGGATTACTTGGAGTGGGAGGCTGGGCTGGAAAGATATTTTGAATTCAAGGAAATCTCCGAGGAACAGCAGTACAAGCTAGCTAAAATCAAGATTACCAAGCTAGCAGCAATATGGCTTGAAGGGGTTCAGAAACAAAGAAGGAGGGAGAACAGGGATAAAATTCACACCTGGACCAGGCTGAAGAAGCACCTTCGAAGAAAATATGTACCCTCATCATATAGGCAACAGGAAAGCTCAGCTGCGTACTGTAATGGGAATGATTTTCAATTCATGTACGATAAGGAAGCAGGCTGTCTTGTAAATAAGAGAGAATGCTACAAAAAAAGTCAGAAGGAGAATAAAGTTGTGCACCTATTCACTACAGAGATTAGTGAGGAACAAGTGAAGCAGCAAACCAACACATTGAATTCATCAAGGGATGAAGCATTAGACACTGAGCTCATCAAAACCATACCTGTTGATGATATTGAAAAAAACAAACTGCATCAGGAGAGCTTATATGCATACTGTGATCAAGTCAAACAGCAAACCAAAGCATTGAATTCATTAGAGGATAAAGTATTAGGCACTGAGCTGAACAAAACTATACATATTGATGATGTTGAATCAAACAAACTGCATTTACAAGATTCATCTACATGTTGTGAAATGAGTGGCTTTTATTTCATGGATTACACTATCATTGACATTGATCCTGTTTGCAGGTACTATGTAGATGATGAACAAGGGACTGTAAGGGTGCTGCAACCACAAAACGAACTCGAAAAGCAAATCGTGGTAGAAGAGGAGCAGTGCAGTGCCAAAGGAGAAGATGACATCAAGTATGAGGAGCTGTAAAAAGGAACCTTAATAAGGAAGCATGCGAACCTACTGAGTAGCCACGAATTCTCAACAGCTTCCACCTTTGATAACATAAGAAAGCATGAAGGCAAAGCAGAATTGAGGACAATTCTGTTTAAAGAAGGAGGGATTGATGCAATTATGAAGAGCTCTCAATTCAATATCAAATTAGGGCATAATTGCATCATGACATTATTAAAACCCATTGAACCTTCATGTACTAAACTTGATGAACGTGCTGATCATGGCTTGAACAAAGGAGATCATCTTCAAATGGGATTGAACATCTACATGCAAGCATGGCAAGACCAAGGGGAAACAAAAGGAAGTCTCCCAATAGCCTTCAACCAGAACAGAATGCTGTTCCCAAGCCAGAAAGCTGCTGAACAGCAAAGGCATCAAACTGCCTGGCAGCCCACCTTGCGAGCATTGGAACGTTTATCGTGTTGTGTGTTTGAGCATGGAATTTCAAAGAATGGCATCTTTGGACAAGAAGGAAGAAGCCAAGACTTAGAGCTAGCACGGAGAATACTCACAGAGCCCACAAGACTAGCCCCAAGGTCGCTTGTTCGCCAACTGTTCGATAGTGGCTGAGTCAGAACACTTAGGCTATTTTTGTTCTGTTTTATTTGCTTTATTTTGCACGTGTTTGTAATAATAGGCACGGGGTAGTTTAGTTTGTTAAAACCCCCAACTAGCCGTTGATAGCTCTCTATATAAGGGCATCCCCATTGTAACAAAAACTCAGTTTTGATTAATACAGATTTTCTTCAAAGTAATTGTTGTTTCAATTACATCTCTGAGTGCGTTCTTTGTGAGTGAAGCAAAGAGTCATTCAGTTTGTTCCACGATGGTTAGGAGGGTGAATCTTAATCTTAGTGTGAGGAAGAGGCCAATTGGTTGAGTGAAGACCAATTTGTTTCTATCCACGACATAGAACCATCCCCACGGATTGTTCTAGTCACCCTTCTGTTTTCACACAAAACAGAAGGTTTGTTGTTCTTTGTGTACATTCATAGTGTTCTTGGCCATATTCTTGAAGGCATTGAGGAGGTTCTTGGATCATTCCATCCCGTACATGCATCAAAGGATCAATGATCAATGAAGAAGGAAGGATGAAGAATGAACAAGGACTAATGATTATTGAGGAATGAACGAAGAACAATGAACAAGGATCAATGATCAATGAAGAATAAACGATGAAGAATGAACAAGGATCAATGATCAATGAAGAATGAACAAGGATCAATGACAAATGAAGAATGAACGATGAAGAATGAACAAGGATCAATGATCAATGAAGAATGAACAAGGATCAATGATCAATGAAGAATGAACGATGAAGAATGAACAAGGATCACTGATCAATGAAGAATGAACGATGAAGAATGAACAAGGATCAATGATCAATGAAGATTGAACGATGAAGAATGAACAAGGATCAATGATAAATGAAGAATGAACAAGGATCAATGATAAATGAAGAATTAACGATGAAGAATGAACTAGGATCAATCAGAAATAAAGAATAAACGATGAAGAATGAACGAGGATCAATGATCAATGAAGAAGGAACGATGAAGAATGAACAAGGATCAATGATCAAAGAAGAATGAACGATGAAGAATGAACAAGGATCAATGATCAAAGAAGAATGAACGATGAAGAATGAACAAGGATCAATGATCAATGAAGAATGAACGATGAAGAATGAACAAGGATCAATGATAAGTGAAGAATTAACGATGAAGAATGAACAAGGATCAATGATAAATGAAGAATGAACGATGAAGTATTAACTAGGATCAATGATCCTTAAAGAATGAACGATGAAGAATGAACAAGGATCATTCATCATTGAGGAATGAACGATGAACAATGAACAAGGATCAATGTTCAATGAAGAATAAACGATGAAGACTGAACAAGGATCAATGATTAATGAAGAATGAACGATGAAGAATGAACAAGGATCAATGATCAATGAAGAATGAACGATGAAGAATGAACAAGGATCAATGAGAAATGAAGAATGAACGATGAAGAATGAACAAGGATCAATGATAAATGAAGAATGAACGATGAAGAATGAACTAGGATCAATCATAAATGAAGAATGAACGATGAAGAATGAACAAGGATCAATGATCAATGAAGAATAAACGATGAAGAATGAACAACGATCAATGATCATTGAAGAATGAACGATGATATATGAACAAGGATCAATGATTAATGAAGAATGAACGATGAAGAATGAACAAGGATCAATAATCAATGAAGAATGAACGATGAAGAATGAATAAGGATCAATGATCAATGAAGAATGAACAAGGATCAATGATGATTGACGAATGAACAATGAAGAATGAACAAGCATCAATGATCATTAAAGAATGAATGATGAAGAATGAACAAGGATCAATGATCAATAAAGAATGAACGATGAAGAATGAACAAGGATCAATGATAAATGAAGAATAAACGATGAAGAATGAAATAGGATCAATGATCATTAAAGAATATACGATCAAGAATGAACAAGGATCAATGATCATTGAGGAATGAACGATGAACAATGATCAATGATCAATGAAGAATAAACGATGAAGAATGAACAAAGATCAATGATTAATGAAGAATGAACGATGAACAATGAACAAGGATCAATGATCATTGAGGAATGAAAGATAAACAATTAACAAGGATTAATGATCATTGAAGAATGAACGTTGAAGAATAAACAAGGATAAATGATAAATGAAGAATGAACAATGAAAAATGAACAAGGATCAATGATTAATGAAGAATGAATGATGAAGAATGAACAAGGATCAATGATCAATGAAGAATCAACGATGAAAAATGAACAAGGAGCAATGATCATTGAAGAATAAACGATGAACAATGAACAAGGATCATTGATCAATAAAGAATGAACGATGAAGAATGAACAAGGATCAAAGATCAATGATGAATGAACAATGAAGAATGAACAAGGATCAATGATCATTGACGAATGAACAATGAAGAATGAACAAGCATCAATGATCATTGAAGAATTAACGATGATATTTGAACAATGATCAATGATCAATGAAGAATGAACGATGTAAAATGAACAAGGATCAATGATCAATGAGGAATGAACGATGAAGAATGAGCAAGGATCAATGATCAATGACGAATAAACGTTGAAGAATGAACAAGGATCAATGATTAATGAAGAATGAACGATGAAGAATGAACATGGATCAATGATGAATGAAGAATGAACAAGGATCAATGATAAATGAAGAATGAACGATGAAGAATGAACAAGCATTAATGATCAATGACGAAATGAACGATGAAGAAGGAACAAGGATCAATGATTAATAAAGAATGAACAAGAATCAATGATCAATGAAGAATGAAAGATGAAGAATGAACAAGGATCAATGATCGATGAAGAATGAACGTTGAAGAATGAACAAGGATCAATGATCATTGAAGAATGAACGATGAAGAAATAAGAAGGATTAATGATCATTGAGGAATGAACGATGAACAATGAAAAAGGATCAATGATATATAAAGAATAAACGATGAAGAATGAACAAGGATCAATGATCAATGAAGAATCAACGATGAACGATGAAGAATCAACAAGACTCAATGATCAATGAAGAATGAACGATGAAGAATGAATAAGGATCAATGATCAATGAAGAATGAAGGATGAAGAATGAACAAAGATCAATGATAAATGAAGAATGAACGATGAAGAATGAACAAGGATCAATGATAAATGAAAAATGAACGATGAAGAATAAACTAGGATCAATAATAAATGAAGAATGAACGATGAAGAATCAACTAGGATCAATGATCATTAAAGAATGAATGATGAAGAATGAACAAGGATCAATGATCATTGAGGAATCAACAATGAACGATGAACAAGGATCAATGTTCAATGAAGATTAAACGATGAAGACTGAACAAGAATCAATGATTAATGAAGAATGAACGATGATATATGAACAAGGATCAATGATTAATGAAGAATGAACGATGAAGAATGAACAAGGATCAATGATCAATGAAGAATGAACGATGAAGAATGAATAAGGATCAATGATCAATGAAGAATGAACAATGAAGAATGAACAAGGATCAATGATCATTGACGAATGAACAATGAAGAATGAACAAGCATCAATGATAATTAAAGAATGAACGATGAAGAATGTACAAGGATCAATGATCATTAAAGAATGAACGATGAAGAATGAACAAGGATCAATGATAAATGAAGAATAAACGATGAAGAATGAACTAGGATCAATGATCATTAAAGAATATACGATGAAGAATGATCATTGAGGAATGAACGATGAACAAGGATAAATGATCAATGAAGAATTAACGATGAAGAATGAACAAGGATCAATGATTAATGAAGAATGAACGATGAACAATGAACAAGGATGAATGATCATTGAGGAATGAAAGATAAAGAATTAACAAGGATCAATGATCATTGAAGAATGAACGTTGAAGAATAAACAAGGATAAATGATAAATGAAGAATGAACAATGAAAAATGAACAAGGATCAATGATCAATGAATAATGAATAAGGATCAATGATCAATGACGAATGAACGATGAAGAAGGAACAAGGATCAATGATTAATGAAGAATGAACGATGAAGAATGAACAAGAATAAATGATCAATGAAGAATGAACGATGAAGAATGAATAAGGATCAATGATCAATGAAGAATGAACGTTGAAGAATGAACAAGGATCAATGATCATTGAAGAATGAACGATGAAGAAATAAGAAGGATTAATGATCATTGAGGAATGAACGACGAACAATGAAAAAGGATCAATGATATATGAAGAATAAACGATGAAGAATGAACAAGGATCAATGATCAATGAAGAATGAACGATAAAGAATCAACAAGACTCGATGCTCAATGAAGAATGAACGATGAAGAATGAATAAGGATCAATGATCAATGAAGAATGAAGGATGAAGAATGAACAAGGATCAATGATAAATGAAGAATGAACAAGGATCAATGATAAATGAAGAATGAACGATGAAGAATAGACTAGGATCAATAATAAATAAAGAATGAACGATGAAGAATCAACAAGGATCAATTATCATTAAAGAATGAATGATGAAGAATGAACAAGGATCAATGATCATTGAGGAATGAACGATGAACAATGAACAACGATCAACGATCAATGAAGAATAAACGATGAAGAATGAACAAGGATCAATGATCAATGAAGAATGAACGATGAAGAATGAACAAGGATGAACGATCAATGAAGAATAAGCGATGAAGATTGAACAAGGATCAATGATAATTGAAGAATAAACGATTAAGAATGAACAAGGATCAATGATCAATGAAGAATGAACGATGAAGAATGAACAAAGATCAATGATCAATGAAAAATGATCGATGAAGAATGAACAAGGATCAATGATAAATCAAGAATGAACGATGAAGAATGAACAAGGATCAATGATCAATGAAGAATGAACGATGAAGAATGAACAAGGATCAATGATCAATGAAGAATGAACGATAAAGAATGAACAAAGATCAATGATCAATGAAGAATGAACGATGAAGAATGAACAAGGATCAATGATCAATGAAGAATGAACCATGAAGAATGAACGATGAAGAATCAACAAGGATCAATGATAAATGAAGAATGAACGATGAAGAATGAACAAGGATCAATGATCATTGAAGAATGAACGATGATATATGAACAAGGATCAATGATTAATGAAGAATGAATGATGATGAATGAACAAGGATCAATGATTAATGAAGAATGAACGATGAAAAATGAATAAGGATCAATGATCAATGATGAATGAACAATGAAGAAAGAAAAAGGATCAATGATCAATGAAGAATAAACGATGAAGAATGAACAAGGATCAATGATTAATGAAGAATGAACAATGAACAATGAACAAGGATCAATGATCATTGAGGAATGAAAGATAAACAATTAACAAGGATTAATGATCATTGAAGAATGAACGTTGAAGAATAAACAAGGATAAATGATAAATGAAGAATAAAAAATGAAAAATGAACAAGGATCAATGATTAATGAAGAATGAATGATGAAGAATGAACAAGGATCAATGATCAATGAAGAATCAACGATGAAAAATGAACAAGGAGCAATGATCATTGAAGAATAAACGATGAACAATGAACAAGGATCATTGATCAATAAAGAATGAACGATGAAGAATGAACAAGGATCAATGATCAATGAAGAATGAACGATGAAGAATGAACAAGGATCAATGCTCATTGACGAATGAACAATGAAGAATGAACAAGCATCAATTATCATTGAAGAATTAACGATGATATTTGAACAAGGATCAATAATCAATGAAGAATGAACGATGTAGAATGAACAAGGATCAATGATCAATGAGGAATGAACGATGAAGAATGAGCAAGGATCAATGATCAATGACGAATAAACGATGAAGAATGAACAAGGATTAATGATTAATGAACGATGAACGATGAAGAATGAACATGGATCAATGATGAATTAAGAATGAACAAGGATCAATGATAAATGAAGAATGAACGATGAAGAATGAACAAGCATTAATGATCAATGACGAAATGAACGATGAAGAAGGAACAAGCATCAATGATTAATAAAGAATGAACAAGGATCAATGATCAATGAAGAATGAAAGATGAAGAATGAACAAGGATCAATGATCAATGAAGAATGAACGTTGAAGAATGAACAAGGATCAATGATCATTGAAGAATGAACGATGAAGAAATAAGAAGGATTAATGATCATTGAGGAATGAACGATGAACAATGCAAAAGGATCAATGATATATAAAGAATAAACGATGAAGAATGAACAAGGATCAATGATCAATGAAGAATGAACGATGAACAATGAAGAATCAACAAGACCCAATGATCAATGAAGAATGAACGATGAAGATTGAATAAGGATCAATGATCAATGAAGAATGAAGGATGAAGAATGAACAAGGATCAATGATAAATGAAGAATGAACGATGAAGAATGAACAAGGATCAATGATAAATGAAGAATGAACGATGAAGAATAAACTAGGATCAATAATAAATGAAGAATGAACGATGAAGAATCAACTAGGATCAATGATCATTAAAGAATGAATGATGAAGAATGAACAAGGATCAATGATCATTGAGGAATCAACAATGAACGATGAACAAGGATCAATGTTCAATGAAGATTAAACGATGAAGGCTGAACAAGAATCAATGATTAATGAAGAATGAACGATGATATATGAACAAGGATCAATGATTAATGAATAATGAACGATGAAGGATGAACAAGGATCAATGATCAATGAAGAATGAACGATGAAGAATGAATAAGGATCAATGATCAATGAAGAATGAACAATGAAGAATGAACAAGGTTCAATGATCATTGACGAATGAACAATGAAGAATGAACAAGCATCAATGATCATTAAAGAATGAACGATGAAGAATGAACAAGGATCAATGATCATTAAAGAATGAACGATGAAGAATGAACAAGGATCAATGATAAATGAAGAATAAACGATGAAGAATGAACTAGGATCAATGATCATTAAAGAATATACGATGAAGAATGAAAAGGATCAATGATCATTGAGGAATGAACGATGAACAAGGATAAATGATCAATGAAGAATAAACGATGAAGAATGAACAAGGATCAATGATTAATGAAGAATGAACGATGAACAATGAACAAGGATGAATGATCATTGAGGAATGAAAGATAAAGAATTAACAAGGATCAATGATCATTGAAGAATGAACGTTGAAGAATAAACAAGGATAAATGATAAATGAAGAATGAACAATGAAAAATGAACAAGGATCAATGATCAATGAATAATGAACAAGGATCAATGATCAATGACGAATGAACGATGAAGAAGGAACAAGGATCAATGTTTAATGAAGAATGAACGATGAAGAATGAACAAGAATAAATGATCAATGAAGAATGAACGATGAAGAATGAACAAGGATCAATGATCAATGAAGAATGAACGTTGAAGAATGAATTAGGATCAATGATCATTGAAGAATGAACGATGAAGAAATAAGAAGGATGAATGATCATTGAGGAATGAACGACGAACAATGAAAAAGGATCAATGATATATGAAGAATAAACGATGAAGAATGAACAACGATCAATGATCAATGAAGAATGAACGATAAAGAATCAACAAGACTCGATGCTCAATGAAGAATGAACGATGAAGAATGAACAAGGATCAATGATCAATGAAGAATAAAGGATGAAGAATGAACAAGGATCAATGATAAATGAAGAATGAACAAGGATCAATGATAAATGAAGAATGAACGATGAAGAATAAACTAGGATCAATAATAAATAAAGAATGAACGATGAAGAATCAATAAGGATCAATTATCATTAAAGAATGAATGATGAAGAATGAACAAGGATCAATGATCATTGAGGAATCAACAATGAACGATGAACAAGGATCAATGTTCAATGAAGATTAAACGATGAAGGCTGAACAAGAATCAATGATTAATGAAGAATGAACGATGATATATGAACAAGGATCAATGATTAATGAATAATGAACGATGAAGAATGAACAAGGATCAATGATCAATGAAGAATGAACGATGAAGAATGAATAAGGATCAATGATCAATGAAGAATGAACAATGAAGAATGAACAAGGATCAATGATCATTGACGAATGAACAATGAAGAATGAACAAGCATCAATGATCATTAAAGAATGAACGATGAAGAATGAACAAGGATCAATGATCATTAAAGAATGAACGATGAAGAATGAACAAGGATCAATGATAAATGAAGAATAAACGATGAAGAATGAACTAGGATCAATGATCATTAAAGAATATACGATGAAGAATGAAAAGGATCAATGATCATTGAGGAATGAACGATGAACAAGGATAAATGATCAATGAAGAATAAACGATGAAGAATGAACAAGGATCAATGATTAATGAAGAATGAACGATGAACAATGAACAAGGATGAATGATCATTGAGGAATGAAAGATAAAGAATTAACAAGGATCAATGATCATTGAAGAATGAACGTTGAAGAATAAACAAGGATAAATGATAAATGAAGAATGAACAATGAAAAATGAACAAGGATCAATGATCAATGAATAATGAACAAGGATCAATGATCAATGACGAATGAACGATGAAGAAGGAACAAGGATCAATGTTTAATGAAGAATGAACGATGAAGAATGAACAAGAATAAATGATCAATGAAGAATGAACGATGAAGAATGAACAAGGATCAATGATCAATGAAGAATGAACGTTGAAGAATGAATTAGGATCAATGATCATTGAAGAATGAACGATGAAGAAATAAGAAGGATGAATGATCATTGAGGAATGAACGACGAACAATGAAAAAGGATCAATGATATATGAAGAATAAACGATGAAGAATGAACAAGGATCAATGATCAATGAAGAATGAACGATAAAGAATCAACAAGACTCGATGCTCAATGAAGAATGAACGATGAAGAATGAACAAGGATCAATGATCAATGAAGAATAAAGGATGAAGAATGAACAAGGATCAATGATAAATGAAGAATGAACAAGGATCAATGATAAATGAAGAATGAACGATGAAGAATAAACTAGGATCAATAATAAATAAAGAATGAACGATGAAGAATCAATAAGGATCAATTATCATTAAAGAATGAATGATGAAGAATGAACAAGGATCAATGATCATTGAGGAATGAACGATGAACAATGAACAACGATCAACGATCAATGAATAATAAACGATGAAGAATGAACAAGGATCAATGATCAATGAAGAATGAACGATGAAGAATGAACAAGGATGAACGATCAATGAAGAATAAGCGATGAAGATTGAACAAGGATAATTGAAGAATAAACGATTAAGAATGAACAAGTATCAATGATCAATGAAGAATGAACGATGAAGAATGAACAAAGATCAATGATCAATGAAAATGGAACGATGAAGAATGAACAAGGATCAATAATAAATGAAGAATGATCGACGAAGAATAAACAAGGATCAATGATAAATCAAGAATGAACGATGAAGAATGAACAAGGATCAATGATCAATGAAGAATGAACGATGAAGAATGAACAAGGATCAATGATCAATGAAGAATGAACGATAATGAATGAACAAAGACAATGATTAATGAAGAATGAACGATGAAGAATGAACAAGGATCAATGATCAATGAAGAATAAACGATGAAGAATGAACAAGGATCAATGATCATTGAAGAATGAACGATGATATATGAACAAGGATCAATGATTAATGAAGAATGAATGATGATGAATGAACAAGGATCAATGATTAATGAAGAATGAACGATGAAGAATGAATAAGGATCAATGATCAATGATGAATGAACAATGAAGAAAGAACAAGGATCAATGATCATTGACGAATGAACAATGAAGAATGAACAAGCATCAATAATCATTAATGAATGAACGATGAAGAATGAACAAAGATCTTTGATCATTGAAGAATGAACGATGAAGAATGAACAAGGATAATTGATAAATGAAGAATAAACGATGAAGAATGAACTAGGATCAATGATCATTAAAGAATATACGATGAAGAATGAACAAGGATCAATGATCATTGAGGAATGAACGATGAACAAGGATCAATGATCAATGAAGAATAAACGATGAAGAATGAACAAGGATTAATGATTAATGAAGAATGAACGATGAACAATGAACAAGGATCAATGATCATTGAGAAGTGAAAGATAAAGAATTAACAAGGATCAATGATCATTGAAGAATGAACGATGAAGAATAAACAAGGATAAATGATAAATGAAGAATGAACGATTAAGAATCAAAAAGGATCAATGATCAATGAAGAATGAACGATGAAGAATGAACAAGGATCAATGATCATTGAAGAATGAACGATTATATATAAACAAGGATCAATGATTAATGAAGAATGAACAATGAAAAATGAACAAGGATCAATGATCAATGAAGAATCATTTTTTATCATATAGGCATTAATCATTTTTTGATGATTAATCATATAGGCATTAATCATTGTGCAGCATCAATGAACGATGAAGAATGAACTTGGATCAATGATCATATGAAACCATTGATTCTTGTTCATTCTTCATCGTTCATTGTTCATTTATCATTGATTCTTCATCAATGAACGATTAATCATTGATCAATGATCATTCTTCATTTTGTTAATGATTAATCATTATTCATTTATTGATGATTAATCATTATTCATCGTTCATTGATGATTAATCATTAAAAACCATTGATTCTTGTTCATTCTTCATCGTTCATTGTTCATTTATCATCAATGATCATTCTTCATTTTATTGGCCAATAATGATTAATCATTAATGCCTATATGATTTAGCATCAAAAAATGAACAAATGCTTCTATCCTTTTTTGTTTTAATCATTATTGAACAATGTGAACAATTTTTGTTTTAATCATTAAAGCCAAAACACAATGAACAATAGCATTTGAAAATTGGACATTCTTCATCGTCCTTTTTTTTTTATAATCATTATTGGCCATTTTCAAAACCTTATCTCGTTATTGGCCATTTTTTTGATAACTTTCTTTACTTATCTTATTATTATCAATTATATAATAAGATTTATATCCACAAAATTATTAAATTATTTTCTCTATCGATCCTGTACTCCCTATTGGTATCAGAGCCAGTAAGTTATTAAATTGATTAATTGTGCATTTATTAAATTGCATTTGTATTGAGTGTTGGTAAAGTGCTTGGTCAGCCTAATTAAGTTGTTGGTAAGCCATTTTAAGTCTTGGTGTTCCCGGTTAGGTGGTCCCACTGTTCCCATTCAATTCAGTCATATTTAGTTTATGCAACATTTAATTTATTAATGGCAAACTGGTTAAGGAAAGCTATTAGTTTATGATATAGGTTGGCTATGTTTTGAACGAGGACCAAACTATATGCACACGTATGTTTTGAGGTTTCGAAATTTCAGCAATTAAGGCTGAAAGTGTAGGTGATATTGTAAAATGTTTTTTTTGTGATTTTTGTGGGTTTTGTAATAAGAAGAACTAAGAAAAGATATGTTGAATTGAACAACTTGAAAATGGCTGATCCAAGGATTAATTTGATACAGATTCACCACAAATTAAAACCAAGGGCTCCTAAGAACACATTCAAACTTTAAGCCAAAAGAATGAAAAGCATAGGAACTTCAACTTACTAAAACCAATCCAAGTTAAAGTAAATTGCAAGAGAGAACAAAGGGATTTGCTCAAGGGTTGTTTTGTATTCAGAATGTAAAAATCAGGTTGTGTATTACAAGAGTTCATACATCCTATTTATATACTAAAGCATTCAGCAATGAGTACAAACTTTGAAAATGACAGTACAACCAAAATGGCAATAAAATGCAACAGCTAGTAAAAGAACAAGGAGATTTTTGCTGATTTTTTTTTGTTGTCTCTAACAGCTAGTTTTGTTGTCTCCAACAGCTAGTTTTTCTTTGGGATTTGAAAATCAGCTCTTCTATCTTCTTGGGATTATTTGTGGCTGATTTGTAAGAGATATTATCATAAAAATCCCACTCAATCTTCAAAACATATGGCTGTTGTAAATCAGCTGGTTTTGAAGAATGCAACGGCTCAATTTGGAGAATCTGATTGCTTGTTTTGATCCATGCGTTTTAATTTTGTAAAGGACGTCCCATGAGCAAAATAAATATTAGACTCAATAAAATAAAAATTACAACTCGACTAACTAAACATGAGACATGATTAAGCTTGATCCTAAACCTGGCTTAATCATCTCTACGACTTTGTTTCATTATAAAAATGAAAATACAAAATAAAGATTCAAATTAAAGAAGAAGATTTAGTTCATGATTACAAAATTAAAAGACTTAACATTTGAACCTTGAATTTGAGCATCTTCCATATGATGAATCATGGTATTGATCCGGGTTAGTTCATCAGAACCAGATGTAGGTGATCCTACATCAGTTTAGGATCACCTAATAATATAATTCAAAGTAGTGAAGTTCATATAGAAAAGAACTTTTCAAATTGGGAAATTCCAAAAGAAAATCTTACTAAAATTTATCATATAGGCATTACTGATTTTAAAACTGCATTTAGCATCAAAACTCATGAAGAAACTAGAAGCATTCAAAAAGAATCTGAAACTATGCATTTACTTTCAGAATCCAGCATTAAAGCTTATCTCAAACACAAATTTAGATTCATTCATTTTGGCCTTGTTCAAATAGGAATAAAACCATTAGTTCATAAAGGAGTTGATTGTCCAATTTTCCTAGCTCTCAGAGACGATCGACTTAATAATTATAAAGATTCTGTTTTGGCTATGATTCAAACTAATATCTGTAATGGCCCAATATATTTCAATTGTTTTCCAAACTTTACAGTAGATCTTCAAGACCCATTAATCTTATCTTCATTAATTTTAGATATTCAAATTTTAAATAATAAATTTAAAGAGTTTGCTAGAAATTTTGCAATTGTTTTCCGTGTTTATTAGATTAATGAATTCCACAATTAATCCAAAATTCATACATGAGGCTTCTTCAAAAGAAGAAACTATTTTTATAGAGGTTCATGCTGAGAATACTAAATCAATAGTTTCTACAGCAAAAACCTTGAGATGGGATCAAATTTCTATTCCTGAGACATTTCAATTCTCAAATCCAATGCCTCCTAGAAACATAAGACAAGAAATAGAATGCATTGAGGAAGACGAAAATAAAGTTCTTATAAGGTTTGGGTCTATGAGAGAATTATCTAGTTCTCCTTGTACTTCTTCTTCCAACTATCCACGAAGATCTTTTTCTTTTCCTCAAAAAACAACTTCAGTCATTTCTGAACCAATCAAAGTCAGATATAAATCTCCTATTCCTGAATATGAAGCAAATGCTTCTCAAACTTCTCAAATCTCTTCATCTAGACCTGCATCTCCCACAATGTCTGATATGCAAAATTTTGACTCTATCAATACAATTACTAAAGATTTTGAAATAGATAAAAACTATCTAAGAGATGAATTTAATTCCTCTCACAATGCTGAACATCGAGATTGGTTTAGATCTTTTTCTCGCTCCTTTAAAGACTCAATAAGAGATGTATGGTATAAAGATATGAATACTATTCAAATTAATATCCCGTTTTTTACATGGTTTTTATTGTTTTGTGAAAAACAAGGTATTGCTAATCCATATTCTCAAAATCACATATTTGTACAAACCAAACTTCAAAAAAATTGGGTTTTGAAAGATGGACAAACAATTAGTTCAGTTCATCCACCATTACAAAATATTACTTTTCCCTATTATGACCGTGAAATAAAGGCTAGTCCTTTTAAAGAAGGAAGAGTAGATCAAACAGATAAAACTCCAAATGTAGAAGACATCATTAAAATTTATCATCAAAATAATTTTACAAATCAAATCCTTCATACCGTTGCTACACAAGTAGATCAACTTTCAAATAAGGTTGATAATTTACAAAAAGATACCTCTAGATCCATAGCCCCTAATACGATTGCATCATTAGGATCTGATAAGGTTTCTGCACCGCATTTCAAACCACCAGGATTAACTATACCTATGACTCAAATGTTTCCAAAAAATGGTTTTACTTCTTCTAACTCTAATTCTGCAGTGTTAGATAAAGTTCAAAAATCTTTACAAAAATTAGCAGATAGTCCAAGTCATATTAAGGTTTTGAGTAAATATCAAAGTTCAGAGATATCTTCTGATGAAGAAAATTCTGAGTCTTTAATCATTTCAAAAGTTGCAAAGCAATTTCAAGAATCTGATAATGATCCTCATCAAATTAATAAAATACGATCATCTTGGAAGAATATCCCTACAAAAAACTATTATCCTAGGCCTACTCCTGTTGATCTTCAATATGAAGAAAGGTCTACATTTACCTCCAAATCCTTTTCCCCAGATATGATCCATGAATGGAACATAGATGGAAAATCTGATTATGAAATTCTTAATACTCTTCAAAATATGGGAATGGCTATTGTAGCTTACAAGGCAAAACCTTTGGATGAACAAATAATTTTTGGTTTTATTATATCAGGTTTTATTGGGCAATTAAAAAACTGGTGGGATAATCTTCTCACTTTACAAGACAGATTAGAAATTTTGAATCACGTTACTGACATCATGGATGATCAAGGAAATGTATTTCAAAAATCTGACTGCTGTGATTTCTTAATCATAGTTATTGCCTTTCATTTTGTCGGTAACCCTACTCAAACTCTTTCTTCGGGAGAAACGATTTTACAAAATTTACGTTGCCCAACTTTAAGTGAATATAGATGGTATAAAGATACCTTCTTTAGTTATGTTTTACAAAGACAAGATTGCAATCAAAGTTTTTGGAAAGAAAAATTTATATCAGGACTACCAAAATTATTTGCTCAAAGAATTTTTAGAAAAATAGCTGAACATGATACAGATAAAGAACAAGCTCTTAATAATACTACTTATGGAGGACTATTCGCTTCATTAAAAAGGAAGGTCTTTCTTTATGTGAAGAACTCAAACTCCAAGCCAAATATACCTCTGAAAAGAAACAATCTAGGAAAGAAATTGGATGTTTCTGTGAAGCATTTGGTATGGAAGCTATTAGAGCTCCCTCTACAAAAAAGAAAATTAAAAAACAATTTTCTAAATTTTCAAAAGATAAAAATAAAAATTCTTATCCTTCTTATTATCGAAAGAAACGAGGAAAGAAAAATTTCGGAAATTTCCGAAAATCAAACAAAGCTTTCAAAATCTTTTGTTATTCGTGTGGAAAACCTGGGCATAAAGCAAATGCTTGTACCACAAAGAAAAAGATTCAAGAATTATTTATTAACGACTCTGAGCTAGGAGATAAAATATCCAAAATATTATTACAAACTCCTGAGTCTACTTCTTCTTCTTCTTCAGAAAAGGAAGATGACGAAATTTTACAAATTAATGATCAAACATCTGATTCTGAATCTTCGATTTCTTCTTCTCCTATCAAATGCATTAATGTTTTAACAGATAAAGAGAAAAATGTGGAATTTCTTTTTGATCTCGTTGACAAAATCCAAGATAAAGAGATCAAAAGAGAAACCCTTTTGAAACTCAAAACTATGGTTTTGGGTGAAACCTCTACCTCTAAAAACAAAGAAAGTATTCCAATTCCTCAAATTGAACCTTTCAATATTTCAAAATTATTAGAAAAATACTCTTCCAAAGAAATGACTTCTAAATTAATTCCTATTAAGAATCAAACTCTTTCGGTCAAAGATCTTCAACTTGAAATAAATAAAATCAAAGAAGACATCATTTCTATCAAAAATAGTTTAAAGCATTTAGAAATCAAAGATTTCGAACTTGAAACAAAATTATCTATTTTAGAAAACCCCATCTATAAAGAAAATCTTTCTTTGGGAAAAGAGAAAGTTAATGGGGATGATGATGATTTTATCACTGTTATTAATAAAATTAATTTTCAAAAATGGTACGCACCAGTTACTTTTCAAATTGGAGATTTTCAAAAAACCTATATTGCTTTAATTGATAGTGGAGCGGATCAAAATTGCTTAAGGGAAGGATTAGTCCCAACCAAATTTTATGAAAAAACAAAAACTCGATTTTATAGTGCAAATAGTTCACCCATGGATATTAAATATAAAATTTCAAAAGGGAAGATCATAAATGAAAATTATAGTTTTACTAATACTTTCATTATTATTAATGATATTAAGGAAGAAATAATATTAGGTACTCCCTTTTTAACACAAATTTATCCTTTTTGGGTTGATGACAAAGGTGTTCATACAAAAATTTTAGGGAAACAATTATCATTTCCTTTTTTAAGTCCCATGTTACAAAAAGATATTAATTTATTACAAAATTCTTCAGTAATACAAAGTATAAATTTAATAAAACAAAAAGAATTTCAAATTTCCTCTTTAAAAGAAGAAATTTCTTTTCAAAGGATTGAAGAACAATTACAACAATCAAAATTGCAACAAAAAATTTTTAATTTAGAAAATATTTTTAAATCAAAAGTTTGTGCTGATATTCCAAATGCCTTTTGGGATAGAAAAAGGCATATTGTCACATTGCCATATGAAAAGGATTTCTCTGAAAAAAATATTCCTACAAAAGCTAGACCCATCCAAATGAATTCTGAGCATCTTGAATTCTGCAAGAAAGAAATTCAAACTCTTTTAGATAAAAAATTAATAACTCCATCCAAATCTCCTTGGAGCTGTGCAGCATTTTATGTTATGAATGCAGCAGAAAAAGAAAGAGGAGTTCCTAGATTAGTTATTAATTACAAACCTTTAAACAAAGTTCTTCAATGGATAAGATATCCAATCCCAAATAAAAGAGATTTAATTAATCGCTTATATAAAGCCAAAATATTTTCAAAATTTGATATGAAATCTGGTTTCTGGCAAATACAAATTGCTAAAGAAGATAGGTATAAAACTGCATTCACGGTACCATTTGGACATTATGAGTGGAATGTAATGCCTTTTGGACTTAAAAATGCTCCTTCTGAATTTCAACATATAATGAATGATATTTTCAATCAATTTTCTTCATTCATAATTGTTTATATAGATGATGTTTTAATTTTTTCTCATGATATTGATCAACATTTCAAACATTTACATATATTTCTAAACACTGTTGAAAAAAATGGTTTAGTAGTTTCTGCCACTAAAATGAAATTATTTCAAACAAAAATTAGATTTTTGGGACATGACATTTATAAAGGAACAATCAAGCCAATTACAAGGTCTTTAGAATTTGCAGAAAAATTCCCTAACGAAATTAAAGACAAAACCCAATTACAAAGATTTTTGGGATGTCTAAATTATATATCAGATTTTTTCCCAAAGCTCAGACAAATTTGCATGCCCCTCTTTCAAAGACTTCAAAAAAATCCGCCTCCCTGGTCAGAAATTCATACTAAGACTATTATTGAATTAAAACAAAAAATCAAATCACTTCCATGTCTAGGCATTCCAAATCCATCTGCATTCATGATGGTAGAAACAGATGCATCAGAAATAGGATATGGTGGCATATTAAAACAAAGAATAGATACAAAAGAACAATTAGTTAGATTTCATTCAGGTCTTTGGCTCGGACCTCAAAAAAATTATTCTACCATTAAAAAGGAAATTTTATCTATAGTACTATGCGTTTCAAAATTTCAAGATGATCTTTACAACAAAAATTTTTTGATAAGGATCGACTGCAAATCTGCAAAAGAGGTTCTAGAAAAGGATGTCAAAAACATTGTTTCTAAACAAATTTTTGCAAGATGGCAAGCAATTTTATCAGTATTTGATTTTCAAATAGATCATATAAGAGGCGAAAGTAACTCTCTCCCTGATTTCTTAACCAGAGAATTTCTACAGGGACATCATAATGCCAAGGAAGAAGAATCAGCAAGAAAAACTCAAAGGGTTCCAGAGTTCAGATGATTACGAAATGGAACCAGATCCAAAACCAAACAAAACAGAACAAAATAAATTTTCATCCTCCAAAAATCTTCAAACTACCCTATCCATTTCAAACAAATTTACTCAACTAAATGATTTTCCCCCACTTCCATATTCACAAATTGTTCAAGAGCCTACTTCACAAAATATTATTCCAAATTCAAAACAAAAAGAACCAACTACAAAAATACCAACACAAAGCTTTACCAAATCTGCATACATTACAAAAACCGAAATAGAAAATGTATATCTCACTAATTTTACAATTCCTCAAAGCCCACAAATTATTAATTCAATCAATCAAAAAACTTTTCCAAAAGGTTGCGAATGGATACCAGAAAATCGTTTTAAAACTCAAAGGTTTTATGAATTTATTTTAGTAGATTCAAACTCTGTTGAAATCCAACATATCAAGGATTCTTCAGAAATAATAATTTATTCAAAATGTATTTTTAAGAAAATTATTTCTTCTGTAGAATGGGGAGACCCTTATGCAGAACGAATTTTTTCAAAAAGATTTTTCTCTCAAAATTACTCATACTATGATTACAAAATGGCCTGGTATAGAGCATTTTTATTCAGACCATTTGATCATTCATGGTTTTTTATATTTGACAAATATTGTCCAAAGAAATATCCTATGTGGTTTTATCATTGGTGGTATTTATTTGGACCAACTCCTCAAATTTATCCAAAAGAATGCAATGAGGGTTTCACAACTTTTGTTGCCAATTCAAATTATCAAGCTTATGAAACTCCAGTCATGTTTCATGCAGAATTTAAAATTCCATGGATTCTATGTTGGAGTTACTGTCTCAAACAACACCTTCCACGTCCATATCCATATTCATTAATAAGAGAATTCAAAATTAAATGGTGGGACAAATTTACCTTAGAAATTTGTTCAACAAAAAATGTTATCTCCTTTTTTCAAACCGGTATAAAAATGGAATACCAATCTCCATCAACCACCAACAAACCTTCACCCTCAAACGCAACATCAAATTCAAACTCACCTCAACACAATAAAAACCCCAAAGTAGAAAGTCCAAATTCAGAATCATTATCTAAAGTCCAGAAAGCTATTCTCAAAAAGATTCTTGAAGATCCACAATATGCAAAGAAAATATTATCAGAAGAATCCTCTGATGAGATTTTATCGGAGTTTTCAAATGAGTCTTATGATCCAACATTTGGTGGCCCATTTGCTCAAGATCCATACGACTTTTAATATTGAGTTCACAAAAGTTCAATTCAAATGTTCAACAACTCAAATTAATTCATCCGGAAGCACAAACGTAAGCAATGACGAAATCAAAAGTATCATTCAAATGTTCAACAACTCAAATTAATTCATCCGGAAGCACAAACGTAAGCAATGACGAAATCAAAAGCATCTCCAACAGTAATTCAAAGCATCTTCAACAGTAAAGCATCTCCAACAGTGAAGTGATTCAAAGCATCTTCAACAGTAAAGCATCTTCAATAGTAATTCAAAGCATCTTCTACAGTATTATAGTGTAACTTTAATAATTATGTTTGTACTATTTACTTTTTCTCTTTAGTTTCTTATTGGAAGAGCAGATTGCACCTTATCTCTTCCTTTGTGTATAAATAAAGTGTCTAGCTCTAAGATGAGAGCATCCTGTAATTTTCTTTTATTTAAGTCTTATCTCAAATAAATCTAACTTTCTTTACTTATCTTATTATTATCAGTTATATAATAAGATTTATATCCACAAAATTATTAAATTATTTTCTCTATCGATCCTGTACTCCCTATTGGTATCAGAGCCAATAAGTTATTAAATTGATTAATTGTGCATTTATTAAATTGCATTTGAATTGAGTGTTGGTAAAGTGCTTGTTCATTCTGTTTTGAAATATGTCCAATTTTCAAAACCTTGTTCATTCTTTCTTGATTGGCCATTTTTTTGATAACTTTCTTTACTGGCCATTTTTTTGTGGATATAAATCTTTTAAATGGCCAATAGACATATCCACAAAATTAGTTAGAATTGTAAATTATTAAATGAACAAGGATCAATGATCAATGAAGAATGAACGATGAAGAATGAACAAGGATCAATGATCAATGAAGAATGAACGATGAAGAATGAACAAGAATCAATGATAAATGAACAATGAACGATGAAGAATGAACAAGAATCAATGATAAATGAACAATGAACAATGAAGAATGAACAAGGATCAATGATCAATTAAGAATTAACGATGAAGAATGAACAAAGATCAATGATCAATGAAGAATGAATGATGAAGAATGAACAAGGATCAATGATAAATGAAGAATGAACGATGAAGAATGAACAAGGATCAATGATCAATGAAGAATGAACGATGAAGAATGAACAAGGATCAATGATCAAAGAAGAATGAACAAAAAGAATGAACAAGGATCAATGATAAATGAACAATGAACGATGAAGAATGAACAAGAATCAATGATAAATGAACAATGAACAATGAAGAATGAACAAGGATTAATGATCAATGAAGAATTAACGATGAAGAATAAACAAAGATCAATGATCAATGAAGAATGAATGATGAAGAATGAACAAGGATCAATGATAAATGAAGAATGAACGATGAAGAATGAACAAGGATCAATGATCAATGAAGAATGAACGATGAAGAATGAACAAGGATCAATGATCAATAAAGAATGAACGATGAAGAATGAACAAGGATCAATGATCAATGAAGAATTAACGATGAAGAATGAACAAAGATCAATGATCAATGAAGAATGAATGATGAAGAATGAACAAGGATCAATGATAAATGAAGAACGAACGATGTAGAATGAACTAGGAACAATGATCAATGAAGAATGAACGATGAAGAATGAACAAGGATCAATGAACGATGAAGCATGAACGATGAAGAATGAACTTGGATCAATGATCATTAAAAAATGAACGATGAAGAATAAAATAGGATCAATGATCAATGAAGAATGAACGATGAAGAATGAACAAGGATCAATGATCATTGAGGAATGAACGATGAACAATGAACAAGGATCAATGATCAATGAAGAAAGAACGATGAAAAATGAATAAGGATCAATGATCAATAAAGAATGAACGATGAAGAATGAACTAGGATCAATGATCATTAAAGAATGAACGATGAAGAATGAAATAGGATCAATGATCAATGAAGAATGAACGATGAAAAATGAAACAGGATCAATGATCAATGAAGAATGAACCATGAAGAAAAAACGATGAAGAATGAACAAGGATCAATGATAAATGAAGAATGAACGATGAAGAATGAACAAGGATCAATGATAAATGAAGAATGAACAATGAAGAATGAACAAGGATCAATGATCAATGAAGAATGAACGATGAAGAATGAACAAGGATCAATCAACGATGAAGAATGAACGATGAAGAATGAACTAGGATCAATGATCATTAAAGAATGAATGATGAAGAATAAAATAGGATCAATGATCAATGAAGAATGAACGATGAAGAATGAACAAGGATCAATGATCATTGAGGAATGAACAATGAACAATGAACAAGGATCAATGATCAATGAAGAATGAACGATGAAGAATGAACAAGGATCAATGATCAATGAAGAATGAACGATGAAGAATGAACAAGGATCAATGATCAATGAAGAATGAACGATGAAGAATGAACAAGGATCAATGATCAATGAAGAATGAACGATGAAGAATGAAAAAGGATCAATGATAAATGTAGAATGAACGATGAAGAATGAACAAGGATCAATGATCAATGAAGAATGAACGATGAAGAATAAACAAGGATCAATGATCAATGAAGAATGAACGATGAAGAATGAACAAGGATCAATGATCAATGAAGAATGAACCATGAAGAATGAACGATGAAGAATCAACAAGGATCAATGATAAATGAAGAATGAACGATGAAGAATGAACAAGGATCAATGATCAATGTAGAATGAACAATGAAGAATGAACAAGGATCAATGATCAATGATCAATGAAGAATGAACGATGAAGAATGAACAAGGATCAATGAACGATGAAGCATGAAGAAGGATTAATGATCATTAAAGAATGAATGATGAAGAATAAAATAGGATCAATGATCAATGAAGAATGAACGATGAAGAATGAACAAGGATCAATGATCATTGAGGAATGAACAATGAACAATGAACAAGGATCAATGATCAATGAAGATAGAACGATGAAGAATGAACAAGGATCAATGATCAATGAAGAATGAACGATGAAGAATAAACAAGGATCAATGATCAATGAAGAATGAACCATGAAGAATGAACGATGAAGAATGAACAAGGATCAATGATCAATAAAGAATGAACGATGAAGAATGAACAAGGATCAATGATCAATGAAGAATTAACGATGAAGAATGAACAAAGATCAATGATCAATGAAGAATGAATGATGAAGAATGAACAAGGATCAATGATAAATGAAGAATGAACGATGTAGAATGAACTAGGAACAATGATGAATGAAGAATGAACGATGAAGAATGAACAAGGATCAATGAACGATGAAGCATGAACGATGAAGAATGAACTTGGATCAATGATCACTAAAAAATGAACGATGAAGAATAAAATAGGATCAATGATCAATGAAGAATGAACGATGAAGAATGAACAAGGATCAATGATCATTGAGGAATGAACGATGAACAATGAACAAGGATCAATGATCAATGAAGAAAGAACGATGAAAAATGAATAAGGATCAATGATCAATAAAGAATGAACGATGAAGAATGAACTAGGATCAATGATCATTAAAGAATGAACGATGAAGAATGAAATAGGATCAATGATCAATGAAGAATGAACGATGAAAAATGAACAAGGATCAATGATCAATGAAGAATGAACCATGAAGAAAGAACGATGAAGAATGAACAAGGATCAATGATAAATGAAGAATGAACGATGAAGAATGAACAAGGATCAATGATCAATGAAGAATGAACAATGAAGAATGAACAAGGATCAATGATCAATGAAGAATGAACGATGAAGAATGAACAAGGATCAATGAACGATGAAGAATGAACGATGAAGAATGAACTAGGATCAATGATCATTAAAGAATGAATGATGAAGAATAAAATAGGATCAATGATCAATGAAGAATGAACGATGAAGAATGAACAAGGATCAATGATCATTGAGGAATGAACAATGAACAATGAACAAGGATCAATGATCAATGAAGAATGAACGATGAAGAATAAACAAGGATCAATGATCAATGAAGAATGAACGATGAAGAATGAACAAGGATCAATGATCAATGAAGAATGAACCATGAAGAATGAACGATGAAGAATCAACAAGGATCAATGATAAATGAAGAATGAACGATGAAGAATGAACAAGGATCAATGATCAATGAAGAATGAACGATGAAGAATTAACAAGGATCAATGATCATTGAGGAATGAACAATGAACAATGAACAAGGATCAATGATCAATGAAGAATGAACGATGAAGAATGAACAAGGATCAATGATCAATGAAGAATGAACGATGAAGAATGAACAAGGATCAATGATCAATGAAGAATGAACGATGAAGAATGAACGATGAAGAATGAACAAGGATCAATGATCAATAAAGAATGAACGATGAAGAATGAACAAGGATCAATGATCAATGAAGAATTAACGATGAAGAATGAACAAAGATCAATGATCAATGAAGAATGAATGATGAAGAATGAACAAGGATCAATGATAAATGAAGAATGAACGATGTAGAATGAGCTAGGAACAATGATCAATGAAGAATGAACGATGAAGAATGAACAAGGATCAATGAACGATGAAGCATGAACGATGAAGAATGAACTTGGATCAATGATCACTAAAAAATGAACGATGAAGAATAAAATAGGATCAATGATCAATGAAGAATGAACGATGAAGAATGAACAAGGATCAATGATCATTGAGGAATGAACGATGAACAATGAACAAGGATCAATGATCAATGAAGAAAGAACGATGAAAAATATCAAGGATCAATGATCAATAAAGAATGAACGATGAAGAATGAACTAGGATCAATGATCAATGAAGAATGAACAATGAAGAATGAACAAGGATCAATGATCAATGAAGAATGAACGATGAAGAATGAACAAGGATCAAGGAACGATGAAGAATGAACGATGAAGAATGAACTAGGATCAATGATCATTAAAGAATGAATGATGAAGAATAAAATAGGATCAATGATCAATGAAGAATGAACGATGAAGAATGAACAAGGATCAATGATCATTGAGGAATGAACAATGAACAATGAACAAGGATCAATGATCAATGAAGAATGAACGATGAAGAATGAACAAGGATCAATGATCAATGAAGAATGAACGATGAAGAATGAACAAGGATCAATGATCAATGAAGAATGAACGATGAAGAATGAACAAGGATCAATGATCAATGAAGAATGAACAAGGATCAATGATAAATGAAGAATGAACGATGAAGAATGAACAAGGATCAATGATCAATGAAGAATGAACGATGAAGAATGAAAAAGGATCAAAGATAAATGTAGAATGAACGATGAAGAATGAACAAGGATCAATGATCAATGAAGAATGAACGATGAAGAATAAACAAGGATCAATGATCAATGAAGAATGAACGATGAAGAATGAACAAGGATCAATGATCAATGAAGAATGAACCATGAAGAATGAACAATGAAGAATCAACAAGGATCAATGATAAATGAAGAATGAACGATGAAGAATGAACAAGGATCAATGATCAATGAAGAATGAACGATGAAGAATGAACAAGGATCAATGAACAATGAAGAATGAACGATGAAGAATGAACTAGGATCAATGATCATTAAAGAATGAATGATGAAGAATAAAATAGGATCAATGATCAATGAAGAATGAACGATGAAGAATGAACAAGGATCAATGATCATTGAGTAATGAACAATGAACAATGAACAAGGATCAATGATCAATGAAGAATGAACGATGAAGAATGAACAAGGATCAATGATCAATGAAGAATGAACGATGAAGAATGAACAAGGATCAATGATCAATGAAGAATGAACGATGAAGAATGAACAAGGATCAATGATCAATAAAGAATGAACGATGAAGAATGAACAAGGATCAATGATCAATGAAGAATTAACGATGAAGAATGAACAAAGATCAATGATCAATGAAGAATGAATGATGAAGAATGAACAAGGATCAATGATAAATGAAGAATGAACGATGTAGAATGAACTAGGAACAATGATCAATGAAGAATGAACGATGAAGAATGAACAAGGATCAATGAACGATGAAGCATGAACGATGAAGAATGAACTTGGATCAATGATCATTAAAAAATGAACGATGAAGAATAAAATAGGATCAATGATCAATGAAGAATGAACGATGAAGAATGAACAAGGATCAATGATCATTGAGGAATGAACGATGAACAATGAACAAGGATCAATGATCAATGAAGAAAGAACGATGAAAAATGAATAAGGATCAATGATCAATAAAGAATGAACGATGAAGAATGAACTAGGATCAATGATCATTAAAGAATGAACGATGAAGAATGAAATAGGATCAATGATCAATGAAGAATGAACGATGAAAAATGAACAAGGATCAATGATCAATGAAGAATGAACCATGAAGAAAGAACGATGAAGAATGAACAAGGATCAATGATAAATGAAGAATGAACGTTGAAGAATGAACAAGGATCAATGATCAATGAACAATGAACAATGAAGAATAAACAAGGATCAATGATCAATGAAGAATGAACGATGAAGAATGAACAAGGATCAATGAACGATGAAGAATGAACGATGAAGAATGAACTAGGATCAATGATCATTAAAGAATGAATGATGAAGAATAAAATAGGATCAATGATCAATGAAGAATGAACGATGAAAAATGAACAAGGATCAATGATCATTGAGGAATGAACAATGAACAATGAACAAGGATCAATGATCAATGAAGAATGAACGATGAAGAATGAACAAGGATCAATGATCAATGAAGAATGAACGATGAAGAATGAACAAGGATCAATGATCAATGAAGAATGAACGATGAAGAATGAACAAGGATCAATGATAAATGAACAATGAACGATGAAGAATGAACAAGAATCAATGATAAATGAACAATGAACAATGAACAATGAACAAGGATCAATGATCAATGAAGAATTAACGATGAAGAATGAACAAAGATCAATGATCAATGAAGAATGAATGATGAAGAATGAACAAGGATCAATGATAAATGAAGAATGAACGATGAAGAATGAACAAGGATCAATGATCAATGAAGAATGAACGATGAAGAATGAAAAAGGATCAATGATCAATAATGAATGAACGATGAAGAATGAACAAGGATCAATGATCAATGAAGAATGAACGATGAAGAATGAACAAGGATCAATGATCATTGAGGAATGAACGATGAACAATGAACAAGGAACAATGATCAATGAAGAATGAACGATGAAGCATAAACAACGATCAATGATAAATAAAGAATGAACGATGAAGAATGAACAAGGATCAATGATCATTGAGGAATGAACGACGAACAATGAACAAGGAACAATGATCAATGAAGAATGAACGATGAAGAATGAACAAGGATCAATGATCATTGAGGAATGAACAATGAACAATGAACAAGGATCAATGATCAATGAAGAATGAACGATGAAGAATGAAATCGGATCAATGGTCAATGAAGAATGAACGATGAATAATGAACAAGGATCAATGATCAATGAAGAATGAACGATGAAGAATGAACAAGGAATAATGATCAATGAAGAATGAACGATGAAGAATGAAAAAGGATCAATGATAAATGTAGAATCAACGTTGAAGAATGAACAAGGATCAATGATCAATGAAGAATGAACGATGAAGAATAAACAAGGATCAATGATCAATGAAGAATGTACGATGAAGAATGAACAAGGATCAATGATCAATGAAGAATGAACGATGAAGAATGAACTAGGATCAATGATCATTAAAGAATGAACGATGAAGAATGAACAAGGATCAATGAACGATGAAGAATGAACTAGGATCAATGATCATTAAAAAATGTACGATGAAGAATAAAATAGGATCAATGATCAATGAAGAATGAACGATGAAGAATGAACAAGGATCAATGATCATTGAGGAATGAACGATGAACAATGAACAAGGATCAATGATCAATGAAGAATGAACGATGAAGAATGAAATCGGATCAATGGTCAATGAAGAATGAACGATGAATAATGAACAAGGATCAATGATCAATGAAGAATAAACGATGAAGAATGAACAAGGAATAATGATCAATGAAGAATGAACGATGAAGAATAAACAAGGATCAATGATAAATAAAGAATGAACGATGAAGAATGAACAAGGATCAATGATCATTGAGGAATGAACGATGAACAATGAACAAGGATCAATGATCAATGAAGAATGAACAAGGATCAATGATAAATGAAGAATGAACGATGAAGAATGAACAAGGATCAATGATCAATGAAGAATGAACGATGAAGAATGAAAAAGGATCAAAGATAAATGTAGAATGAACGATGAAGAATGAACAAGGATCAATGATCAATGAAGAATGAACGATGAAGAATAAACAAGGATCAATGATCAATGAAGAATGAACGATGAAGAATGAACAAGGATCAATGATCAATGAAGAATAAACCATGAAGAATGAACGATGAAGAATCAATAAGGATCAATGATAAATGAAGAATGAACGATGAAGAATGAACAAGGATCAATGATCAATAAAGAATGAACGATGAAGAATGAACAAGGATCAATGATCATTGAGGAATGAACAATGAACAATGAACAAGGATCAATGATCAATGAAGAATGAACGATGAAGAATGAACAAGGATCAATGATCAATGAAGAATGAACGATGAAGAATGAACAAGGATCAATGATCAATGAAGAATGAACGATGAAGAATGAACGATGAAGAATGAACAAGGATCAATGATCAATAAAGAATGAACGATGAAGAATGAACAAGGATCAATGATCAATGAAGATTTAACGATGAAGAATGAACAAAGATCAATGATCAATGAAGAATGAATGATGAAGAATGAACAAGGATCAATGATAAATGAAGAATGAACGATGTAGAATGAACTAGGAACAATGATCAATGAAGAATGAACGATGAAGAATGAACAAGGATCAATGAACGATGAAGCATGAACGATGAAGAATGAAATTGGATCAATGATCACTAAAAAATGAACGATGAAGAATAAAATAGGATCAATGATCAATGAAGAATGAACGATGAAGAATGAACAAGGATCAATGATCATTGAGGAATGAACGATGAACAATGAACAAGGATCAATGATCAATGAAGAAAGAACGATGAAAAATGAATAAGGATCAATGATCAATAAAGAATGAACGATGAAGAATGAACTAGGATCAATGATCATTAAAGAATGAACGATGAAGAATGAAATAGGATCAATGATCAATGAAGAATGAACGATGAAAAATGAACAAGGATCAATGATCAATGAAGAATGAACCATGAAGAAAGAACGATGAAGAATGAACAAGGATCAATGATAAATGAAGAATGAACGATGAAGAATGAACAAGGATCAATGATCAATGAAGAATGAACAATGAAGAATGAACAAGGATCAATGATCAATGAAGAATGAACGATGAAGAATGAACAAGGATCAATGAACGATGAAGAATGAACGATGAAGAATGAACTAGGATCAATGATCATTAAAGAATGAATGATGAAGAATAAAATAGGATCAATGATCAATGAAGAATCAACGATGAAGAATGAACAAGGATCAATGATCATTGAGGAATGAACAATGAACAATGAACAAGGATCAATGATCAATGAAGAATGAACGATGAAGAATAAACAAGGATCAATGATCAATGAAGAATGAACGATGAAGAATGAACAAGGATCAATGATCATTGAGGAATGAACAATGAACAATGAACAAGGATCAATGATCAATGAAGAATGAACGATGAAGAATGAACAAGGATCAATGATCAATGAAGAATTAACGATGAAGAATGAACAAAGATCAATGATCAATGAAGAATGAATGATGAAGAATGAACAAGGATCAATGATAAATGAAGAATGAACGATGTAGAATGAACTAGGAACAATGATCAATGAAGAATGAACGATGAAGAATGAACAAGTATCAATGAACGATGAAGCATGAACGATGAAGAATGAACTTGGATCAATGATCATTAAAAAATGAACGATGAAGAATAAAATAGGATCAATGATCAATGACGAATAAACGATGAAGAATGAACAAGGATCAATGATCATTGAGGAATGAACGATGAACAATGAACAAGGATCAATGATCAATGAAGAAAGAACGATGAAAAATGAATAAGGATCAATGATCAATAAAGAATGAACGATGAAGAATGAACTAGGATCAATGATCATTAAAGAATGAACGATGAAGAATGAAATAGGATCAATGATCAATGAAGAATAAACGATGAAAAATGAACAAGGATCAATGATCAATGAAGAATGAACCATGAAGAAAGAACGATGAAGAATGAACAAGGATCAATGATAAATGAAGAATGAACGTTGAAGAATGAACAAGGATCAATGATCAATGAAGAATGAACAATGAAGAATGAACAAGGATCAATGATCAATGAAGAATGAACGATGAAGAATGAACAAGGATCAATGAACGATGAAGAATGAACGATGAAGAATGAACTAGGATCAATGATCATTAAAGAATGAATGATGAAGAATAAAATAGGATCAATGATCAATGAAGAATGAACGATGAAGAATGAACAAGGATCAATGATCATTGAGGAATGAACAATGAACAATGAACAAGGATCAATGATCAATGAAGAATGAACGATGAAGAATGAACAAGGATCAATGATCAATGAAGAATGAACGATGAAGAATGAACAAGGATCAATGATCAATGAAGAATGAACGATGAAGAATGAACAAGGATCAATGATAAATGAACAATGAACGATGAAGAATGAACAAGAATCAATGATAAATGAACAATGAACAATGAAGAATGAACAAGGATCAATGATCAATGAAGAATTAACGATGAAGAATGAACAAAGATCAATGATCAATGAAGAATGAATGATGAAGAATGAACAAGGATCAATGATAAATGAAGAATGAACGATGAAGAATGAACAAGGATCAATGATCAATGAAGAATGAACGATGAAGAATGAAAAAGGATCAATGATCAATAATGAATGAACGATGAAGAATGAACAAGGATCAATGATCAATGAAGAATGAACGATGAAGAATGAACAAGGATCAATGATCATTGAGGAATGAACGATGAACAATGAACAAGGAACAATGATCAATGAAGAATGAACGGTGAAGCATAAACAACGATCAATGATAAATAAAGAATCAACGATGAAGAATGAACAAGGATCAATGATCATTGAGGAATGAACGATGAACAATGAACAAGGAACAATGATCAATGAAGAATGAACGATGAAGAATGAACAAGGATCAATGATCATTGAGGAATGAACAATGAACAATGAACAAGGATCAATGATCAATGAAGAATGAACGATGAAGAATGAAATCGGATCAATGGTCAATGAAGAATGAACGATGAATAATGAACAAGGATCAATGATCAATGAAGAATGAACGATGAAGAATGAACAAGGAATAATGATCAATGAAGAATGAACGATGAAGAATGAAAAAGGATCAATGATAAATGTAGAATCAACGTTGAAGAATGAACAAGGATCAATGATCAATGAAGAATGAACGATGAAGAATAAACAAGGATCAATGATCAATGAAGAATGTACGATGAAGAATGAACAAGGATCAATGATCAATGAAGAATGAACGATGAAGAATGAACTAGGATCAATGATCATTAAAGAATGAACGATGAAGAATGAACAAGGATCAATGAACGATGAAGAATGAACTAGGATCAATGATCATTAAAAAATGTACGATGAAGAATAAAATAGGATCAATGATCAATGAAGAATGAACGATGAAGAATGAACAAGGATCAATGATCATTGAGGAATGAACGATGAACAATGAACAAGGATCAATGATCAATGAAGAAAGAACGATGAAGAATGAACAAGGATCAATGATCAATGAAGAATGAACGATGAAGAATGAACAAGGATCAATGATCATTGAGGAATGAACAATGAACAATGAACAAGGATCAATGATCAATGAAGAATGAACGATGAAGAATGAAATCGGATCAATGGTCAATGAAGAATGAACGATGAATAATGAACAAGGATCAATGATCAATGAAGAATGAACGATGAAGAATGAACAAGGAATAATGATCAATGAAGAATGAACGATGAAGAATAAACAAGGATCAATGATAAATAAAGAATAAACGATGAAGAATGAACAAGGATCAATGATCATTGAGGAATGAACGATGAACAATGAACAAGGAACAATGATCAATGAAGAATGAACGATGAAGAATGAACAAGGATCAATGATCAATGAAGAATGAACGATGAAGAATGAACAAGGATCAATGATCAATGAAGAATGAACAAGGATCAATGATAAATGAAGAATGAATGATGAAGAATGAACAAGGATCAATGATCAATGAAGAATGAACGATGAAGAATGAAAAAGGATCAATGATAAATGTAGAATGAACGATGAAGAATGAACAAGGATCAATGATCAATGAAGAATGAACGATGAAGAATAAACAAGGATCAATGATCAATGAAGAATGAACGATGAAGAATGAACAAGGATCAATGATCAATGAAGAATGACCATGAAGAATGAACGATGAAGAATCAACAAGGATCAATGATAAATGAAGAATGAACGATGAAGAATGAACAAGGATCAAAGATCAATAAAGAATGAACGATGAAGAATGAACAAGGATCAATGATCAATGAAGAATGAACGATGAAGAATGAACTAGGATCAATGATCATTAAAGAATGAACGATGAAGAATGAACAAGGATCAATGAACGATGAAGAATGAACTAGGATCAATGATCATTAAAAAATGTACGATGAAGAATAAAATAGGATCAATGATCAATGAAGAATGAACGATGAAGAATGAACAAGGATCAATGATCATTGAGGAATGAACGATGAACAATGAACAAGGATCAATGATCAATGAAGAATGAACGATGAAGAATGAAATCGGATCAATGGTCAATGAAGAATGAACGATGAATAATGAACAAGGATCAATGATCAATGAAGAATAAACGATGAAGAATGAACAAGGAATAATGATCAATGAAGAATGAACGATGAAGAATAAACAAGGATCAATGATAAATAAAGAATGAACGATGAAGAATGAACAAGGATCAATGATCATTGAGGAATGAACGATGAACAATGAACAAGGATCAATGATCAATGAAGAATGAACAAGGATCAATGATAAATGAAGAATGAACGATGAAGAATGAACAAGGATCAATAATCAATGAAGAATGAACGATGAAGAATGAAAAAGGATCAATGATAAATGTAGAATGAACGATGAAGAATGAACAAGGATCAATGATCAATGAAGAATGAATGATGAAGAATAAACAAGGATCAATGATCAATGAAGAATGAATGATGAAGAATGAACAAGGATCAATGATCAATGAAGAATGAAGGATGAAGAATGAACTAGTATCAATGATCATTAAAGAATGAACGATGAAGAATGAACAAGGATCAATGAACGATGAATAATGAACGATGAAGAATGAACTAGGATCAATGATCATTAAAAAATGAACGATGAAGAATAAAATAGGATCAATGATCAATGAAGAATAAACGATGAAGAATGAACAAGGATCAATAATCATTGAGGAATGAACAATGAACAATGAACAAGGATCAATGATCAATGAAGAATGAACGATGAAGAATGAAATCAGATCAATGGTCAATGAAGAATGAACGATGAAGAATGAACAAGGATCAATGATCAATGAAGAATGAACAAGGAATAATGATCAATGAAGAATGAACGATGAAGAATAAACAAGGATCAATGATAAATAAAGAATGAGCGATGAAGAATGAACAAGGATCAATGATCATTGAGGAATGAACAATGAACAATGAACAAGGATCAATGATCAATGAAGAATGAACGATGAAGAATGAACAAGGATCAATGATCAATGAAGAATGAACGATGAAGAATGAACAAGGATCAATGATCAATGAAGAATGAACGATGAAGAATGAACAAGGATCAATGATCAATGAAGAATGAACAAGGATCAATGATAAATGAAGAATGAACGATGAAGAATGAACAAGGATCAATGATCAATGAAGAATTAACGATGAAGAATGAAAAAGGATCAAAGATAAATGTAGAATGAACGATGAAGAATGAACAAGGATCAATGATCAATGAAGAATGAACGATGAAGAATAAACAAGGATCAATGATCAATGAAGAATGAACGATGAAGAATGAACAAGGATCAATGATCAATGAAGAATAAACCATGAAGAATGAACGATGAAGAATCAACAAGGATCAATGATAAATGAAGAATGAACGATGAAGAATGAACAAGGATCAATGATCAATGAAGAATGAACGATGAAGAATGAACAAGGATCAATGATCATTGAGGAATGAACAATGAACAATGAACAAGGATCAATGATCAATGAAGAATGAACGATGAAGAATGAACAAGGATCAATGATCAATGAAGAATGAACGATGAAGAATGAACAAGGATCAATGATCAATGAAGAATGAACGATGAAGAATGAACGATGAAGAATGAACAAGGATCAATGATCAATAAAGAATGAACGATGAAGAATGAACAAGGATCAATGATCAATGAAGAATTAACAATGAAGAATGAACAAAGATCAATGATCAATGAAGAATGAATGATGAAGAATGAACAAGGATCAATGATAAATGAAGAATGAACGATGTAGAATGAACTAGGAACAATGATCAATGAAGAATGAACGATGAAGAATGAACAAGGATCAATGAACGATGAAGCATGAACGATGAAGAATGAAATTGGATCAATGATCACTAAAAAATGAACGATGAAGAATAAAATAGGATCAATGATCAATGAAGAATGAACGATGAAGAATGAACAAGGATCAATGATCATTGAAGAATGAACGATGAACAATGAACAAGGATCAATGATCAATGAAGAAAGAACGATGAAAAATGAATAAGGATCAATGATCAATAAAGAATGAACGATGAAGAATGAACTAGGATCAATGATCATTAAAGAATGAACGATGAAGAATGAAATAGGATCAATGATCAATGAAGAATGAACGATGAAAAATGAACAAGGATCAATGATCAATGAAGAATGAACCATGAAGAAAGAACGATGAAGAATGAACAAGGATCAATGATAAATGAAGAATGAACGATGAAGAATGAACAAGGATCAATGATCAATGAAGAATGAACAATGAAGAATGAACAAGGATCAATGATCAATGAAGAATGAACGATGAAGAATGAACAAGGATCAATGAACGATGAAGAATGAACGATGAAGAATGAACTAGGATCAATGATCATTAAAGAATGAATGATGAAGAATAAAATAGGATCAATGATCAATGAAGAATCAACGATGAAGAATGAACAAGGATCAATGAACATTGAGGAATGAACAATGAACAATGAACAAGGATCAATGATCAATGAAGAATGAACGATGAAGAATAAACAAGGATCAATGATCAATGAAGAATGAACGATGAAGAATGAACAAGGATCAATGATCATTGAGGAATGAACAATGAACAATGAACAAGGATCAATGATCAATGAAGAATGAACGATGAAGAATGAACAAGGATCAATGATCAATGAAGAATTAACGATGAAGAATGAACAAAGATCAATGATCAATGAAGAATGAATGATGAAGAATGAACAAGGATCAATGATAAATGAAGAATGAACGATGTAGAATGAACTAGGAACAATGATCAATGAAGAATGAACGATGAAGAATGAACAAGTATCAATGAACGATGAAGCATGAACGATGAAGAATGAACTTGGATCAATGATCATTAAAAAATGAACGATGAAGAATAAAATAGGATCAATGATCAATGACGAATAAACGATGAAGAATGAACAAGGATCAATGATCATTGAGGAATGAACGATGAACAATGAACAAGGATCAATGATCAATGAAGAAAGAACGATGAAAAATGAATAAGGATCAATGATTAATAAAGAATGAACGATGAAGAATGAACTAGGATCAATGATCATTAAAGAATGAACGATGAAGAATGAAATAGGATCAATGATCAATGAAGAATAAACGATGAAAAATGAACAAGGATCAATGATCAATGAAGAATGAACCATGAAGAAAGAACGATGAAGAATGAACAAGGATCAATGATAAATGAAGAATGAACGTTGAAGAATGAACAAGGATCAATGATCAATGAAGAATGAACAATGAAGAATGAACAAGGATCAATGATCAATGAAGAATGAACGATGAAGAATGAACAAGGATCAATGAACGATGAAGAATGAACGATGAAGAATGAACTAGGATCAATGATCATTAAAGAATGAATGATGAAGAATAAAATAGGATCAATGATCAATGAAGAATGAACGATGAAGAATGAACAAGGATCAATGATCATTGAGGAATGAACAATGAACAATGAACAAGGATCAATGATCAATGAAGAATGAACGATGAAGAATGAACAAGGATCAATGATCAATGAAGAATGAACGATGAAGAATGAACAAGGATCAATGATCAATGAAGAATGAACGATGAAGAATGAACAAGGATCAATGATAAATGAACAATGAACGATGAAGAATGAACAAGAATCAATGATAAATGAACAATGAACAATGAAGAATGAACAAGGATCAATGATCAATGAAGAATTAACGATGAAGAATGAACAAAGATCAATGATCAATGAAGAATGAATGATGAAGAATGAACAAGGATCAATGATAAATGAAGAATGAACGATGAAGAATGAACAAGGATCAATGATCAATGAAGAATGAACGATGAAGAATGAAAAAGGATCAATGATCAATAATGAATGAACGATGAAGAATGAACAAGGATCAATGATCAATGAAGAATGAACGATGAAGAATGAACAAGGATCAATGATCATTGAGGAATGAACGATGAACAATGAACAAGGAACAATGATCAATGAAGAATGAACGGTGAAGCATAAACAACGATCAATGATAAATAAAGAATGAACGATGAAGAATGAACAAGGATCAATGATCATTGAGGAATGAACGATGAACAATGAACAAGGAACAATGATCAATGAAGAATGAACGATGAAGAATGAACAAGGATCAATGATCATTGAGGAATGAACAATGAACAATGAACAAGGATCAATGATCAATGAAGAATGAACGATGAAGAATGAAATCGGATCAATGGTCAATGAAGAATGAACGATGAATAATGAACAAGGATCAATGATCAATGAAGAATGAACGATGAAGAATGAACAAGGAATAATGATCAATGAAGAATGAACGATGAAGAATGAAAAAGGATCAATGATAAATGTAGAATCAACGTTGAAGAATGAACAAGGATCAATGATCAATGAAGAATGAACGATGAAGAATAAACAAGGATCAATGATCAATGAAGAATGTACGATGAAGAATGAACAAGGATCAATGATCAATGAAGAATGAACGATGAAGAATGAACTAGGATCAATGATCATTAAAGAATGAACGATGAAGAATGAACAAGGATCAATGAACGATGAAGAATGAACTAGGATCAATGATCATTAAAAAATGTACGATGAAGAATAAAATAGGATCAATGATCAATGAAGAATGAACGATGAAGAATGAACAAGGATCAATGATCATTGAGGAATGAACGATGAACAATGAACAAGGATCAATGATCAATGAAGAAAGAACGATGAAGAATGAACAAGGATCAATGATCAATGAAGAATGAACGATGAAGAATGAACAAGGATCAATGATCATTGAGGAATGAACAATGAACAATGAACAAGGATCAATGATCAATGAAGAATGAACGATGAAGAATGAAATCGGATCAATGGTCAATGAAGAATGAACGATGAATAATGAACAAGGATCAATGATCAATGAAGAATGAACGATGAAGAATGAACAAGGAATAATGATCAATGAAGAATGAACGATGAAGAATAAACAAGGATCAATGATAAATAAAGAATAAACAATGAAGAATGAACAAGGATCAATGATCATTGAGGAATGAACGATGAACAATGAACAAGGAACAATGATCAATGAAGAATGAACGATGAAGAATGAACAAGGATCAATGATCAATGAAGAATGAACGATGAAGAATGAACAAGGATCAATGATCAATGAAGAATGAACAAGGATCAATGATAAATGAAGAATGAATGATGAAGAATGAACAAGGATCAATGATCAATGAAGAATGAACGATGAAGAATGAAAAAGGATCAATGATAAATGTAGAATGAACGATGAAGAATGAACAAGGATCAATGATCAATGAAGAATGAACGATGAAGAATAAACAAGGATCAATGATCAATGAAGAATGAACGATGAAGAATGAACAAGGATCAATGATCAATGAAGAATGACCATGAAGAATGAACGATGAAGAATCAACAAGGATCAATGATAAATGAAGAATGAACGATGAAGAATGAACAAGGATCAAAGATCAATAAAGAATGAACGATGAAGAATGAACAAGGATCAATGATCATTGAGGAATGAACAATGAACAATGAACAAGGATCAATGATCAATGAAGAATGAACGATGAAGAATGAACAAGGATCAATGATCAATGAAGAATAAACAAGGATCAATGATCAATGAAGAATGAACGATGAAGAATGAACAAGGATCAATGATAAATGAACAATGAACGATGAAGAATGAACGATGAAGAATGAACTAGGATCAATGATCATTAAAAAATGAACGATGAAGAATAAAATAGGATCAATGATCAATGAAGAATGAACGATGAAGAATGAACAAGGATCAATAATCATTGAGGAATGAATAATGAACAATGAACAAGGATCAATGATCAATGAAGAATGAACGATGAAGAATGAAATCAGATCAATGGTCAATGAAGAATGAACGATGAAGAATGAACAAGGATCAATGATCAATGAAGAATGAACAAGGAATAATGATCAATGAAGAATGAACGATGAAGAATAAATAAGGATCAATGATAAATAAAGAATGAGCGATGAAGAATGAACAAGGATCAATGATCATTGAGGAATGAACGATGAACAATGAACAAGGAACAATGATCAATGAAGAATGAACGATGAAGAATGAACAAGGATCAATGATCAATGAAGAATGAACGATGAAGAATGAACAAGGATCAATGATCAATGAAGAATGAACAAGGATCAATGATCAACGAAGAATGAACGATGAAGAATGAACAAGGATCAATGATCATTGAGGAATGAACGATGAACAATGAACAAGGATCAATGATCAATGAAGAAAGAACGATGAAGAATGAACAAGGATCAATGATAAATGAAGAATGAACGATGAAGAATGAACAAGGATCAAAGATCAATAAAGAATGAACGATGAAGAATGAACAAGGATCAATGATCATTGAGGAATGAACAATGAACAATGAACAAGGATCAATGATCAATGAAGAATGAACGATGAAGAATGAACAAGGATCAATGATAAATGAAGAATGAACAAGGATCAATGATCAATGAAGAATGAACGATGAAGAATGAACAAGGATCAATGATAAATGAACAATGAACGATGAAGAATGAACAAGAATCAATGATAAATGAACAATGAACAATGAAGAATGAATAAGGATCAATGATCAATGAAGAATTAACGATGAAGAATGAACAAAGATCAATGATCAATGAAGAATGAATGATGAAGAATGAACAAGGATCAGTGATAAATGAAGAATGAACGATGAAGAATGAACAAGGATCAATGATCAATGAAGAATGAACGATGAAGAATGAAAAAGGATCAATGATCAATAAAGAATGAACGATGAAGAATGAACAAGGATCAATGATCAATGAAGAATGAACGATGAAGAATGAACAAGGATCAATGATCATTGAGGAATGAACGATGAACAATGAACAAGGAACAATGATCAATGAAGAATGAACGATGAAGCATAAACAACGATCAATGATAAATAAAGAATGAACGATGAAGAATGAACAAGGATCAATGATCATTGAGGAATGAACGATGAACAATGAACAAGGAACAATGATCAATGAAGAATGAACGATGAAGAATGAACAAGGATCAATGATCAATGAAGAATGAACGATGAAGAATGAACAAGGATCAATGATCAATAAAGAATGAACAAGAATCAATGATAAATGAAGAATGAACGATGAAGAATGAACAAGGATCAATGATCAATGAAAAATGAACGATGAAGAATGAAAAAGGATCAATGATAAATGTAGAATCAACGTTGAAGAATGAACAAGGATCAATGATCAATGAAGAATGAACGATGAAGAATAAACAAGGATCAATGATCAATGAAGAATGTACGATGAAGAATGAACAAGGATCAATGATCAATGAAGAATGAACGATGAAGAATGAACTAGGATCAATGATCATTAAAGAATGAACGATGAAGAATGAACAAGGATCAATGAACGATGAAGAATGAACTAGGATCAATGATCATTAAAAAATGTACGATGAAGAATAAAATAGGATCAATGATCAATGAAGAAAGAACGATGAAGAATGAACAAGAATCAATGATCAATGAAGAATGAACGATGAAGAATGAACAAGGATCAATGATCATTGAGGAATGAACAATGAACAATGAACAAGGATCAATGATCAATGAAGAATGAACGATGAAGAATGAAATCGGATCAATGGTCAATGAAGAATGAACGATGAATAATGAACAAGGATCAATGATCAATGAAGAATAAACGATGAAGAATGAACAAGGAATAATGATCAATGAAGAATGAACGATGAAGAATAAACAAGGCTCAATGATAAATAAAGAATGAACGATGAAGAATGAACAAGGATCAATGATCATTGAGGAATGAACGATGAACAATGAACAAGCAACAATGATCAATGAAGAATGAACGATGAAGAATGAACAAGGATCAATAATCATTGAGGAATGAACAATGAACAATGAACAAGGATCAATGATTAATAAAGAATGAACGATGAAGAATGAAATCAGATCAATGGTCAATGAAGAATGAACGATGAAGAATGAACAAGGATCAATGATCAATGAAGAATGAACAAGGAATAATGATCAATGAAGAATGAACGATGAAGAATAAACAAGGATCAATGATAAATAAAGAATGAGCGATGAAGAATGAACAAGGATCAATGATCATTGAGGAATGAACGATGAACAATGAACAAGGAACAATGATCAATGAAGAATGAACGATGAAGAATGAACAAGGATCAATGATCAATGAAGAATGAACGATGAAGAATGAACAAGGATCAATGATCAATGAAGAATGAACAAGGATCAATGATAAATGAAGAATGAACGATGAAGAATGAACAAGGATTAATGATCAATGAAGAATGAACGATGAAGAATGAAAAAGGATCAATGATAAATGTAGAATGAACGATGAAGAATGAACAAGGATCAATGATCAATGAAGAATGAACGATGAAGAATAAACAAGGATCAATGATCAATAAAGAATGAACGATGAAGAATGAACAAGGATCGATGATCAATGAAGAATGAACCATGAAGAATGAACGATGAAGAATCAACAAGGATCAATGATAAATGAAGAATGAACGATGAAGAATGAACAAGGATCAATGATCAATAAAGAATGAACGATGAAGAATGAACAAGGATCAATGATCAATGAAGAATTAACGATGAAGAATGAACAAAGATCAATGATCAATGAAGAATGAATGATGAAGAATGAACAAGGATCAATGATAAATGAAGAATGAACGATGTAGAATGAACTAGGAATAATGATCAATGAAGAATGAACGATGAAGAATGAACAAGGATGAATGATTGATGAAGCATGAACGATGAAGAATGAACTTGGATCAATGATCATTAAAAAATGAACGATGAAGAATAAAATAGGATCAATGATCAATGAAGAATGAACGATGAAGAATGAACAAGCATCAATGATCATTGAGGAATGAACGATGAACAATGAACAAGGATCAATGATCAATGAAGAAAGAACGATGAAAAATGAATAAGGATCAATGATCAATAAAGAATGAACGATGAAGAATGAACTAGGATCAATGATCATTAAAGAATGAACGATGAAGAATGAAATAGGATCAATGATCAATGAAGAATGAACGATGAAAAATGAACAAGGATCAATGATCAATGAAGAATGAACCATGAAGAATGAACGATGAAGAATGAACAAGGATCAATGATAAATGAAGAATGAACGATGAAGAATGAACAAGGATCAATGATCAATGAAGAATGAATAATGAAGAATGAACAAGGAACAATGATCAATGAAGAATGAACGATGAAGAATGAACATGGATCAATGAACGATGAAGAATGAACGATGAAGAATGAACTAGGATCAATGATCATTAAAGAATGAATGATGAAGAATAAAATAGGATCAATGATCAATGAAGAATGAACGATGAAGAATGAACAAGGGTCAATGATCATTGAGGAATGAACAATGAACAATGAACAAGGATCAATGATCAATGAAGAATGAACGATGAAGAATGAACAAGGATCAATGATCAATGAAGAATGAATGATGAAGAATGAACAAGGATCAATGATCAATGAAGAATGAACGATGACGAATGAACAAGAATCAATGATAAATGAACAATGAACGATGAAGAATGAACAAGAATCAATGATAAATGAACAATGAACAATGAATAATGAACAAGGATCAATGATCAATGAAGAATTAACGATGAAGAATGAATAAAGATCAATAATCAATGAAGAATGAATGATGAAGAATGAACAAGGATCAATGATAAATGAAGAATGAACGATGAAGAATGAACAAGGATCAATGATCAATGAAGAATGAACGATGAAGAATGAGCAAGGATCAATGATCAATAAAGAATGAACGATGAAGAATGAACAAGGATCAATGATCAATGAAGAATGAACGATGAAGAATGAACAAGGATCAATGATCATTGAGGAATGAACGATGAACAATGAACAAGGAACAATGATCAATGAAGAATGAACGATGAAGAATAAACAAGGATCAATGATAAATAAAGAATGAACGATGAAGAATGAACAAGGATCAATGATCATTGAGGAATGAACGATGAACAATGAACAAGGAACAATGATCAATGAAGAATGAACGATGATCAATGATCAATGAAGAATGAACGATGAAGAATGAACAAGGATCAATGATCAATGAAGAATGAACAAGGATCAATGATAAATGAAGAATGAACGATGAAGAATAAATAAGGATCAATGATCAATGAAGAATGAACGATGAAGAATGAACAAGGATCAATGATCAATGAAGAATGAACCATGAAGAATGAACGATGAAGAATCAACAAGGATCAATGATAAATGAAGAATGAACGATGAAGAATGAACAAGGATCAATGATCAATAAAGAATGAACGATGAAGAATGAACAAGGATCAATGATCAATGAAGAATTAACGATGAAGAATGAATAAAGATCAATAATCAATGAAGAATGAATGATGAAGAATGAACAAGGATCAATGATAAATGAAGAATGAACGATGAAGAATGAACAAGGATCAATGATCAATGAAGAATGAACGATGAAGAATGAGCAAGGATCAATGATCAATAAAGAATGAACGATGAAGAATGAACAAGGATCAATGATCAATGAAGAATGAACGATGAAGAATGAACAAGGATCAATGATCATTGAGGAATGAACGATGAACAATGAACAAGGAACAATGATCAATGAAGAATGAACGATGAAGAATAAACAAGGATCAATGATAAATAAAGAATGAACGATGAAGAATGAACAAGGATCAATGATCATTGAGGAATGAACGATGAACAATGAACAAGGAACAATGATCAATGAAGAATGAACGATGATCAATGATCAATGAAGAATGAACGATGAAGAATGAACAAGGATCAATGATCAATGAAGAATGAACAAGGATCAATGATAAATGAAGAATGAACGATGAAGAATAAACAAGGATCAATGATCAATGAAGAATGAACGATGAAGAATGAACAAGGATCAATGATCAATGAAGAATGAACCATGAAGAATGAACGATGAAGAATCAACAAGGATCAATGATAAATGAAGAATGAACGATGAAGAATGAACAAGGATCAATGATCAATAAAGAATGAACGATGAAGAATGAACAAGGATCAATGATCAATGAAGAATTAACGATGAAGCATGAACAAAGATCAATGATCAACGAAGAATGAATGATGAAGAATGAACAAGGATCAATAATAAATGAAGAATGAACGATGTAGAATGAACTAGGAATAATGATCAATGAAGAATGAACGATGAAGAATGAACAAGGATGAATGATTGATGAAGCATGAACGATGAAGAATGAACTTGGATCAATGATCATTAAAAAATGAACGATTAAGAATAAAATAGGATCAATGATCAATGAAGAATGAACGATGAAGAATGAACAAGGATCAATGATCATTGAGGAATGAACGATGAACAATGAACAAGGATCAATGATCAATCAAGAAAGAACGATGAAAAATGAATAAGGATCAATGATCAATAAAGAATGAACGATGAAGAATGAACTAGGATCAATGATCATTAAAGAATGAACGATGAAGAATGAAATAGGATCAATGATCAATGAAGAATGAACGATGAAAAATGAACAAGGATCAATGATCAATGAAGAATGAACCATGAAGAATGAACGATGAAGAATGAACAAGGATCAATGATAAATGAAGAATGAACGATGAAGAATGAACAAGGATCAATGATCAATGAAGAATGAATAATGAAGAATGAACAAGGAACAATGATCAATGAAGAATGAACGATGAAGAATGAACATGGATCAATGAACGATGAAGAATGAACGATGAAGAATGAACTAGGATCAATGATCATTAAAGAATGAATGATGAAGAATAAAATAGGATCAATGATCAATGAAGAATGAACGATGAAGAATGAACAAGGGTCAATGATCATTGAGGAATGAACAATGAACAATGAACAAGGATCAATGATCAATGAAGAATGAACGATGAAGAATGAACAAGGATCAATGATCAATGAAGAATGAATGATGAAGAATGAACAAGGATCAATGATCAATGAAGAATGAACGATGAAGAATGAACAAGGATCAATGATCAATGAAGAATGAACCATGAAGAATGAACGATGAAGAATCAACAAGGATCAATGATAAATGAAGAATGAACGATGAAGAATGAACAAGGATCAATGATCAATGAAGAATGAACGATGAAGAATGAACAAGGATCAATGATCATTGAGGAATGAACAATGAACAATGAACAAGGATCAATGATCAATGAAGAATGAACGATGAAGAATGAACAAGGATCAATGATCAATGAAGAATTAACGATGAAGAATGAACAAAGATCAATGATCAATGAAGAATGAATGATGAAGAATGAACAAGGATCAATGATAAATGAAGAATGAACGATGTAGAATGAACTAGGAACAATGATCAATGAAGAATGAACGATGAAGAATGAACAAGGATCAATGAACGATGAAGCATGAACGATGAAGAATGAACTTGGATCAATGATCATTAAAAAATGAACGATGAAGAATAAAATAGGATCAATGATCAATGACGAATGAACGATGAAGAATGAACAAGGATCAATGATCATTGAGGAATGAACGATGAACAATGAACAAGGATCAATGATCAATGAAGAAAGAACGATGAAAAATGATTAAGGATCAATGATCAATAAAGAATGAACGATGAAGAATGAACTAGGATCAATGATCATTAAAGAATGAACGATGAAGAATGAAATAGGATCAATGATCAATGAAGAATAAACGATGAAAAATGAACAAGGTTCAATGATCAATGAAGAATGAACCATGAAGAAAGAACGATGAAGAATGAACAAGGATCAATGATAAATGAAGAATGAACGTTGAAGAATGAACAAGGATCAATGATCAATGAAGAATGAACAATGAAGAATGAACAAGGATCAATGATCAATGAAGAATGAACGATGAAGAATGAACAAGGATCAATGAACGATGAAGAATGAACGATGAAGAATGAACTAGGATCAATGATCATTAAAGAATGAATGATGAAGAATAAAATAGGATCAATGATCAATGAAGAATGAACGATGAAGAATGAACAAGGATCAATGATCATTGAGGAATGAACAATGAACAATGAACAAGGATCAATGATCAATGAAGAATGAACGATGAAGAATGAACAAGGATCAATGATCAATGAAGAATGAACGATGAAGAATGAACAAGGATCAATGATCAATGAAGAATGAACGATGAAGAATGAACAAGGATCAATGATAAATGAACAATGAACGATGAAGAATGAACAAGAATCAATGATAAATGAACAATGAACAATGAAGAATGAACAAGGATCAATGATCAATGAAGAATTAACGATGAAGAATGAACAAAGATCAATGATCAATGAAGAATGAATGATGAAGAATGAACAAGGATCAATGATAAATGAAGAATGAACGATGAAGAATGAACAAGGATCAATGATCAATGAAGAATGAACGATGAAGAATGAAAAAGGATCAATGATCAATAATGAATGAACGATGAAGAATAAACAAGGATCAATGATCAATGAAGAATGAACGATGAAGAATGAACAAGGATCAATGATCATTGAGGAATGAACGATGAACAATGAACAAGGAACAATGATCAATGAAGAATGAACGGTGAAGCATAAACAACGATCAATGATAAATAAAGAATGAACGATGAAGAATGAACAAGGATCAATGATCATTGAGGAATGAACGATGAACAATGAACAAGGAACAATGATCAATGAAGAATGAACGATGAAGAATGAAATCGGATCAATGGTCAATGAAGAATGAACGATGAATAATGAACAAGGATCAATGATCAATGAAGAATGAACGATGAAGAATGAACAAGGAATAATGATCAATGAAGAATGAACGATGAAGAATGAAAAAGGACCAATGATAAATGTAGAATCAACGTTGAAGAATGAACAAGGATCAATGATCAATGAAGAATGAACGATGAAGAATAAACAAGGATCAATGATCAATGAAGAATGTACGATGAAGAATGAACAAGGATCAATGATCAATGAAGAATGAACGATGAAGAATGAACTAGGATCAATGATCATTAAAGAATGAACGATGAAGAATGAACAAGGATCAATGAACGATGAAGAATGAACTAGGATCAATGATCATTAAAAAATGTACGATGAAGAATAAAATAGGATCAATGATCAATGAAGAATGAACGATGAAGAATGAACAAGGATCAATGATCATTGAGGAATGAACGATGAACAATGAACAAGGATCAATGATCAATGAAGAAAGAACGATGAAGAATGAACAAGGATCAATGATCAATGAAGAATGAACGATGAAGAATGAACAAGGATCAATGATCATTGAGGAATGAACAATGAACAATGAACAAGGATCAATGATCAATGAAGAATGAACGATGAAGAATGAAATCGGATCAATGGTCAATGAAGAATGAACGATGAATAATGAACAAGGATCAATGATCAATGAAGAATGAACGATGAAGAATGAACAAGGAATAATGATCAATGTAGAATGAACGATGAAGAATAAACAAGGATCAATGATAAATAAAGAATGAACGATGAAGAATGAACAAGGATCAATGATCATTGAGGAATGAACGATGAACAATGAACAAGCAACAATGATCAATGAAGAATGAACGATGAAGAATGAACAAGGATCAATGATCAATGAAGAATGAACGATGTAGAATGAACAAGGATCAATGATCAATGAAGAATGAACAAGGATCAATGATAAATGAAGAATGAACGATGAAGAATGAACAAGGTTCAATAATCAATGAAGAATGAACGATGAAGAATGAAAAAGGATCAATGATAAATGTAGAATGAACGATGAAGAATGAACAAGGATCAATGATCAATGAAGAATGAACGATGAAGAATAAACAAGGATCAATGATCAATGAAGAATGAATGATGAAGAATGAACAAGGATCAATGATCAATGAAGAATGAACGATGAAGAATGAACTAGTATCAATGATCATTAAAGAATGAACGATGAAGAATGAACAAGGATCAATGAACGATGAAGAATGAACGATGAAGAATGAACTAGGATCAATGATCATTAAAAAATGAACGATGAAGAATAAAATAGGATCAATGATCAATGAAGAATGAACGATGAAGAATGAACAAGGATCAATAATCATTGAGGAATGAACAATGAACAATGAACAAGGATCAATGATCAATGAAGAATGAACGATGAAGAATGAAATCAGATCAATGGTCAATGAAGAATGAACGATGAAGATTGAACAAGGATCAATGATCAATGAAGAATGAACAAGGAATAATGATCAATGAAGAATGAACGATGAAGAATAAATAAGGATCAATGATAAATAAAGAATGAGCGATGAAGAATGAACAAGGATCAATGATCATTGAGGAATGAACGATGAACAATGAACAAGGAACAATGATCAATGAAGAATGAACGATGAAGAATGAACAAGGATCAATGATCAATGAAGAATGAACGATGAAGAATGAACAAGGATCAATGATCAATGAAGAATGAACAAGGATCAATGATCAATGAAGAATGAACGATGAAGAATGAAAAAGGATCAATGATAAATGTAGAATGAACGATGAAGAATGAACAAGGATCAATGATCAATGAAGAATGAACGATGAAGAATAAACAAGGATCAATGATCAATGAAGAATGAACGATGAAGAATGAACAAGGATCAATGATCAATGAAGAATGACCATGAAGAATGAACGATGAAGAATCAACAAGGATCAATGATAAATGAAGAATGAACGATGAAGAATGAACAAGGATCAAAGATCAATAAAGAATGAACGATGAAGAATGAACAAGGATCAATGATCATTGAGGAATGAACAATGAACAATGAACAAGGATCAATGATCAATGAAGAATGAACGATGAAGAATGAACAAGGATCAATGATCAATGAAGAATGAACAAGGATCAATGATCAATGAAGAATGAACGATGAAGAATGAACAAGGATCAATGATAAATGAACAATGAACGATGAAGAATGAACGATGAAGAATGAACTAGGATCAATGATCATTAAAAAATGAACGATGAAGAATAAAATAGGATCAATGATCAATGAAGAATGAACGATGAAGAATGAACAAGGATCAATAATCATTGAGGAATGAACAATGAACAATGAACAAGGATCAATGATCAATGAAGAATGAACGATGAAGAATGAAATCAGATCAATGGTCAATGAAGAATGAACGATGAAGAATGAACAAGGATCAATGATCAATGAAGAATGAACAAGGAATAATGATCAATGAAGAATGAACGATGAAGAATAAATAAGGATCAATGATAAATAAAGAATGAGCGATGAAGAATGAACAAGGATCAATGATCATTGAGGAATGAACGATGAACAATGAACAAGGAACAATGATCAATGAAGAATGAACGATGAAGAATGAACAAGGATCAATGATCAATGAAGAATGAACGATGAAGAATGAACAAGGATCAATGATCAATGAAGAATGAACAAGGATCAATGATCAATGAAGAATGAACGATGAAGAATGAAAAAGGATCAATGATAAATGTAGAATGAACGATGAAGAATGAACAAGGATCAATGATCAATGAAGAATGAACGATGAAGAATAAACAAGGATCAATGATCAATGAAGAATGAACGATGAAGAATGAACAAGGATCAATGATCAATGAAGAATGACCATGAAGAATGAACGATGAAGAATCAACAAGGATCAATGATAAATGAAGAATGAACGATGAAGAATGAACAAGGATCAAAGATCAATAAAGAATGAACGATGAAGAATGAACAAGGATCAATGATCATTGAGGAATGAACAATGAACAATGAACAAGGATCAATGATCAATGAAGAATGAACGATGAAGAATGAACAAGGATCAATGATCAATGAAGAATGAACAAGGATCAATGATCAAAGAAGAATGAACGATGAAGAATGAACAAGGATCAATGATAAATGAACAATGAACGATGAAGAATGAACTAGGATCAATGATCATTAAAAAATGAACGATGAAGAATAAAATAGGATCAATGATCAATGAAGAATGAACGATGAAGAATGAACAAGGATCAATAATCATTGAGGAATGAACAATGAACAATGAACAAGGATCAATGATCAATGAAGAATGAACGATGAAGAATGAAATCAGATCAATGGTCAATGAAGAATGAACGATGAAGAATGAACAAGGATCAATGATCAATGAAGAATGAACAAGGAATAATGATCAATGAAGAATGAACGATGAAGAATAAATAAGGATCAATGATAAATAAAGAATGAGCGATGAAGAATGAACAAGGATCAATGATCATTGAGGAATGAACGATGAACAATGAACAAGGAACAATGATCAATGAAGAATGAACGATGAAGAATGAACAAGGATCAATGATCAATGAAGAATGAACGATGAAGAATGAACAAGGATCAATGATCAATGAAGAATGAACAAGGATCAATGATAAATGAAGAATGAATGATGAAGAATGAACAAGGATCAATGATCAATGAAGAATGAACGATAAAGAATGAAAAAGGATCAATGATAAATGTAGAATGAACGATGAAGAATGAACAAGGATCAATGATCAATGAAGAATGAACGATGAAGAATAAACAAGGATCAATGATCAATGAAGAATGAACGATGAAGAATGAACAAGGATCAATGATCAATGAAGAATGACCATGAAGAATGAACGATGAAGAATCAACAAGGATCAATGATAAATGAAGAATGAACGATGAAGAATGAACAAGGATCAAAGATCAATAAAGAATGAACGATGAAGAATGAACAAGGATCAATGATCATTGAGGAATGAACAATGAACAATGAACAAGGATCAATGATCAATGAAGAATGAACGATGAAGAATGAACAAGGATCAATGATCAATGAAGAATGAACAAGGATCAATGATCAATGAAGAATGAACGATGAAGAATGAACAAGGATCAATGATAAATGAACAATGAACGATGAAGAATGAACAAGAATCAATGATAAATGAACAATGAACAATGAAGAATGAATAAGGATCAATGATCAATGAAGAATTAACGATGAAGAATGAACAAAGATCAATGATCAATGAAGAATGAATGATGAAGAATGAACAAGGATCAGTGATAAATGAAGAATGAACGATGAAGAATGAACAAGGATCAATGATCAATGAAGAATGAACGATGAAGAATGAAAAAGGATCAATGATCAATAAAGAATGAACGATGAAGAATGAACAAGGATCAATGATCAATGAAGAATGAACGATGAAGAATGAACAAGGATCAATGATCATTGAGGAATGAACGATGAACAATGAACAAGGAACAATGATCAATGAAGAATGAACGATGAAGCATAAACAACGATCAATGATAAATAAAGAATGAACGATGAAGAATGAACAAGGATCAATGATCATTGAGGAATGAACGATGAACAATGAACAAGGAACAATGATCAATGAAGAATGAACGATGAAGAATGAACAAGGATCAATGATCAATGAAGAATGAACGATGAAGAATGAACAAGGATCAATGATCAATAAAGAATGAACAAGAATCAATGATAAATGAAAAATGAACGATGAAGAATGAACAAGGATCAATGATCAATGAAAAATGAACGATGAAGAATGAAAAAGGATCAATGATAAATGTAGAATCAACGTTGAAGAATGAACAAGGATCAATGATCAATGAAGAATGAACGATGAAGAATAAACAAGGATCAATGATCAATGAAGAATGTACGATGAAGAATGAACAAGGATCAATGATCAATGAAGAATGAACGATGAAGAATAAACTAGGATCAATGATCATTAAAGAATGAACGATGAAGAATGAACAAGGATCAATGAACGATGAAGAATGAACTAGGATCAATGATCATTAAAAAATGTACGATGAAGAATAAAATAGGATCAATGATCAATGAAGAAAGAACGATGAAGAATGAACAAGGATCAATGATCAATGAAGAATGAACGATGAAGAATGAACAAGGATCAATGATCATTGAGGAATGAACAATGAACAATGAACAAGGATCAATGATCAATGAAGAATGAACGATGAAGAATGAAATCGGATCAATGGTCAATGAAGAATGAACGATGAATAATGAACAAGGATCAATGATCAATGAAGAATAAACGATGAAGAATGAACAAGGAATAATGATCAATGAAGAATGAACGATGAAGAATAAACAAGGATCAATGATAAATAAATAATGAACGATGAAGAATGAACAAGGATCAATGATCATTGAGGAATGAACGATGAACAATGAACAAGCAACAATGATCAATGAAGAATGAACGATGAAGAATGAACAAGGATCAATGATCAATGAAGAATGAACGATGAAGAATGAACAAGGATCAATGATCAATGAAGAATGAACAAGGATCAATGATAAATGAAGAATGAACGATGAAGAATGAACAAGGATCAATAATCAATGAAGAATGAACGATGAAGAATGAAAAAGGATCAATGATAAATGTAGAATGAACGATGAAGAATGAACAAGGATCAATGATCAATGAAGAATGAATGATGAAGAATAAACAAGGATCAATGATCAATGAAGAATGAATGATGAAGAATGAACAAGGATCAATGATCAATGAAGAATGAAGGATGAAGAATGAACTAGTATCAATGATCATTAAAAAATGAACGATGAAGAATGAACAAGGATCAATGAACGATGAAGAATGAACTAGGATCAATGATCATTAAAAAATGAACGATGAAGAATAAAATAGGATCAATGATCAATGAAGAATGAACGATGAAGAATGAACAAGGATCAATAATCATTGAGGAATGAACAATGAACAATGAACAAGGATCAATGATCAATGAAGAATGAACGATGAAGAATGAAATCAGATCAATGGTCAATGAAGAATGAACGATGAAGAATGAACAAGGATCAATGATCAATGAAGAATGAACAAGGAATGATGATCAATGAAGAATGAACGATGAAGAATAAACAAGGATCAATGATAAATAAAGAATGAGCGATGAAGAATGAACAAGGATCAATGATCATTGAGGAATGAACGATGAACAATGAACAAGGAACAATGATCAATGAAGAATGAACGATGAAGAATGAACAAGGATCAATGATCAATGAAGAATGAACGATGAAGAATGAACAAGGATCAATGATCAATGAAGAATGAACGATGAAGAATAAACAAGGATCAATGATAAATGAAGAATGAACGATGAAGAATAAACAAGGATCAATGATCAATGAAGAATGAACGATGAAGAATGAACAAGGATCAATGATCAATGAAGAAAGAACCATGAAGAATGAACGATGAAGAATGAACAAGGATCAATGATAAATGAAGAATGAACGATGAAGAATGAACAAGGATCAATGATCAATGAAGAATGAACAAGGATCAATGATCAATGAAGAATGAACGATGAAGAATGGACAAGGATCAATGAACGATGAAGAATGAACGATGAAGAATGAGCTAGGATCAATGATCATTAAAGAATGAATGATGATGAATAAAATAGGATCAATGATCAATGAAGAATGAACGATGAAGAATGAACAAGGATCAATGATCATTGAGGAATGAACAAGGAACAATGAACAAGAATCAATGATCAATGAAGAATGAACGATGAAGAATGAACAAGGATCAATGATCAATGAAGAATGAACAAGGATCAATGATCAATGAAGAATGAACGATGAAGAATGAACTAGGATCAATGATCATTAAAAAATGAACGATGAAGAATAAAATAGGATCAATGATCAATGAAGAATGAACGATGAAGAATGAACAAGGATCAATAATCATTGAGGAATGAACAATGAACAATGAACAAGGATCAATGATCAATGAAGAATGAACGATGAAGAATGAAATCAGATCAATGGTCAATGAAGAATGAACGATGAAGAATGAACAAGGATCAATGATCAATGAAGAATGAACAAGGAATGATGATCAATGAAGAATGAACGATGAAGAATAAACAAGGATCAATGATAAATAAAGAATGAGCGATGAAGAATGAACAAGGATCAATGATCATTGAGGAATGAACGATGAACAATGAACAAGGAACAATGATCAATGAAGAATGAACGATGAAGAATGAACAAGGATCAATGATCAATGAAGAATGAACGATGAAGAATGAACAAGGATCAATGATCAATGAAGAATGAACAAGGATCAATGATAAATGAAGAATGAACGATGAAGAATGAACAAGGATTAATGATCAATGAAGAATAAACGATGAAGAATGAAAAAGGATCAATGATAAATGTAGAATGAACGATGAAGAATGAACAAGGATCAATGATCAATGAAGAATGAACGATGAAGAATAAACAAGGATCAATGATCAATAAAGAATGAACGATGAAGAATGAACAAGGATCAATGATCAATGAAGAATGAACCATGAAGAATGAACGATGAAGAATTAACAAGGATCAATGATAAATGAAGAATGAACGATGAAGAATGAACAAGGATCAATGATCAATAAAGAATGAACGATGAAGAATGAACAAGGATCAATGATCAATGAAGAATTAACGATGAAGAATGAACAAAGATCAATGATCAATGAAGAATGAATGATGAAGAATGAAAAAGGATCAATGATAAATGAAGAATGAACGATGTAGAATGAACTAGGAATAATGATCAATGAAGAATGAACGATGAAGAATGAACAAGGATGAATGATTGATGAAGCATGAACGATGAAGAATGAACTTGGATCAATGATCATTAAAAAATGAACGATGAAGAATAAAATAGGATCAATGATCAATGAAGAATGAACGATGAAGAATGAACAAGGATCAATGATCATTGAGGAATGAACGATGAACAATGAACAAGGATCAATGATCAATGAAGAAAGAACGATGAAAAATGAATAAGGATCAATGATCAATAAAGAATGAACGATGAAGAATGAACTAGGATCAATGATCATTAAAGAATGAACGATGAAGAATGAAATAGGATCAATGATCAATGAAGAATGAACGATGAAAAATGAACAAGGATCAATGATCAATGAATAATGAACCATGAAGAATGAACGATGAAGAATGAACAAGGATCAGTGATAAATGAAGAATGAACGATGAAGAATGAACAAGGATCAATGATCAATGAAGAATGAATAATGAAGAATGAACAAGGATCAATGATCAATGAAGAATGAACGATGAAGAATGAACATGGATCAATGATCAATGAAGAATGAACGATGAAGAATAAACAAGGATCAATGATCAATGAAGAATGAACGATGAATAATGAACAAGGATTAATGATCAATGAAGAATGAACCATGAAGAATGAACGATGAAGAATGAACAAGGATCAATGATAAATGAAGAATGAACGATGAAGAATGAACAAGGATCAATGATCAATGAAGAATGAACAAGGATCAATGATCAATGAAGAATGAACGATGAAGAATGAACAAGGATCAATGAACGATGAAGAATGAACGATGAAGAATGAGCTAGGATCAATGATCATTAAAGAATGAATGATGATGAATAAAATAGGATCAATGATCAATAAAGAATGAACGATGAAGAATGAACAAGGATCAATGATCATTGAGGAATGAACAAGGAACAATGAACAAGAATCAATGATCAATGAAGAATGAACGATGAAGAATGAACAAGGATCAATGATCAATGAAGAATGAACAATGAAGAATAAACAAGGATCAACGATCAATGAAGAATGAACGATGAAGAATGAACAAGGATCAATGATAAATGAACAATGAACGATGAAGAATGAACAAGGATCAATGATAAATGAAGAATGAACGATGAAGAATGAACAAGGATCAATGATCAATGAAGAATGAACGATGAAGAATGAACTAGGATCAATGATCATTAAAGAATGAACGATGAAGAATGAACAAGGATCAATGAACGATGAAGAATGAACGATGAAGAATAAACAAGGATCAATGATATATAAAGAATGAACGATGAAGAATAAACAAGGATCAATGATCATTGAGGAATGAACGATGAACAATGAACAAGGAACAATGATCAATGAAGAATGAACGATGAAGAATGAAAAAGGATCAATGATAAATGTAGAATGAACGATGAAGAATGAACAAGGATCAATGATAAATGAAGAATGAACGATGAAGAATAAACAAGGATCAATGATCAATGAAGAATGAACGATGAAGAATGAACAAGGATCAATGATCAATGAAGAAAGAACCATGAAGAATGAACGATGAAGAATGAACAAGGATCAATGATAAATGAAGAATGAACGATGAAGAATGAACAAGGATCAATGATCAATGAAGAATGAACAAGGATCAATGATCAATGAAGAATGAACGATGAAGAATGAACAAGGATCAATGAACGATGAAGAATGAACGATGAAGAATGAGCTAGGATCAATGATCATTAAAGAATGAATGATGATGAATAAAATAGGATCAATGATCAATGAAGAATGAACGATGAAGAATGAACAAGGATCAATGATCATTGAGGAATGAACAAGGAACAATGAACAAGAATCAATGATCAATGAAGAATGAACGATGAAGAATGAACAAGGATCAATGATCAATGAAGAATGAACAAGGATCAATGATCAATGAAGAATGAACGATGAAGAATGAACTAGGATCAATGATCATTAAAAAATGAACGATGAAGAATAAAATAGGATCAATGATCAATGAAGAATGAACGATGAAGAATGAACAAGGATCAATAATCATTGAGGAATGAACAATGAACAATGAACAAGGATCAATGATCAATGAAGAATGAACGATGAAGAATGAAATCAGATCAATGGTCAATGAAGAATGAACGATGAAGAATGAACAAGGATCAATGATCAATGAAGAATGAACAAGGAATGATGATCAATGAAGAATGAACGATGAAGAATAAACAAGGATCAATGATAAATAAAGAATGAGCGATGAAGAATGAACAAGGATCAATGATCATTGAGGAATGAACGATGAACAATGAACAAGGAACAATGATCAATGAAGAATGAACGATGAAGAATGAACAAGGATCAATGATCAATGAAGAATGAACGATGAAGAATGAACAAGGATCAATGATCAATGAAGAATGAACAAGGATCAATGATAAATGAAGAATGAACGATGAAGAATGAACAAGGATTAATGATCAATGAAGAATGAACGATGAAGAATGAAAAAGGATCAATGATAAATGTAGAATGAACGATGAAGAATGAACAAGGATCAATGATCAATAAAGAATGAACGATGAAGAATAAACAAGGATCAATGATCAATAAAGAATGAACGATGAAGAATGAACAAGGATCAATGATCAATGAAGAATGAACCATGAAGAATGAACGATGAAGAATTAACAAGGATCAATGATAAATGAAGAATGAACGATGAAGAATGAACAAGGATCAATGATCAATAAAGAATGAACGATGAAGAATGAACAAGGATCAATGATCAATGAAGAATTAACGATGAAGAATGAACAAAGATCAATGATCAATGAAGAATGAATGATGAAGAATGAACAAGGATCAATGATAAATGAAGAATGAACGATGTAGAATGAACTAGGAATAATGATCAATGAAGAATGAACGATGAAGAATGAACAAGGATGAATGATTGATGAAGCATGAACGATGAAGAATGAACTTGGATCAATGATCATTAAAAAATGAACGATGAAGAATAAAATAGGATCAATGATCAATGAAGAATGAACGATGAAGAATGAACAAGGATCAATGATCATTGAGGAATGAACGATGAACAATGAACAAGGATCAATGATCAATGAAGAAAGAACGATGAAAAATGAATAAGGATCAATGATCAATAAAGAATGAACGATGAAGAATGAACTAGGATCAATGATCATTAAAGAATGAACGATGAAGAATGAAATAGGATCAATGATCAATGAAGAATGAACGATGAAAAATGAACAAGGATCAATGATCAATGAAGAATGAACCATGAAGAATGAACGATGAAGAATGAACAAGGATCAGTGATAAATGAAGAATGAACGATGAAGAATGAACAAGGATCAATGATCAATGAAGAATGAATAATGAAGAATGAACAAGGATCAATGATCAATGAAGAATGAACGATGAAGAATGAACATGGATCAATGAACGATGAAGAATGAACGATGAAGAATGAACTAGGATCAATGATCATTAAAGAATGAATGATGAAGAATAAAATAGGATCAATGATCAATGAAGAATGAACGATGAAGAATGAACAAGGGTCAATGATCATTGAGGAATGAACAATGAACAATGAACAAGGATCAATGATCAATGAAGAATGAACGATGAAGAATGAACAAGGATCAATGATCAATGAAGAATGAACGATGAAGAATGAACGATGAAGAATGAACAAGGATCAATGATCAATGAAGAATGAACGATGACGAATGAACAAGGATCAATGATAAATGAACAATGAACGATGAAGAATGAACAAGAATCAATGATAAATGAACAATGAACAATGAAGAATGAACAAGGATCAATGATCAATGAAGAATTAACGATGAAGAATGAACAAAGATCAATAATCGATGAAGAATGAATGATGAAGAATGAACAAGTATCAATGATAAATAAAGAATGAACGATGAAGAATGAACAAGGATCAATGATCAATGAAGAATGAACGATGAAGAATGAACAAGGATCAATGATCAATAAAGAATGAACGATGAAGAATGAACAAGGATCAATGATCAATGAAGAATGAACGATGAAGAATGAACAAGGATCAATGATCATTGAGGAATGAACGATGAACAATGAACAAGGAACAATGATCAATGAAGAATGAACGATGAAGAATAAACAAGGATCAATGATAAATAAAGAATGAACGATGAAGAATGAACAAGGATCAATGATCATTGAGGAATGAACGATGAACAATGAACAAGGAACAATGATCAATGAAGATTGAACGATGAAGAATGAACAAGGATCAATGATCAATGAAGAATGAACGATGAAGAATGAACAAGGATCAATGATCAATGAAGAATGAACAAGGATCAATGATAAATGAAGAATGAACGATGAAGAATGAACAAGGATCAATGATCAATGAAGAATGAATGATGAAGAATGAAAAAGGATCAATGATAAATGTAGAATGAACGATGAAGAATGAACAAGGATCAATGATCAATGAAGAATGAACGATGAAGAATAAACAAGGATCAATGATCAATGAAGAATGAAAGATGAAGAATGAACAAGGATCAATGATCAATGAAGAATGAACCATGAAGAATGAACGATGAAGAATGAACAAGGATCAATGATAAATGAAGAATGAACGATGAAGAATGAACAAAGATCAATGATCAATGAAGAATGAACGATGAAGAATGAACAAGGAATAATGAGCAATGAAGAATGAACGATGAAGAATAAACAAGGATCAATGATAAATAAAGAATGAACGATGAAGAATAAACAAGGATCAATGATCATTGAGGAATGAACGATGAACAATGAACAAGGAACAATGATCAATGAAGAATGAACGATGAAGAAAAAGGATCAATGATAAATGTAGAATGAACGATGAAGAATGAACAAGGATCAATGATCAATGAAGAATGAACGATGAAGAATAAACAAGGATCAATGATCAATGAAGAATGAACGATGAATAATGAACAAGGATTAATGATCAATGAAGAATGAACCATGAAGAATGAACGATGAAGAATGAACAAGGATCAATGATAAATGAAGAATGAACGATGAAGAATGAACAAGGATCAATGATCAATGAAGAATGAACAAGGATCAATGATCAATGAAGAATGAACGATGAAGAATGAACAAGGATCAATGAACGATGAAGAATGAACGATGAAGAATGAGCTAGGATCAATGATCATTAAAGAATGAATGATGATGAATAAAATAGGATCAATGATCAATAAAGAATGAACGATGAAGAATGAACAAGGATCAATGATCATTGAGGAATGAACAAGGAACAATGAACAAGAATCAATGATCAATGAAGAATGAACGATGAAGAATGAACAAGGATCAATGATCAATGAAGAATGAACAATGAAGAATAAACAAGGATCAACGATCAATGAAGAATGAACAATGAAGAATGAACAAGGATCAATGATAAATGAACAATGAACGATGAAGAATGAACAAGGATCAATGATAAATGAAGAATGAACGATGAAGAATGAACAAGGATCAATGATCAATGAAGAATGAACGATGAAGAATGAACTAGGATCAATGATCATTAAAGAATGAACGATGAAGAATGAACAAGGATCAATGAACGATGAAGAATGAACGATGAAGAATAAACAAGGATCAATGATATATAAAGAATGAACGATGAAGAATAAACAAGGATCAATGATCATTGAGGAATGAACGATGAACAATGAACAAGGAACAATGATCAATGAAGAATGAACGATGAAGAATGAAAAAGGATCAATGATAAATGTAGAATGAACGATGAAGAATGAACAAGGATCAATGATAAATGAAGAATGAACGATGAAGAATAAACAAGGATCAATGATCAATGAAGAATGAACGATGAAGAATGAACAAGGATCAATGATCAATGAAGAAAGAACCATGAAGAATGAACGATGAAGAATGAACAAGGATCAATGATAAATGAAGAATGAACGATGAAGAATGAACAAGGATCAATGATCAATGAAGAATGAACAAGGATCAATGATCAATGAAGAATGAACGATGAAGAATGAACAAGGATCAATGAACGATGAAGAATGAACGATGAAGAATGAGCTAGGATCAATGATCATTAAAGAATGAATGATGATGAATAAAATAGGATCAATGATCAATGAAGAATGAACGATGAAGAATGAACAAGGATCAATGATCATTGAGGAATGAACAAGGAACAATGAACAAGAATCAATGATCAATGAAGAATGAACGATGAAGAATGAACAAGGATCAATGATCAATGAAGAATGAACAAGGATCAATGATCAATGAAGAATGAACGATGAAGAATGAACAAGGATCAATGATAAATGAACAATGAACGATGAAGAATGAACAAGAATCAATGATAAATGAACAATGAACAATGAAGAATGAACAATGATCAATGATCAATGAAGAATTAACGATGAAGAATGAACAAAGATCAATGATCAATGAAGAATGAATGATGAAGAATGAACAAGGATCAATGATAAATGAAGAATGAACGATGAAGAATGAACAAGGATCAATGATCAATGAAGAATGAACGATGAAGAATGAACAAGGATCAATGATCAATAAAGAATGAACGATGAAGAATGAACAAGGATCAATGATCAAAGAACAATGAACGATGAAGAATGAACAAGGATCAATGATCATTGAGGAATGAACGATGAACAATGAAAAAGGAACAATGATCAATGAAGAATGAACGATGAAGAATGAACAAGGATAAATTATCAATGAAGTATGAACGATGAAGATTGAACAAGGATCAATGATTAAAGAAGAATGAACGATGAAGAATGAACAAGGATCAATGATAAATGAAGAATGAACGATGAAGAATGAACAAGGATCAATGATCAATGAAGAATGAACGATGAAGAATGAACAAGGATCAATGATCAATAAAGAATGAACTAGGATCAATGATCATTAAAGAATGAACGATGAAGAATGAACAAGGATCAATGAACGATGAAGAATGAACGATGAAGAATAAACTAGGATCAATGATCATTAAAGAATGAATGATGAAGAATAAAATAGGATCAATGATCAATGAAGAATGAACGATGAAGAATGAACAAGGATCAATGATCATTGAGGAATGAACAGTGAACAATGAACAAGGATCAATGATCAATGAAGAATGAACGATGAAGAATGAACAAGGATCAATGATCAATGAAGAATGAACGATGAAGAATGAACAAGGATCAATGATCATTGAGGAATGAACAATGAACAATGAACAAGGATCAATGATCAATGAAGAATGAACGATGAAGAATGAAATCGGATCAATGGTCAATGAAGAATGAACGATGAATAATGAACAAGGATCAATGATCAATGAAGAATGAACGATGAAGAATGAACAAGGAATAATGATCAATGAAGAATGAACGATGAAGAATAAACAAGGATCAATGATAAATAAAGAATGAACGATGAAGAATGAACAAGGATCAATGATCATTGAGGAATGAACGATGAACAATGAACAAGCAACAATGATCAATGAAGAATGAACGATGAAGAATGAACAAGGATCAATGATCAATGAAGAATGAACGATGTAGAATGAACAAGGATCAATGATCAATGAAGAATGAACAAGGATCAATGATAAATGAAGAATGAACGATGAAGAATGAACAAGGTTCAATAATCAATGAAGAATGAACGATGAAGAATGAAAAAGGATCAATGATAAATGTAGAATGAACGATGAAGAATGAACAAGGATCAATGATCAATGAAGAATGAACGATGAAGAATAAACAAGGATCAATGATCAATGAAGAATGAATGATGAAGAATGAACAAGGATCAATGATCAATGAAGAATGAACGATGAAGAATGAACTAGTATCAATGATCATTAAAGAATGAACGATGAAGAATGAACAAGGATCAATGAACGATGAAGAATGAACGATGAAGAATGAACTAGGATCAATGATCATTAAAAAATGAACGATGAAGAATAAAATAGGATCAATGATCAATGAAGAATGAACGATGAAGAATGAACAAGGATCAATAATCATTAAGGAATGAACAATGAACAATGAACAAGGATCAATGATCAATGAAGAATGAACGATGAAGAATGAAATCAGATCAATGTTCAATGAAGAATGAACGATGAAGATTGAACAAGGATCAATGATCAATGAAGAATGAATAAGGAATAATGATCAATGAAGAATGAACGATGAAGAATAAATAAGGATCAATGATAAATAAAGAATGAGCGATGAAGAATGAACAAGGATCAATGATCATTGAGGAATGAACGATGAACAATGAACAAGGAACAATGATCAATGAAGAATGAACGATGAAGAATGAACAAGGATCAATGATCAATGAAGAATGAACGATGAAGAATGAACAAGGATCAATGATCAATGAAGAATGAACAAGGATCAATGATCAATGAAGAATGAACGATGAAGAATGAAAAAGGATCAATGATAAATGTAGAATGAACGATGAAGAATGAACAAGGGTCAATGATCAATGAAGAATGAACGATGAAGAATAAACAAGGATCAATGATCAATGAAGAATGAACGATGAAGAATGAACAAGGATCAATGATCAATGAAGAATGACCATGAAGAATGAACGATGAAGAATCAACAAGGATCAATGATAAATGAAGAATGAACGATGAAGAATGAACAAGGATCAAAGATCAATAAAGAATGAACGATGAAGAATGAACAAGGATCAATGATCATTGAGGAATGAACAATGAACAATGAACAAGGATCAATGATCAATGAAGAATGAACGATGAAGAATGAACAAGGATCAATGATCAATGAAGAATGAACAAGGATCAATGATCAATGAAGAATGAACGATGAAGAATGAACAAGGATCAATGATAAATGAACAATGAACGATGAAGAATGAACGATGAAGAATGAACTAGGATCAATGATCATTAAAAAATGAACGATGAAGAATAAAATAGGATCAATGATCAATGAAGAATGAACGATGAAGAATGAACAAGGATCAATAATCATTGAGGAATGAACAATGAACAATGAACAAGGATCAATGATCAATGAAGAATGAACGATGAAGAATGAAATCAGATCAATGGTCAATGAAGAATGAACGATGAAGAATGAACAAGGATCAATGATCAATGAAGAATGAACAAGGAATAATGATCAATGAAGAATGAACGATGAAGAATAAATAAGGATCAATGATAAATAAAGAATGAGCGATGAAGAATGAACAAGGATCAATGATCATTGAGGAATGAACGATGAACAATGAACAAGGAACAATGATCAATGAAGAATGAACGATGAAGAATGAACAAGGATCAATGATCAATGAAGAATGAACGATGAAGAATGAACAAGGATCAATGATCAATGAAGAATGAACAAGGATCAATGATAAATGAAGAATGAATGATGAAGAATGAACAAGGATCAATGATCAATGAAGAATGAACGATAAAGAATGAAAAAGGATCAATGATAAATGTAGAATGAACGATGAAGAATGAACAAGGATCAATGATCAATGAAGAATGAACGATGAAGAATAAACAAGGATCAATGATCAATGAAGAATGAACGATGAAGAATGAACAAGGATCAATGATCAATGAAGAATGACCATGAAGAATGAACGATGAAGAATCAACAAGGATCAATGATAAATGAAGAATGAACGATGAAGAATGAACAAGGATCAAAGATCAATAAAGAATGAACGATGAAGAATGAACAAGGATCAATGATCATTGAGGAATGAACAATGAACAATGAACAAGGATCAATGATCAATGAAGAATGAACGATGAAGAATGAACAAGGATCAATGATCAATGAAGAATGAACAAGGATCAATGATCAATGAAGAATGAACGATGAAGAATGAACAAGGATCAATGATAAATGAACAATGAACGATGAAGAATGAACAAGAATCAATGATAAATGAACAATGAACAATGAAGAATGAATAAGGATCGATGATCAATGAAGAATTAACGATGAAGAATGAACAAAGATCAATGATCAATGAAGAATGAATGATGAAGAATGAACAAGGATCAGTGATAAATGAAGAATGAACGATGAAGAATGAACAAGGATCAATGATCAATGAAGAATGAACGATGAAGAATGAAAAAGGATCAATGATCAATAAAGAATGAACGATGAAGAATGAACAAGGATCAATGATCAATGAAGAATGAACGATGAAGAATGAACAAGGATCAATGATCATTGAGGAAAGAACGATGAACAATGAACAAGGAACAATGATCAATGAAGAATGAACGATGAAGCATAAACAACGATCAATGATAAATAAAGAATGAACGATGAAGAATGAACAAGGATCAATGATCATTGAGGAATGAACGATGAACAATGAACAAGGAACAATGATCAATGAAGAATGAACGATGAAGAATGAACAAGGATCAATGATCAATGAAGAATGAACGATGAAGAATGAACAAGGATCAATGATCAATAAAGAATGAACAAGAATCAATGATAAATGAAGAATGAACGATGAAGAATGAACAAGGATCAATGATCAATGAAAAATGAACGATGAAGAATGAAAAAGGATCAATGATAAATGTAGAATCAACGTTGAAGAATGAACAAGGATCAATGATCAATGAAGAATGAACGATGAAGAATAAACAAGGATCAATGATCAATGAAGAATGTACGATGAAGAATGAACAAGGATCAATGATCAATGAAGAATGAACGATGAAGAATGAACTAGGATCAATGATCATTAAAGAATGAACGATGAAGAATGAACAAGGATCAATGAACGATGAAGAATGAACTAGGATCAATGATCATTAAAAAATGTACGATGAAGAATAAAATAGGATCAATGATCAATGAAGAAAGAACGATGAAGAATGAACAAGGATCAATGATCAATGAAGAATGAACGATGAAGAATGAACAAGGATCAATGATCATTGAGGAATGAACAATGAACAATGAACAAGGATCAATGATCAATGAAGAATGAACGATGAAGAATGAAATCGGAGCAATGGTCAATGAAGAATGAACGATGAATAATGAACAAGGATCAATGATCAATGAAGAATAAACGATGAAGAATGAACAAGGAATAATGATCAATGAAGAATGAACGATGAAGAATAAACAAGGATCAATCATAAATAAAGAATGAACGATGAAGAATGAACAAGGATCAATGATCATTGAGGAATGAACGATGAACAATGAACAAGCAACAATGATCAATGAAGAATGAACGATGAAGAATGAACAAGGATCAATGATCAATGAAGAATGAACGATGAAGAATGAACAAGGATCAATGATCAATGAAGAATGAACAAGGATCAATGATAAATGAAGAATGAACGATGAAGAATGAACAAGGATCAATAATCAATGAAGAATGAACGATGAAGAATGAAAAAGGATCAATGATAAATGTAGAATGAACGATGAAGAATGAACAAGGATCAATGATCAATGAAGAATGAATGATGAAGAATAAACAAGGATCAATGATCAATGAAGAATGAATGATGAAGAATGAACAAGGATCAATGATCAATGAAGAATGAAGGATGAAGAATGAACTAGTATCAATGATCATTAAAAAATGAACGATGAAGAATGAACAAGGATCAATGAACGATGAAGAATGAACTAGGATCAATGATCATTAAAAAATGAACGATGAAGAATAAAATAGGATCAATGATCAATGAAGAATGAACGATGAAGAATGAACAAGGATCAATAATCATTGAGGAATGAACAATGAACAATGAACAAGGATCAATGATCAATGAAGAATGAACGATGAAGAATGAAATCAGATCAATGGTCAATGAAGAATGAACGATGAAGAATGAACAAGGATCAATGATCAATGAAGAATGAACAAGGAATAATGATCAATGAAGAATGAACGATGAAGAATAAACAAGGATCAATGATAAATAAAGAATGAGCGATGAAGAATGAACAAGGATCAATGATCATTGAGGAATGAACGATGAACAATGAACAAGGAACAATGATCAATGAAGAATGAACGATGAAGAATGAACAAGGATCAATGATCAATGAAGAATGAACGATGAAGAATGAACAAGGATCAATGATCAATGAAGAATGAACAAGGATCAATGATAAATGAAGAATGAACGATGAAGAATGAACAAGGATTAATGATCAATGAAGAATGAACGATGAAGAATGAAAAAGGATCAATGATAAATGTAGAATGAACGATGAAGAATGAACAAGGATCAATGATCAATGAAGAATGAACGATGAAGAATAAACAAGGATCAATGATCAATAAAGAATGAACGATGAAGAATGAACAAGGATCAATGATCAATGAAGAATGAACCATGAAGAATGAACGATGAAGAATTAACAAGGATCAATGATAAATGAAGAATGAACGATGAAGAATGAACAAGGATCAATGATCAATAAAGAATGAACGATGAAGAATGAACAAGGATCAATGATCAATGAAGAATTAACGATGAAGAATGAACAAAGATCAATGATCAATGAAGAATGAATGATGAAGAATGAACAAGGATCAATGATAAATGAAGAATGAACGATGTAGAATGAACTAGGAATAATGATCAATGAAGAATGAACGATGAAGAATGAACAAGGATGAATGATTGATGAAGCATGAACGATGAAGAATGAACTTGGATCAATGATCATTAAAAAATGAACGATGAAGAATAAAATAGGATCAATGATCAATGAAGAATGAACGATGAAGAATGAACAAGGATCAATGATCATTGAGGAATGAACGATGAACAATGAACAAGGATCAATGATCAATGAAGAAAGAACGATGAAAAATGAATAAGGATCAATGATCAATAAAGAATGAACGATGAAGAATGAACTAGGATCAATGATCATTAAAGAATGAACGATGAAGAATGAAATCGGATCAATGATCAATGAAGAATGAACGATGAAAAATGAACAAGGATCAATGATCAATGAAGAATGAACCATGAAGAATGAACGATGAAGAATGAACAAGGATCAGTGATAAATGAAGAATGAACGATGAAGAATGAACAAGGATCAATGATCAATGAAGAATGAATAATGAAGAATGAACAAGGATCAATGATCAATGAAGAATGAACGATGAAGAATGAACATGGATCAATGAACGATGAAGAATGAACGATGAAGAATGAACTAGGATCAATGATCATTAAAGAATGAATGATGAAGAATAAAATAGGATCAATGATCAATGAAGAATGAACGATGAAGAATGAACAAGGGTCAATGATCATTGAGGAATGAACAATGAACAATGAACAAGGATCAATGATCAATGAAGAATGAACGATGAAGAATGAACAAGGATCAATGATCAATGAAGAATGAACGATGAAGAATGAACGATGAAGAATGAACAAGGATCAATGATCAATGAAGAATGAACGATGACGAATGAACAAGGATCAATGATAAATGAACAATGAACGATGAAGAATGAACAAGAATCAATGATAAATGAACAATGAACAATGAAGAATGAACAAGGATCAATGATCAATGAAGAATTAACGATGAAGAATGAACAAAGATCAATAATCAATGAAGAATGAATGATGAAGAATGAACAAGTATCAATGATAAATAAAGAATGAACGATGAAGAATGAACAAGGATCAATGATCAATGAAGAATGAACGATGAAGAATGAACAAGGATCAATGATCAATAAAGAATGAACGATGAAGAATGAACAAGGATCAATGATCAATGAAGAATGAACGATGAAGAATGAACAAGGATCAATGATCATTGAGGAATGAACGATGAACAATGAACAAGGAACAATGATCAATGAAGAATGAACGATGAAGAATAAACAAGGATCAATGATAAATAAAGAATGAACGATGAAGAATGAACAAGGATCAATGATCATTGAGGAATGAACGATGAACAATGAACAAGGAACAATGATCAATGAAGATTGAACGATGAAGAATGAACAAGGATCAATGATCAATGAAGAATGAACAAGGATCAATGATCAATGAAGAATGAACAAGGATCAATGATAAATGAAGAATGAACGATGAAGAATGAACAAGGATAAATGATCAATGAAGAATGAATGATGAAGAATGAAAAAGGATCAATGATAAATGTAGAATGAACGATGAAGAATGAACAAGGATCAATGATCAATGAAGAATGAACGATGAAGAATAAACAAGGATCAATGATCAATGAAGAATGAAAGATGAAGAATGAACAAGGATCAATGATCAATGAAGAATGAACCATGAAGAATGAACGATGAAGAATGAACAAGGATCAATGAACGATGAAGAATGAACGATGAAGAATGAGCTAGGATCAATGATCATTAAAGAATGAATGATGATGAATAAAATAGGATCAATGATCAATGAAGAATGAACGATGAAGAATGAACAAGGATCAATGATCATTGAGGAATGAACAAGGAACAATGAACAAGAATCAATGATCAATGAAGAATGAACGATGAAGAATGAACAAGGATCAATGATCAATGAAGAATGAACAAGGATCAATGATCAATGAAGAATGAACGATGAAGAATGAACAAGGATCAATGATAAATGAACAATGAACGATGAAGAATGAACAAGAATCAATGATAAATGAACAATGAACAATGAAGAATTAACAATGATCAATGATCAATGAAGAATTAACGATGAAGAATGAACAAAGATCAATGATCAATGAAGAATGAATGATGAAGAATGAACAAGGATCAATGATAAATGAAGAATGAACGATGAAGAATGAACAAGGATCAATGATCAATGAAGAATGAACGATGAAGAATGAACAAGGATCAATGATCAATAAAGAATGAACGATGAAGAATGAACAAGGATCAATGATCAAAGAACAATGAACGATGAAGAATGAACAAGGATCAATGATCATTGAGGAATGAACGATGAACAATGAAAAAGGAACAATGATCAATGAAGAATGAACGATGAAGAATGAACAAGGATAAATTATCAATGAAGTATGAACGATGAAGATTGAACAAGGATCAATGATTAAAGAAGAATGAACGATGAAGAATGAACAAGGATCAATGATAAATGAAGAATGAACGATGAAGAATGAACAAGGATCAATGATCAATGAAGAATGAACGATGAAGAATGAACAAGGATCAATGATCAATAAAGAATGAACTAGGATCAATGATCATTAAAGAATGAACGATGAAGAATGAACAAGGATCAATGAACGATGAAGAATGAACGATGAAGAATAAACTAGGATCAATGATCATTAAAGAATGAATGATGAAGAATAAAATAGGATCAATGATCAATGAAGAATGAACGATGAAGAATGAACAAGGATCAATGATCATTGAGGAATGAACAATGAACAATGAACAAGGATCAATGATCAATGAAGAATGAACGATGAAGAATGAAATCGGATCAATGGTCAATGAAGAATGAACGATGAAGAATGAACAAGGATCAATGATCAATGAAGAATGAACGATGAAGAATGATCAAGGAATAATGATCAATGAAGAATGAACGATGAAGAATAAACAAGGATCAATGATAAATAAAGAATGAACGATGAAGAATGAACAAGGATCAATGATCATTGAGGAATGAACGATGAACAATGAACAAGGAACAATGATCAATGAAGAATGAACAATGAAGAATGAACAAGGATCAATGATCAATGAAGAATGAACGATGAAGAATGAACAAGGATCAATGATCAATGAAGAATGAACAAGGATCAATGATAAATGAAGAATGAACGATGAAGAATGATTAAGGATCAATGATCATTGAGGAATGAACAATGAACAATGAACAAGGATCAATGATCAATGAAGATTGAACGATGAAGAATGAAATCGGATCAATGGTCAATGAAGAATGAACGATGAAGAATGAACAAGGATCAATGATCAATGAAGAATGAACGATGAAGAATGAAAAAGGATCAATGATAAATGTAGAATGAACGATGAAGAATGAACAAGGATCAATGATCAATGAAGAATGAATGATGAAGAATAAACAAGGATCAATGATCAATGAAGAATGAATGATGAAGAATGAACAAGGATCAATGATCAATGAAGAATGAAGGATGAAGAATGAACTAGTATCAATGATCATTAAAAAATGAACGATGAAGAATGAACAAGGATCAATGAACGATGAAGAATGAACTAGGATCAATGATCATTAAAAAATGAACGATGAAGAATAAAATAGGATCAATGATCAATGAAGAATGAACGATGAAGAATGAACAAGGATCAATAATCATTGAGGAATGAACAATGAACAATGAACAAGGATCAATGATCAATGAAGAATGAACGATGAAGAATGAAATCAGATCAATGGTCAATGAAGAATGAACGATGAAGAATGAACAAGGATCAATGATCAATGAAGAATGAACAAGGAATAATGATCAATGAAGAATGAACGATGAAGAATAAACAAGGATCAATGATAAATAAAGAATGAGCGATGAAGAATGAACAAGGATCAATGATCATTGAGGAATGAACGATGAACAATGAACAAGGAACAATGATCAATGAAGAAAGAACCATGAAGAATGAACGATGAAGAATGAACAAGGATCAATGATAAATGAAGAATGAACGATGAAGAATGAACAAGGATCAATGATCAATGAAGAATGAACAAGGATCAATGATAAATGAAGAATGAACGATGAAGAATGAACAAGGATTAATGATCAATGAAGAATGAACGATGAAGAATGAAAAAGGATCAATGATAAATGTAGAATGAACGATGAAGAATGAACAAGGATCAATGATCAATGAAGAATGAACGATGAAGAATAAACAAGGATCAATGATCAATAAAGAATGAACGATGAAGAATGAACAAGGATCAATGATCAATGAAGAATGAACCATGAAGAATGAACGATGAAGAATTAACAAGGATCAATGATAAATGAAGAATGAACGATGAAGAATGAACAAGGATCAATGATCAATAAAGAATGAACGATGAAGAATGAACAAGGATCAATGATCAATGAAGAATTAACGATGAAGAATGAACAAAGATCAATGATCAATGAAGAATGAATGATGAAGAATGAACAAGGATCAATGATAAATGAAGAATGAACGATGTAGAATGAACTAGGAATAATGATCAATGAAGAATGAACGATGAAGAATGAACAAGGATGAATGATTGATGAAGCATGAACGATGAAGAATGAACTTGGATCAATGATCATTAAAAAATGAACGATGAAGAATAAAATAGGATCAATGATCAATGAAGAATGAACGATGAAGAATGAACAAGGATCAATGATCATTGAGGAATGAACGATGAACAATGAACAAGGATCAATGATCAATGAAGAAAGAACGATGAAAAATGAATAAGGATCAATGATCAATAAAGAATGAACGATGAAGAATGAACTAGGATCAATGATCATTAAAGAATGAACGATGAAGAATGAAATAGGATCAATGATCAATGAAGAATGAACGATGAAAAATGAACAAGGATCAATGATCAATGAAGAATGAACCATGAAGAATGAACGATGAAGAATGAACAAGGATCAGTGATAAATGAAGAATGAACGATGAAGAATGAACAAGGATCAATGATCAATGAAGAATGAATAATGAAGAATGAACAAGGATCAATGATCAATGAAGAATGAACGATGAAGAATGAACATGGATCAATGAACGATGAAGAATGAACGATGAAGAATGAACTAGGATCAATGATCATTAAAGAATGAATGATGAAGAATAAAATAGGATCAATGATCAATGAAGAATGAACGATGAAGAATGAACAAGGGTCAATGATCATTGAGGAATGAACAATGAACAATGAACAAGGATCAATGATCAATGAAGAATGAACGATGAAGAATGAACAAGGATCAATGATCAATGAAGAATGAACGATGAAGAATGAACGATGAAGAATGAACAAGGATCAATGATCAATGAAGAATGAACGATGACGAATGAACAAGGATCAATGATAAATGAACAATGAACGATGAAGAATGAACAAGAATCAATGATAAATGAACAATGAACAATGAAGAATGAACAATGATCAATGATCAATGAAGAATTAACGATGAAGAATGAACAAAGATCAATGATCAATGAAGAATGAATGATGAAGAATGAACAAGGATCAATGATAAATGAAGAATGAATGATGAAGAATGAACAAGGATCAATGATCAATGAAGAATGAACGATGAAGAATGAACAAGGATCAATGATCAATAAAGAATGAACGATGAAGAATGAACAAGGATCAATGATCAAAGAACAATGAACGATGAAGAATGAACAAGGATCAATGATCATTGAGGAATGAACGATGAACAATGAAAAAGGAACAATGATCAATGAAGAATGAACGATGAAGAATGAACAAGGATAAATTATCAATGAAGTATGAACGATGAAGATTGAACAAGGATCAATGATTAAAGAAGAATGAACGATGAAGAATGAACAAGGATCAATGATAAATGAAGAATGAACGATGAAGAATGAACAAGGATCAATGATCAATGAAGAATGAACGATGAAGAATGAACAAGGATCAATGATCAATAAAGAATGAACTAGGATCAATGATCATTAAAGAATGAACGATGAAGAATGAACAAGGATCAATGAACGATGAAGAATGAACGATGAAGAATAAACTAGGATCAATGATCATTAAAGAATGAATGATGAAGAATAAAATAGGATCAATGATCAAAGAAGAATGAACGATGAAGAATGAACAAGGATCAATGATCATTGAGGAATGAACAATGAACAATGAACAAGGATCAATGATCAATGAAGAATGAACGATGAAGAATGAAATCGGATCAATGGTCAATGAAGAATGAACGATGAAGAATGAACAAGGATCAATGATCAATGAAGAATGAACGATGAAGAATGATCAAGGAATAATGATCAATGAAGAATGAACGATGAAGAATAAACAAGGATCAATGATAAATAAAGAATGAACGATGAAGAATGAACAAGGATCAATGATCATTGAGGAATGAACGATGAACAATGAACAAGGAACAATGATCAATGAAGAATGAACAAGGATCAATGATCAATGAAGAATGAACGATGAAGAATGAACAAGGATCAATGATCAATGAAGAATGAACAAGGATCAATGATAAATGAAGAATGAACGATGAAGAATGATTAAGGATCAATGATCATTGAGGAATGAACAATGAACAATGAACAAGGATCAATGATCAATGAAGATTGAACGATGAAGAATGAAATCGGATCAATGGTCAATGAAGAATGAACGATGAAGAATGAACAAGGATCAATGATCAATGAAGAATGAACGATGAAGAATGAACAAGGAATAATGATCAATGAAGAATGAACGATGAAGAATAAACAAGGATCAATGATAAATAAAGAATGAACGATGAAGAATGAACAAGGATCAATGATCATTGAGGAATGAACGATGAACAATGAACAAGGAACAATGATCAATGAAGAATGAACGATGAAAAATGAACAAGGATCAATGATCAATGAAGAATGAACGATGAAGAATGAACAAGGATCAATGATCAATGAAGAATGAACAAGGATCAATGATAAATGAAGAATGAACGATGAAGAATGAACAAGGATCAATAATCAATGAAGAATGAACGATGAAGAATGAAAAAGGATCAATGATAAATGTAGAATGAACGATGAAGAATGAACAAGGATCAATGATCAATGAAGAATGAATGATGAAGAATGAACAAGGATCAATGATCAATGAAGAATGAATGATGAAGAATGAACAAGGATCAATGATCAATGAAGAATGAAGGATGAAGAATGAACTAGTATCAATGATCATTAAAAAATGAACGATGAAGAATGAACAAGGATCAATGAACGATGAAGAATGAACTAGGATCAATGATCATTAAAAAATGAACGATGAAGAATAAAATAGGATCAATGATCAATGAAGAATGAACGATGAAGAATGAACAAGGATCAATAATCATTGAGGAATGAACAATGAACAATGAACAAGGATCAATGATCAATGAAGAATGAACGATGAAGAATGAAATCAGATCAATGGTCAATGAAGAATGAACGATGAAGAATGAACAAGGATCAATGATCAATGAAGAATGAACAAGGAATAATGATCAATGAAGAATGAACGATGAAGAATAAACAAGGATCAATGATAAATAAAGAATGAGCGATGAAGAATGAACAAGGATCAATGATCATTGAGGAATGAACGATGAACAATGAACAAGGAACAATGATCAATGAAGTATGAACGATGAAGAATGAACAAGGATCAATGATCAATGAAGAATGAACGATGAAGAATGAACAAGGATCAATGATCAATGAAGAATGAACAAGGATCAATGATAAATGAAGAATGAACGATGAAGAATGAACAAGGATTAATGATCAATGAAGAATGAACGATGAAGAATGAAAAAGGATCAATGATAAATGTAGAATGAACGATGAAGAATGAACAAGGATCAATGATCAATGAAGAATGAACGATGAAGAATAAACAAGGATCAATGATCAATAAAGAATGAACGATGAAGAATGAACAAGGATCAATGATCAATGAAGAATGAACCATGAAGAATGAACGATGAAGAATTAACAAGGATCAATGATAAATGAAGAATGAACGATGAAGAATGAACAAGGATCAATGATCAATAAAGAATGAACGATGAAGAATGAACAAGGATCAATGATCAATGAAGAATTAACGATGAAGAATGAACAAAGATTAATGATCAATGAAGAATGAATGATGAAGAATGAACAAGGATCAATGATAAATGAAGAATGAACGATGTAGAATGAACTAGGAATAATGATCAATGAAGAATGAACGATGAAGAATGAACAAGGATGAATAATTGATGAAGCATGAACGATGAAGAATGAACTTGGATCAATTGATATAGGTTGGCTATGTTTTGAACAAGGACCAAACTATATGCACACGTATGTTTTGAGGTTTCGAAATTCAGCAATTAAGGCTGAAAGTTTAGGTTGTATTGTAAATTGTTTTTTTTTTTTATTTTTTGTGATTTTGTGGGTTTTGTAATAAGAAGAACTAAGAAAAGATATGTTGAATTGAACAACTTGAAAATGGCTGATCCAAGGATTAATTTGATACAGATTCACCACAAATTAAAACCAAGGGCTCCTAAGAACACATTCAAACTTTAAGCCAAAGAATGAAAAGCATAGGAACTTCAACTTACTAAAACCAATCCAAGTTAAAGTAAATTGCAAAGAGAGAACAAAGGAATTTGCTCAAAGGTTGTTTTGTATTCAGAATGTAAAAATCAGGTTGTGTATTACAAGAGTTCATACATCCTATTTATACTAAAGCATTCAGCAATGAGTACAAACTTTGAAAATGAAAGTACAACCAAAATGGCAATAAAATGCAACAGCTAGTAAAAGAACAAGGAGATTTTTGCTGATTTTTTTTTGTTGTCTCTAACAGCTAGTTTTGTTGTCTCTAACAGCTAGTTTTTCTTTGGGATTTGCAAATTAGCTCTTCTATCTTTTTGGGATTATTTGTGGCTGATTTGTAAGAGATATTATCATAAAAATCCCACTCAATCTTCAAAACATATGGCTGTTGTAAATCAGCTGGTTTTGAAGAATGCAACGGCTCAATTTGGAGAATCTGATTGCTTGTTTTGATCCATGCGTTTTAATTTTGTAAAGTACGTCCCATGAGCAAAATAAATATTAGACTCAATAAAATAAAAATTACAACTCGACTAACTAAACATGAGACATGATTAAGCTTGATCCTAAACCTGGCTTAATCATCTCTAAGACTTTGTTTCATTATAAAAATAAAAAAACAAAATAAAAATTAAAGAAGAAGATTTATTTCATGATTACAAAATTAAAAGACTTAACATTTGAACCTTGAATTTGAGCATCTTCCATATGATGAATCATGGTATTGAACCAGGTTAGCTCATGAGAACTAGATGTAGGTGATCCTACATCATCCTCCCCTTCTTTGGAGAAGCTTGACCTCAAGCTTGGTAACATATCATCAAAATAAACTACTACAAAGTGACCTAAGAAAGGCTTTATGGTTTGGTTCACAAGTCTCATAAAGGTAGAAGGTGCATTAGATAAACCAAAGGGCATAACTAACCATTCATAGAGTCCTTCCTTAGTCTTAAATGTGGTTTTCCACTCATCCCCCTCATGGATTCTAACTTGGTGATATCCACTCCTCAGGTCAAGCTTAGAGAAAACTTTAGAACTATATAGATCATCTAACAAATCCTTAAGTCTAGGTGTGGGAAATTTATACTTGATAGTGATTCTATTGATGGCTCTACTATCCACACACATCCTCATTTCTCCATTCTTTTTTGGCACAAGTAAAGTAGGAACGGTACAAGGACTTACGGATTCTCTAATCAAACCTTTAGCTAACAAATCATCAACTTGTTTCCTAATTTCTTCGGTTTCCTTAGGATTAGTCCTATAGGCTGGTTTGTTAGGCAATGAGGAACCGGGAATGAAATCAATTTTATGTTGTATATCCCTTTTAGGTGGAAGTCCATTTGGTATTTCATTAGGAAAAACATATGCAAATTCATCAAGCAACGGTTCAATTAAAGGGTGATCATGCAAAACAGATTCGGTTTCATCATTTAGCAATAACAATTCTTTTCGTTCCTCAAGTTCATGTTGTTCACTTTTAAGTATAGGAATTAAAGAATGAAAATTAGTTAAAGTTGCTTGCAATTTAGAATTAGCGTTAGGTGCATATGGTGCTAAAGTTATCTGTTTGTCATTTAAAACAAAAGTATGTGTGTTTTTAAAACCATCATGCATAACTTTCCTATCATACTGCCACGGCCTACCTAATAAAACATGACATGCATCCATAGGTATAACATCACATAAAAGACTCTCCTTATAGCTATTACCAATGGAAAATGAAAGCAAAACTTGAGAGTTTACAGGAATACCTTTGTTTTGATTCAACCATTGAATCATGTATGGCTTGGGGTGTGGAGTGGCGGTGAGATTAAGCTTGTCCACCATAGTCTTTGAAGCGACATTAGTGCAACTTCCCCCATCAATGATAAGCGAACAGATCTTACCTTTAACTGTACATTTTGTGTGGAATATTGCTTCCCTTTCTGGGTTTGGACCTTTGGCTTTGACCCCACTAAGAGCTCTTCGCATAACTAATAATTCTCCTTCATCCGGATATATTATTTCCTCATCAAGTTCAGCATCGTCACAGAAATCCTCCTCGTTTTCCTCTTGATGATCATCAAATTCAACCAAGTTCACCATTTTTCGGTTTGGGCATTCGGAAGAAATATGTCCTAGGCCTTGACACTTAAAACATCTCCTAGGTGTGAATGAATTGGTGTTTGGTTTGGGTGTATTGGGCATGCTTAGGGGCTGCTTTGAATTATTGTTTTGCAAAGCTGTTGAATCTTGTGAATGGGCTTTAGAATAGGAATGGGGAGTGTTCTCTTGGTAGGAATTGAAATTGGTAGTTCTTGCTGAAGTGAAACGTGAGGTTTCCTTCATTTTAGTTCTTTGTTGTTTATCCACTTTATGTGCAAGGTTAATTAAATCATCAAGGCAAGCATAAGGTTGTAATTCAACAATGTTTCTGATTTTTGAATCTAAACCATTTAAAAATCTTACCAAGGTTTGATGATCATCCTCCTTAAGGTCGCACCTCATTATCATTGTCTCGAACTCTCGACCATACTCTTCTATACTCCTGCCATCTTGTTGTAGATGTTGAAGTTTGGTGAAATTCTCTTGCATGTAGTATGAAGGCAGAAACTTTTCCTTCATTTGCTTCTTCATCTTTTCCCATGATCTAATCTTGTCTTTCCCTTCTCTTTCTCGTTTTGCACATTTGCTAGCCCACCAAGTAGAAGCATATTTGCGCAATTTTAATGCTACTATCTTTACCTTCTTTTCTTCATCTGTATTCTTGTAATCAAATACTCTTTCAACAGTTCTTACCCATTCAAGGAACTCATCTCCATCTAATCTTCCTTCAAATTCTGGAATGTCGACTTTAAGATCATCTCCACGGCTTGTTTGCCTATTAACTTTAGGACTTTCAGATTCATAATACCCACCTTCCCTTAAGGTGCGTTTTAGGTCTAGAAACTCTTTAAGTTGGGCTCGTAAGTAATTAATGGTGGCATTTTGCTCTTCAACAATTCTGCTCAAATCACTTGTTTCTCCTTCACCACTTTGAGACATGGTGTTTTTTTTTTTTTTTGCTTTGTGAGTGAACAAAATTAAGGCTCGGAGCGTAGCCTTGGCTCTGATACCAAGATGATATAGGTTGGCTATGTTTTGAACAAGGACCAAACTATATGCACACGTATGTTTTGAGGTTTCGAAATTCAGCAATTAAGGCTGAAAGTTTAGGTTGTATTGTAAATTGTTTTTTTTTTTTATTTTTTGTGATTTTGTGGGTTTTGTAATAAGAAGAACTAAGAAAAGATATGTTGAATTGAACAACTTGAAAATGGCTGATCCAAGGATTAATTTGATACAGATTCACCACAAATTAAAACCAAGGGCTCCTAAGAACACATTCAAACTTTAAGCCAAAGAATGAAAAGCATAGGAACTTCAACTTACTAAAACCAATCCAAGTTAAAGTAAATTGCAAAGAGAGAACAAAGGAATTTGCTCAAAGGTTGTTTTGTATTCAGAATGTAAAAATCAGGTTGTGTATTACAAGAGTTCATACATCCTATTTATACTAAAGCATTCAGCAATGAGTACAAACTTTGAAAATGAAAGTACAACCAAAATGGCAATAAAATGCAACAGCTAGTAAAAGAACAAGGAGATTTTTGCTGATTTTTTTTTTGTTGTCTCTAACAGCTAGTTTTGTTGTCTCTAACAGCTAGTTTTTCTTTGGGATTTGCAAATTAGCTCTTCTATCTTTTTGGGATTATTTGTGGCTGATTTGTAAGAGATATTATCATAAAAATCCCACTCAATCTTCAAAACATATGGCTGTTGTAAATCAGCTGGTTTTGAAGAATGCAACGGCTCAATTTGGAGAATCTGATTGCTTGTTTTGATCCATGCGTTTTAATTTTGTAAAGTACGTCCCATGAGCAAAATAAATATTAGACTCAATAAAATAAAAATTACAACTCGACTAACTAAACATGAGACATGATTAAGCTTGATCCTAAACCTGGCTTAATCATCTCTAAGACTTTGTTTCATTATAAAAATAAAAAAACAAAATAAAAATTAAAGAAGAAGATTTATTTCATGATTACAAAATTAAAAGACTTAACATTTGAACCTTGAATTTGAGCATCTTCCATATGATGAATCATGGTATTGAACCAGGTTAGCTCATGAGAACTAGATGTAGGTGATCCTACATCATCCTCCCCTTCTTTGGAGAAGCTTGACCTCAAGCTTGGTAACATATCATCAAAATAAACTACTACAAAGTGACCTAAGAAAGGCTTTATGGTTTGGTTCACAAGTCTCATAAAGGTAGAAGGTGCATTAGATAAACCAAAGGGCATAACTAACCATTCATAGAGTCCTTCCTTAGTCTTAAATGTGGTTTTCCACTCATCCCCCTCATGGATTCTAACTTGGTGATATCCACTCCTCAGGTCAAGCTTAGAGAAAACTTTAGAACTATATAGATCATCTAACAAATCCTTAAGTCTAGGTGTGGGAAATTTATACTTGATAGTGATTCTATTGATGGCTCTACTATCCACACACATCCTCATTTCTCCATTCTTTTTTGGCACAAGTAAAGTAGGAACGGTACAAGGACTTACGGATTCTCTAATCAAACCTTTAGCTAACAAATCATCAACTTGTTTCCTAATTTCTTCGGTTTCCTTAGGATTAGTCCTATAGGCTGGTTTGTTAGGCAATGAGGAACCGGGAATGAAATCAATTTTATGTTGTATATCCCTTTTAGGTGGAAGTCCATTTGGTATTTCATTAGGAAAAACATATGCAAATTCATCAAGCAACGGTTCAATTAAAGGGTGATCATGCAAAACAGATTCGGTTTCATCATTTAGCAATAACAATTCTTTTCGTTCCTCAAGTTCATGTTGTTCACTTTTAAGTATAGGAATTAAAGAATGAAAATTAGTTAAAGTTGCTTGCAATTTAGAATTAGCGTTAGGTGCATATGGTGCTAAAGTTATCTGTTTGTCATTTAAAACAAAAGTATGTGTGTTTTTAAAACCATCATGCATAACTTTCCTATCATACTGCCACGGCCTACCTAATAAAACATGACATGCATCCATAGGTATAACATCACATAAAAGACTCTCCTTATAGCTATTACCAATGGAAAATGAAAGCAAAACTTGAGAGTTTACAGGAATACCTTTGTTTTGATTCAACCATTGAATCATGTATGGCTTGGGGTGTGGAGTGGCGGTGAGATTAAGCTTGTCCACCATAGTCTTTGAAGCGACATTAGTGCAACTTCCCCCATCAATGATAAGCGAACAGATCTTACCTTTAACTGTACATTTTGTGTGGAATATTGCTTCCCTTTCTGGGTTTGGACCTTTGGCTTTGACCCCACTAAGAGCTCTTCGCATAACTAATAATTCTCCTTCATCCGGATATATTATTTCCTCATCAAGTTCAGCATCGTCACAGAAATCCTCCTCGTTTTCCTCTTGATGATCATCAAATTCAACCAAGTTCACCATTTTTCGGTTTGGGCATTCGGAAGAAATATGTCCTAGGCCTTGACACTTAAAACATCTCCTAGGTGTGAATGAATTGGTGTTTGGTTTGGGTGTATTGGGCATGCTTAGGGGCTGCTTTGAATTATTGTTTTGCAAAGCTGTTGAATCTTGTGAATGGGCTTTAGAATAGGAATGGGGAGTGTTCTCTTGGTAGGAATTGAAATTGGTAGTTCTTGCTGAAGTGAAACGTGAGGTTTCCTTCATTTTAGTTCTTTGTTGTTTATCCACTTTATGTGCAAGGTTAATTAAATCATCAAGGCAAGCATAAGGTTGTAATTCAACAATGTTTCTGATTTTTGAATCTAAACCATTTAAAAATCTTACCAAGGTTTGATGATCATCCTCCTTAAGGTCGCACCTCATTATCATTGTCTCGAACTCTCGACCATACTCTTCTATACTCCTGCCATCTTGTTGTAGATGTTGAAGTTTGGTGAAATTCTCTTGCATGTAGTATGAAGGCAGAAACTTTTCCTTCATTTGCTTCTTCATCTTTTCCCATGATCTAATCTTGTCTTTCCCTTCTCTTTCTCGTTTTGCACATTTGCTAGCCCACCAAGTAGAAGCATATTTGCGCAATTTTAATGCTACTATCTTTACCTTCTTTTCTTCATCTGTATTCTTGTAATCAAATACTCTTTCAACAGTTCTTACCCATTCAAGGAACTCATCTCCATCTAATCTTCCTTCAAATTCTGGAATGTCGACTTTAAGATCATCTCCACGGCTTGTTTGCCTATTAACTTTAGGACTTTCAGATTCATAATACCCACCTTCCCTTAAGGTGCGTTTTAGGTCTAGAAACTCTTTAAGTTGGGCTCGTAAGTAATTAATGGTGGCATTTTGCTCTTCAACAATTCTGCTCAAATCACTTGTTTCTCCTTCACCACTTTGAGACATGGTGTTTTTTTTTTTTTTGCTTTGTGAGTGAACAAAATTAAGGCTCGGAGCGTAGCCTTGGCTCTGATACCAAGATGATATAGGTTGGCTATGTTTTGAACAAGGACCAAACTATATGCACACGTATGTTTTGAGGTTTCGAAATTCAGCAATTAAGGCTGAAAGTTTAGGTTGTATTGTAAATTGTTTTTTTTTTTTATTTTTTGTGATTTTGTGGGTTTTGTAATAAGAAGAACTAAGAAAAGATATGTTGAATTGAACAACTTGAAAATGGCTGATCCAAGGATTAATTTGATACAGATTCACCACAAATTAAAACCAAGGGCTCCTAAGAACACATTCAAACTTTAAGCCAAAGAATGAAAAGCATAGGAACTTCAACTTACTAAAACCAATCCAAGTTAAAGTAAATTGCAAAGAGAGAACAAAGGAATTTGCTCAAAGGTTGTTTTGTATTCAGAATGTAAAAATCAGGTTGTGTATTACAAGAGTTCATACATCCTATTTATACTAAAGCATTCAGCAATGAGTACAAACTTTGAAAATGAAAGTACAACCAAAATGGCAATAAAATGCAACAGCTAGTAAAAGAACAAGGAGATTTTTGCTGATTTTTTTTTTGTTGTCTCTAACAGCTAGTTTTGTTGTCTCTAACAGCTAGTTTTTCTTTGGGATTTGCAAATTAGCTCTTCTATCTTTTTGGGATTATTTGTGGCTGATTTGTAAGAGATATTATCATAAAAATCCCACTCAATCTTCAAAACATATGGCTGTTGTAAATCAGCTGGTTTTGAAGAATGCAACGGCTCAATTTGGAGAATCTGATTGCTTGTTTTGATCCATGCGTTTTAATTTTGTAAAGTACGTCCCATGAGCAAAATAAATATTAGACTCAATAAAATAAAAATTACAACTCGACTAACTAAACATGAGACATGATTAAGCTTGATCCTAAACCTGGCTTAATCATCTCTAAGACTTTGTTTCATTATAAAAATAAAAAAACAAAATAAAAATTAAAGAAGAAGATTTAGTTCATGATTACAAAATTAAAAGACTTAACATTTGAACCTTGAATTTGAGCATCTTCCATATGGTGAATCATGGTATTGAACCAGGTTAGCTCATGAGAACTAGATGTAGGTGATCCTACATCATCCTCCCCTTCTTTGGAGAAGCTTGACCTCAAGCTTGGTAACATATCATCAAAATAAACTACTACAAAGTGACCTAAGAAAGGCTTTATGGTTTGGTTCACAAGTCTCATAAAGGTAGAAGGTGCATTAGATAAACCAAAGGGCATAACTAACCATTCATAGAGTCCTTCCTTAGTCTTAAATGTGGTTTTCCACTCATCCCCCTCATGGATTCTAACTTGGTGATATCCACTCCTCAGGTCAAGCTTAGAGAAAACTTTAGAACTATATAGATCATCTAACAAATCCTTAAGTCTAGGTGTGGGAAATTTATACTTGATAGTGATTCTATTGATGGCTCTACTATCCACACACATCCTCATTTCTCCATTCTTTTTTGGCACAAGTAAAGTAGGAACGGTACAAGGACTTACGGATTCTCTAATCAAACCTTTAGCTAACAAATCATCAACTTGTTTCCTAATTTCTTCGGTTTCCTTAGGATTAGTCCTATAGGCTGGTTTGTTAGGCAATGAGGAACCGGGAATGAAATCAATTTTATGTTGTATATCCCTTTTAGGTGGAAGTCCATTTGGTATTTCATTAGGAAAAACATATGCAAATTCATCAAGCAACGGTTCAATTAAAGGGTGATCATGCAAAACAGATTCGGTTTCATCATTTAGCAATAACAATTCTTTTCGTTCCTCAAGTTCATGTTGTTCACTTTTAAGTATAGGAATTAAAGAATGAAAATTAGTTAAAGTTGCTTGCAATTTAGAATTAGCGTTAGGTGCATATGGTGCTAAAGTTATCTGTTTGTCATTTAAAACAAAAGTATGTGTGTTTTTAAAACCATCATGCATAACTTTCCTATCATACTGCCACGGCCTACCTAATAAAACATGACATGCATCCATAGGTATAACATCACATAAAAGACTCTCCTTATAGCTATTACCAATGGAAAATGAAAGCAAAACTTGAGAGTTTACAGGAATACCTTTGTTTTGATTCAACCATTGAATCATGTATGGCTTGGTGATGCAAGATGATGCAATAGCAATCGGCTTATTCAAAATCAAATCACATGTCAATCTTTTTAACATATGGATATGGTTTATTTTAAGTTTCAAGTATGGTTTTGGACAATATTGTCTTCTGATCCAAGATCAAATACGTTATCTCATGAGCCGATTGCTTTAGTTCTTGAAGTACTTGGTTTTAATCCTTTTAAATCTGAATTTGTTACATGTCTAACTTGGGTTGAAGATTAAGTGAAGCTACATATATATTGGTTGGACGTCACTTTGATAGGTCCAAGTTTAGTTATGTTTTTTAAAGTCTTTTTACCACTTAAATCTGATTAATTAGCTACTGCATGCTTAGGGAACAACTTAAATCAGCCTAATGCATGCTTTGGAGGCTATTTAATGTTGTTTTGTGAGTTCCAATGCTTGTTCCCCATGCTTGGACGTCCCACCTTAATTTCTCTTGCTTTTTAGCTTCCTTTTGCTGTTGTAACTCTATTTAAAGAGAGCTATTCATGAATGAAAGTTCAGACTTGTTTTATGAATCAACCTTTGTGTTTTCTTCTTGCCTATCTTTGTGTTTGTCCAAGGTTAACAAGAGTTCTTTAATACTTTGAGTGTGTTCTTGAGTATTAAACTAGGGGAGATTGAGTTTGTCTTGTCTCTAGCCTAAATACTATTGCATTGAGTTTGTTCTTGTGCTTTGGTTGTCCTATTTTCATTCAAATATACATTCTGCCCAAATTACTTCTTCTTTCTTTTCTTTTGTCCTTCTCCTTCCTTAATCATTTAGGAAGTCTTGAGTTAGCATTTACATCATTTGGTATCAGAAGCTTTTGGTGGATCGAAAGGGTGTTTAAAAAAAAAATGGGCACTTGTGGAGATTTGGCGGAAATGTTGCGAGTTATTACTAAAAAATTGAACAACTTGGGTAAAAGATGTTTTATATGTAAAGATAAAAGTCATCTTACTTGTAAATGTCCTTTCAAATCTATTTTACCTTCCAAATGTTCCATTATGGAAGAAGAAGAGAAAATGTATAAGTCCCTTGTCCTAGAGAAAGAAGATCATGTAGATGAAGAAATACTCCGAGAGGAACTTGTAATTAAACTTGGGGAGAAGAGCCATGAAAATGTTTTTTATCAAACAAAAGTTGAAGAGTCCATAGAGTTGAACATATCTGGCTTCAAAGTTTCCAATGATAAAAATGAGGAGCCAATTGATGAAAAGCAAGTTGAACCCATAGAAAATATTGGAATTAAACAACCAAATACCAATTTTAACAATCATTTTGATTTACGTAGTTTTTATTTGGTGCAAGAAAAACTAAAAAATCTCATCGATGAAAAGTGTGTTAAATTTGGGTATATTTTTGAAGAAAAGGAGTTGATTAGAGGAAATATACATATTGAAGCTTGTCAGATTGAACTTGTGTTTTTAGGAATAACCGAATTCGAGGTCGAATTCTTTTCGAAGAAAAGGAGAATGATGCAAGATGATGCAATAGCAATCGGCTTATTCAAAATCAAATCACATGTCAATCTTTTTAACATATGGATATGGTTTATTTTAAGTTTCAAGTATGGTTTTGGACAATATTGTCTTCTGATCCAAGATCAAATACGTTATCTCATGAGCCGATTGCTTTAGTTCTTGAAGTACTTGGTTTTAATCCTTTTAAATCTGAATTTGTTACATGTCTAACTTGGGTTGAAGATTAAGTGAAGCTACATATATATTGGTTGGACGTCACTTTGATAGGTCCAAGTTTAGTTATGTTTTTTAAAGTCTTTTTACCACTTAAATCTGATTAATTAGCTACTGCATGCTTAGGGAACAACTTAAATCAGCCTAATGCATGCTTTGGAGGCTATTTAATGTTGTTTTGTGAGTTCCAATGCTTGTTCCCCATGCTTGGACGTCCCACCTTAATTTCTCTTGCTTTTTAGCTTCCTTTTGCTGTTGTAACTCTATTTAAAGAGAGCTATTCATGAATGAAAGTTCAGACTTGTTTTATGAATCAACCTTTGTGTTTTCTTCTTGCCTATCTTTGTGTTTGTCCAAGGTTAACAAGAGTTCTTTAATACTTTGAGTGTGTTCTTGAGTATTAAACTAGGGGAGATTGAGTTTGTCTTGTCTCTAGCCTAAATACTATTGCATTGAGTTTGTTCTTGTGCTTTGGTTGTCCTATTTTCATTCAAATATACATTCTGCCCAAATTACTTCTTCTTTCTTTTCTTTTGTCCTTCTCCTTCCTTAATCATTTAGGAAGTCTTGAGTTAGCATTTACATCACTTGGGGTGTGGAGTGGCGGTGAGATTAAGCTTGTCCACCATAGTCTTTGAAGCGACATTAGTGCAACTTCCCCCATCAATGATAAGCGAACAGATCTTACCTTTAACTGTACATTTTGTGTGGAATATTGCTTCCCTTTCTGGGTTTGGACCTTTGGCTTTGACCCCACTAAGAGCTCTTCGCATAACTAATAATTCTCCTTCATCCGGATATATTATTTCCTCATCAAGTTCAGCATCGTCACAGAAATCCTCCTCGTTTTCCTCTTGATGATCATCAAATTCAACCAAGTTCACCATTTTTCGGTTTGGGCATTCGGAAGAAATATGTCCTAGGCCTTGACACTTAAAACATCTCCTAGGTGTGAATGAATTGGTGTTTGGTTTGGGTGTATTGGGCATGCTTAGGGGCTGCTTTGAATTATTGTTTTGCAAAGCTGTTGAATCTTGTGAATGGGCTTTAGAATAGGAATGGGGAGTGTTCTCTTGGTAGGAATTGAAATTGGTAGTTCTTGCTGAAGTGAAACGTGAGGTTTCCTTCATTTTAGTTCTTTGTTGTTTATCCACTTTATGTGCAAGGTTAATTAAATCATCAAGGCAAGCATAAGGTTGTAATTCAACAATGTTTCTGATTTTTGAATCTAAACCATTTAAAAATCTTACCAAGGTTTGATGATCATCCTCCTTAAGGTCGCACCTCATTATCATTGTCTCGAACTCTCGACCATACTCTTCTATACTCCTGCCATCTTGTTGTAGATGTTGAAGTTTGGTGAAATTCTCTTGCATGTAGTATGAAGGCAGAAACTTTTCCTTCATTTGCTTCTTCATCTTTTCCCATGATCTAATCTTGTCTTTCCCTTCTCTTTCTCGTTTTGCACATTTGCTAGCCCACCAAGTAGAAGCATATTTGCGCAATTTTAATGCTACTATCTTTACCTTCTTTTCTTCATCTGTATTCTTGTAATCAAATACTCTTTCAACAGTTCTTACCCATTCAAGGAACTCATCTCCATCTAATCTTCCTTCAAATTCTGGAATGTCGACTTTAAGATCATCTCCACGGCTTGTTTGCCTATTAACTTTAGGACTTTCAGATTCATAATACCCACCTTCCCTTAAGGTGCGTTTTAGGTCTAGAAACTCTTTAAGTTGGGCTCGTAAGTAATTAATGGTGGCATTTTGCTCTTCAACAATTCTGCTCAAATCACTTGTTTCTCCTTCACCACTTTGAGACATGGTGTTTTTTTTTTTTTTTTGCTTTGTGAGTGAACAAAATTAAGGCTCGGAGCGTAGCCTTGGCTCTGATACCAAGATGATATAGGTTGGCTATGTTTTGAACAAGGACCAAACTATATGCACACGTATGTTTTGAGGTTTCGAAATTCAGCAATTAAGGCTGAAAGTTTAGGTTGTATTGTAAATTGTTTTTTTTTTTTATTTTTTGTGATTTTGTGGGTTTTGTAATAAGAAGAACTAAGAAAAGATATGTTGAATTGAACAACTTGAAAATGGCTGATCCAAGGATTAATTTGATACAGATTCACCACAAATTAAAACCAAGGGCTCCTAAGAACACATTCAAACTTTAAGCCAAAGAATGAAAAGCATAGGAACTTCAACTTACTAAAACCAATCCAAGTTAAAGTAAATTGCAAAGAGAGAACAAAGGAATTTGCTCAAAGGTTGTTTTGTATTCAGAATGTAAAAATCAGGTTGTGTATTACAAGAGTTCATACATCCTATTTATACTAAAGCATTCAGCAATGAGTACAAACTTTGAAAATGAAAGTACAACCAAAATGGCAATAAAATGCAACAGCTAGTAAAAGAACAAGGAGATTTTTGCTGATTTTTTTTTTGTTGTCTCTAACAGCTAGTTTTGTTGTCTCTAACAGCTAGTTTTTCTTTGGGATTTGCAAATTAGCTCTTCTATCTTTTTGGGATTATTTGTGGCTGATTTGTAAGAGATATTATCATAAAAATCCCACTCAATCTTCAAAACATATGGCTGTTGTAAATCAGCTGGTTTTGAAGAATGCAACGGCTCAATTTGGAGAATCTGATTGGTTGTTTTGATCCATGCGTTTTAATTTTGTAAAGTACGTCCCATGAGCAAAATAAATATTAGACTCAATAAAATAAAAATTACAACTCGACTAACTAAACATGAGACATGATTAAGCTTGATCCTAAACCTGGCTTAATCATCTCTAAGACTTTGTTTCATTATAAAAATAAAAAAACAAAATAAAAATTAAAGAAGAAGATTTAGTTCATGATTACAAAATTAAAAGACTTAACATTTGAACCTTGAATTTGAGCATCTTCCATATGATGAATCATGGTATTGAACCAGGTTAGCTCATGAGAACTAGATGTAGGTGATCCTACATCATCAATGATCATTAAAAAATGAACGATGAAGAATAAAATAGGATCAATGATCAATGAAGAATGAACGATGAAGAATGAACAAGGATCAATGATCATTGAGGAATGAACGATGAACAATGAACAAGGATCAATGATCAATGAAGAAAGAACGATGAAAAATGAATAAGGATCAATGATCAATAAAGAATGAACGATGAAGAATGAACTAGGATCAATGATCATTAAAGAATGAACGATGAAGAATGAAATAGGATCAATGATCAATGAAGAATGAACGATGAAAAATGAACAAGGATCAATGATCAATGAAGAATGAACCATGAAGAATGAACGATGAAGAATGAACAAGGATCAGTGATAAATGAAGAATGAACGATGAAGAATGAACAAGGATCAATGATCAATGAAGAATGAATAATGAAGAATGAACAAGGATCAATGATCAATGAAGAATGAACGATGAAGAATGAACATGGATCAATGAACGATGAAGAATGAACGATGAAGAATGAACTAGGATCAATGATCATTAAAGAATGAATGATGAAGAATAAAATAGGATCAATGATCAATGAAGAATGAACGATGAAGAATGAACAAGGGTCAATGATCATTGAGGAATGAACAATGAACAATGAACAAGGATTAATGATCAATGAAGAATGAACGATGAAGAATGAACAAGGATCAATGATCAATGAAGAATGAACGATGAAGAATGAACGATGAAGAATGAACAAGGATCAATGATCAATGAAGAATGAACGATGACGAATGAACAAGGATCAATGATAAATGAACAATGAACGATGAAGAATGAACAAGAATCAATGATAAATGAACAATGAACAATGAAGAATGAACAAGGATCAATGATCAATGAAGAATTAACGATGAAGAATGAACAAAGATCAATAATCAATGAAGAATGAATGATGAAGAATGAACAAGTATCAATGATAAATAAAGAATGAACGATGAAGAATGAACAAGGATCAATGATCAATGAAGAATGAACGATGAAGAATGAACAAGGATCAATGATCAATAAAGAATGAACGATGAAGAATGAACAAGGATCAATGATCAATGAAGAATGAACGATGAAGAATGAACAAGGATCAATGATCATTGAGGAATGAACGATGAACAATGAACAAGGAACAATGATCAATGAAGAATGAACGATGAAGAATAAACAAGGATCAATGATAAATAAAGAATGAACGATGAAGAATGAACAAGGATCAATGATCATTGAGGAATGAACGATGAACAATGAACAAGGAACAATGATCAATGAAGATTGAACGATGAAGAATGAACAAGGATCAATGATCAATGAAGAATGAACGATGAAGAATGAACAAGGATCAATGATCAATGAAGAATGAACAAGGATCAATGATAAATGAAGAATGAACGATGAAGAATGAACAAGGATCAATGATCAATGAAGAATGAATGATGAAGAATGAAAAAGGATCAATGATAAATGTAGAATGAACGATGAAGAATGAACAAGGATCAATGATCAATGAAGAATGAACGATGAAGAATAAACAAGGATCAATGATCAATGAAGAATGAAAGATGAAGAATGAACAAGGATCAATGATCAATGAAGAATGAACCATGAAGAATGAACGATGAAGAATGAACAAGGATCAATGATAAATGAAGAATGAACGATGAAGAATGAACAAAGATCAATGATCAATGAAGAATGAACGATGAAGAATGAACAAGGAATAATGAGCAATGAAGAATGAACGATGAAGAATAAACAAGGATCAATGATAAATAAAGAATGAACGATGAAGAATAAACAAGGATCAATGATCATTGAGGAATGAACGATGAACAATGAACAAGGAACAATGATCAATGAAGAATGAACGATGAAGAAAAAGGATCAATGATAAATGTAGAATGAACGATGAAGAATGAACAAGGATCAATGATCAATGAAGAATGAACGATGAAGAATAAACAAGGATCAATGATCAATGAAGAATGAACGATGAATAATGAACAAGGATCAATGATCAATGAAGAATGAACCATGAAGAATGAACGATGAAGAATGAACAAGGATCAATGATAAATGAAGAATGAACGATGAAGAATGAACAAGGATCAATGATCAATGAAGAATGAACAAGGATCAATGATCAATGAAGAATGAACGATGAAGAATGAACAAGGATCAATAAACGATGAAGAATGAACGATGAAGAATGAGCTAGGATCAATGATCATTAAAGAATGAATGATGATGAATAAAATAGGATCAATGATCAATAAAGAATGAACGATGAAGAATGAACAAGGATCAATGATCATTGAGGAATGAACAAGGAACAATGAACAAGAATCAATGATCAATGAAGAATGAACGATGAAGAATGAACAAGGATCAATGATCAATGAAGAATGAACAATGAAGAATAAACAAGGATCAATGATCAATGAAGAATGAACGATGAAGAATGAACAAGGATCAATGATAAATGAACAATGAACGATGAAGAATGAACAAGGATCAATGATAAATGAAGAATGAACGATGAAGAATGAACAAGGATCAATGATCAATGAAGAATGAACGATGAAGAATGAACTAGGATCAATGATCATTAAAGAATGAACGATGAAGAATGAACAAGGATCAATGAACGATGAAGAATGAACGATGAAGAATAAACAAGGATCAATGATATATAAAGAATGAACGATGAAGAATAAACAAGGATCAATGATCATTGAGGAATGAACGATGAACAATGAACAAGGAACAATGATCAATGAAGAATGAACGATGAAGAATGAAAAAGGATCAATGATAAATGTAGAATGAACGATGAAGAATGAACAAGGATCAATGATCAATGAAGAATGAACGATGAAGAATAAACAAGGATCAATGATCAATGAAGAATGAACGATGAAGAATGAACAAGGATCAATGATCAATGAAGAAAGAACCATGAAGAATGAACGATGAAGAATGAACAAGGATCAATGATAAATGAAGAATGAACGATGAAGAATGAACAAGGATCAATGATCAATGAAGAATGAACAAGGATCAATGATCAATGAAGAATGAACGATGAAGAATGAACAAGGATCAATGAACGATGAAGAATGAACGATGAAGAATGAGCTAGGATCAATGATCATTAAAGAATGAATGATGATGAATAAAATAGGATCAATGATCAATGAAGAATGAACGATGAAGAATGAACAAGGATCAATGATCATTGAGGAATGAACAAGGAACAATGAACAAGAATCAATGATCAATGAAGAATGAACGATGAAGAATGAACAAGGATCAATGATCAATGAAGAATGAACAAGGATCAATGATCAATGAAGAATGAACGATGAAGAATGAACAAGGATCAATGATAAATGAACAATGAACGATGAAGAATGAACAAGAATCAATGATAAATGAACAATGAACAATGAAGAATGAACAATGATCAATGATCAATGAAGAATTAACGATGAAGAATGAACAAAGATCAATGATCAATGAAGAATGAATGATGAAGAATGAACAAGGATCAATGATAAATGAAGAATGAACGATGAAGAATGAACAAGGATCAATGATCAATGAAGAATGAACGATGAAGAATGAACAAGGATCAATGATCAATAAAGAATGAACGATGAAGAATGAACAAGGATCAATGATCAAAGAACAATGAACGATGAAGAATGAACAAGGATCAATGATCATTGAGGAATGAACGATGAACAATGAAAAAGGAACAATGATCAATGAAGAATGAACGATGAAGAATGAACAAGGATAAATTATCAATGAAGTATGAACGATGAAGATTGAACAAGGATCAATGATTAAAGAAGAATGAACGATGAAGAATGAACAAGGATCAATGATAAATGAAGAATGAACGATGAAGATTGAACAAGGATCAATGATCAATGAAGAATGAACGATGAAGAATGAACAAGGATCAATGAACGATGAAGAATGAACGATGAAGAATAAACTAGGATCAATGATCATTAAAGAATGAATGATGAAGAATAAAATAGGATCAATGATCAATGAAGAATGAACGATGAAGAATGAACAAGGATCAATGATCAATGAAGAATGAACGATGAAGAATGATCAAGGAATAATGATCAATGAAGAATGAACGATGAAGAATAAACAAGGATCAATGATAAATAAAGAATGAACGATGAAGAATGAACAAGGATCAATGATCATTGAGGAATGAACGATGAACAATGAACAAGGAACAATGATCAATGAAGAATGAACAAGGATCAATGATCAATGAAGAATGAACGATGAAGAATGAACAAGGATCAATGATCAATGAAGAATGAACAAGGATCAATGATAAATGAAGAATGAACGATGAAGAATGATTAAGGATCAATGATCATTGAGGAATGAACAATGAACAATGAACAAGGATCAATGATCAATGAAGATTGAACGATGAAGAATGAAATCGGATCAATGGTCAATGAAGAATGAACGATGAAGAATGAACAAGGATCAATGATCAATGAAGAATGAACGATGAAGAATGAACAAGGAATAATGATCAATGAAGAATGAACGATGAAGAATAAACAAGGATCAATGATAAATAAAGAATGAACGATGAAGAATGAACAAGGATCAATGATCATTGAGGAATGAACGATGAACAATGAACAAGGAACAATGATCAATGAAGAATGAACGATGAAAAATGAACAAGGATCAATGATCAATGAAGAATGAACGATGAAGAATGAACAAGGATCAATGATCAATGAAGAATGAACAAGGATCAATGATAAATGAAGAATGAACGATGAAAAATGAACAAGGATCAAGGATCAATGAAGAATGAACGATGAAGAATGAAAAAGGATCAATGATAAATGTAGAATGAACGATGAAGAATGAACAAGGATCAATGATCAATGAAGAATGAATGATGAAGAATAAACAAGGATCAATGATCAATGAAGAATGAACGATGAAGAATGAACAAGGATCAATGATCAATGAAGAATGAACGATGAAGAATGAACTAGGATCAATGATCATTAAAGAATGAACGATGAAGAATGAACAAGGATCAATGAACGATGAAGAATGAACTAGGATCAATGATCATTAAAAAATGAACGATGAAGAATAAAATAGGATCAATGATCAATGAAGAATGAACGATGAAGAATGAACAAGGATCAATGATCATTGAGGAATGAACGATGAACAATGAACAAGGATCAATGATCAATGAAGAAAGAACGATGAGGAATGAACAAGGATCAATGATCAATGAAGAATGAACGATGAAGAATGAACAAGGATCAATGATCATTGAGGAATGAACGATGAACAATGAACAAGGATCAATGATCAATGAAGAAAGAACGATGAAGAATGAACAAGGATCAATGATCAATGAAAAATGAACGATGAAGAATGAACTAGGATCAATGATCATTAAAGAATGAACGATGAAGAATGAACAAGGATCAATGAACGATGAAGAATGAACGATGAAGAATGAACTAGGATCAATGATCATTAAAGAATGAATGATGAAGAATAAAATAAGATCAATGATCAATGAAGAATGAACGATGAAGAATGAACAAGGATCAATGATCATTGAGGAATGAACAATGAACAATGAACAAGGATCAATGATCTATGAAGAATGAACGATGAAGAATGAAATCGGATCAATGGTCAATGAAGAATGAACGATGAAGAATGAACAAGGATCAATGATCAATGAAGAATGAACGATGAAGAATGAACAAGGAATAATGATCAATGAAGAATGAACGATGAAGAATAAACAAGGATCAATGATAAATAAAGAATGAACGATGAATAATGAACAAGGATCAATGATCATTGAGGAATGAACGATGAACAATGAACAAGGAACAATGATCAATGAAGAATGAACGATGAAGAATGAACAAGGATCAATGATCAATGAAGAATGAACGATGAAGAATGAACAAGGATCAATGATCAATGAAGAATGAACAAGGATCAATGATAAATGAAGAATGAACGAATTTTTTCAAAAAGATTTTTTCCTGAAAATTACTCATACTATGATTACAAAATGGCCTGGTATAGAGCATTTTTATTCAGACCATTTGATCATTCATGGTTTTTTATATTTGACAAATATTGTCCAAAGAAATATCTTATGTGGTTTTATCATTGGTGGTATTTATTTGGACCAACTCCTCAAATTTATCCAAAAGAATGCAATGAGGGTTTCACAACTTTTGTTGCCAATTCAAATTATCAAGCTTATGAAACTCCAGTCATGTTTCATGCAGAATTTAAAATTCCATGGATTCTTGTTCATTCTTCATCGTTCATTCTTTATTTATCATTGATCCTTGTTTATTCTTCATCGTTCATTCTTCATTGATCATTATTCCTTGTTCATTCTTCATCGTTCATTTTTCATTGATCATTGATCCTTGTTCATTATTCATCGTTCATACTTCATTGACCATTGATCCGATTTCATTCTTCATCGTTCATTCTTCATTGATCATTGATCCTTGTTCATTGTTCATTCCTCAATGATCATTGATCCTTGTTCATTCTTCATCGTTCATTCTTCATTGATCATTGATCCTATTTTATTCTTCATCGTTCATTTTTTAATGATCATTGATCCAAGTTCATTCTTCATCGTTCATGCTTCATCATTCATTGATCCTTGTTCATTTTTCATCGTTCATTCTTCATTGATCATTGTTCCTAGTTCATTCTACATCGTTCATTCTTCATTTATCATTGATCCTTGTTCATTCTTCATCATTCATTCTTCATTGATCATTGATCTTTGTTCATTCTTCATCGTTAATTCTTCATTGATCATTGATCCTTGTTCATTCTTCATCGTTCATTCTTTATTGATCATTGATCCTTGTTCATTCTTCATCGTTCATTCTTCATTGATCATTGATCCTTGTTCATTCTTCATCGTTCATTCTTCATTTATCATTGATCCTTGTTCATTCTTCATCATTCATTCTTCATTGATCATTGATCTTTGTTGATTCTTCATCGTTAATTCTTCATTGATCATTGATCCTTGTTCATTCTTCATCGTTCATTCTTTATTGATCATTGATCCTTGTTCATTCTTCATCGTTCATTCTTCATTGATCATTGATCCTTGTTCATTCTTCATCGTTCATTCTTCATTTATCATTGATCCTTGTTCATTCTTCATCATTCATTCTTCATTGATCATTGATCTTTGTTCATTCTTCATCGTTAATTCTTCATTGATCATTGATCATTGATCCTTGTTCATTCTTCATTGTTCATTGTTCATTGATCATTGATCCTTGTTCATTCTTCATCGTTCATTCTTCATTGATCATTGATCCTATTTTATTCTTCATCGTTCATTTTTTAATGATCATTGATCCAAGTTCATTCTTCATCGTTCATGCTTCATCGTTCATTGATCCTTGTTCATTCTTCATCGTTCATTCTTCATTGATCATTGTTCCTAGTTCATTCTACATCGTTCATTCTTCATTTATCATTGATCCTTGTTCATTCTTCATCATTCATTCTTCATTGATCATTGATCTTTGTTCATTCTTCATCGTTAATTCTTCATTGATCATTCATCCTTGTTCATTCTTCATCGTTCATTCTTTAATGATCATTGATACTAGTTCATTCTTCATCGTTCATTCTTCATTGATCATTGATCCTTGTTCATTCTTCATCATTCATTCTTCATTGATCATTGATCCTTGTTTATTCTTCATCGTTCATTCTTCATTGATCATTGATCCTTGTTCATTCTTCATGGTTCATTCTTCATTTATCATTGATCATTGTTCATTCTTTATCGTTCATTCTTCATGGTTCATTCTTCATTGATCATTGATCCTTGTTCATTTTTCATCGTTCATTCTTCATTGATCATTGATCCTATTTCATTCTTCATCGTTCATTCTTTAATGATCATTGATCCTAGTTCATTCTTCATCGTTCATTCTTTGAACAAGGATCAATGATCATTGAGGAATGAACGATGAACAATGAACAAGGAACAATGATCAATGAAGAATGAACGATGAAGAATGAACAAGGATCAATGATAAATGAACAATGAACGATGAAGAATGAACAAGAATCAATGATAAATGAACAATGAACAATGAAGAATGAACAAGGATCAATGATCAATGAAGAATGAACAAGGATCAATGATAAATGAAGAATGAACGATGAAGAATGAACAAGGATCAATGATCAATGAAGAATGAACGATGAAGAATGAAAAAGGATCAATGATAAATGTAGAATGAACGATGAAGAATGAACAAGGATCAATGATCAATGAAGAATGAACAATGAAGAATAAACAAGGATCAATGATCAATGAAGAATGAACGATGAAGAATGAACAAGGATCAATGATAAATGAACAATGAACGATGAAGAATGAACAAGGATCAATGATAAATGAAGAATGAACGATGAAGAATGAACAAGGATCAATGATCAATGAAGAATGAACGATGAAGAATGAACTAGGATCAATGATCATTAAAGAATGAACGATGAAGAATGAACAAGGATCAATGAACGATGAAGAATGAACGATGAAGAATGAACTAGGATCAATGATTATTAAAAAATGAACGATGAAGAAAAAAATAGGATCAATGATCAATGAAGAATAAACGATGAAGAATGAACAAGGATCAATGATCATTGAGGAATGAACAATGAACAATGAACAAGGATCAATGATCAATGAAGAATAAACAATGAAGAATAAAATTGGATCAATGGTCAATGAAGAATGAACGATGAAGAATGAACAAAGATCAATGATCAATGAAGAATGAACGATGAAGAATGAACAAGGAATAATGATCAATGAAGAATGAACGATGAAGAATAAACAAGGATCAATGATAAATAAAGAATGAACGATGAAGAATAAACAAGGATCAATGATCATTGAGGAATGAACGATGAACAATGAACAAGGAACAATGATCAATGAAGAATGAACGATGAAGAATGAAAAAGGATCAATGATAAATGTAGAATGAACGATGAAGAATGAACAAGGATCAATGATCAATGAAGAATGAACGATGAAGAATAAACAAGGATCAATGATCAATGAAGAATGAACGATGAAGAATGAACAAGGATCAATGATCAATGAAGAATGAACCATGAAGAATGAACGATGAAGAATGAACAAGGATCAATGATAAATGAAGAATGAACGATGAAGAATGAACAAGGATCAATGATCAATGAAGAATGAACAAGGATCAATGATCAATGGAGAATGAACGATGAAGAATGAACAAGGATCAATGAACGATGAAGAATGAACGATGAAGAATGAGCTAGGATCAATGATCATTAAAGAATGAATGATGATGAATAAAATAGGATCAATGATCAATGAAGAATGAACGATGAAGAATGAACAAGGATCAATGATCATTGAGGAATGAACAAGGAACAATGAACAAGAATCAATGATCAATGAAGAATGAACGATGAAGAATGAACAAGGATCAATGATCAATGAAGAATGAACAAGGATCAATGATCAATGAAGAATGAACGATGAAGAATGAACAAGGATCAATGATAAATGAACAATGAACGATGAAGAATGAACAAGAATCAATGATAAATGAACAATGAACAATGAAGAATGAACAATGATCAATGATCAATGAAGAATTAACGATGAAGAATGAACAAAGATCAATGATCAATGAAGAATGAATGATGAAGAATGAACAAGGATCAATGATAAATGAAGAATGAACGATGAAGAATGAACAAGGATCAATGATCAATGAAGAATGAACGATGAAGAATGAACAAGGATCAATGATCAATAAAGAATGAACGATGAAGAATGAACAAGGATCAATGATCAAAGAAGAATGAACGATGAAGAATGAACAAGGATCAATGATCATTGAGGAATGAACGATGAACAATGAAAAAGGAACAATGATCAATGAAGAATGAACGATGAAGAATGAACAAGGATAAATTATCAATGAAGTATGAACGATGAAGATTGAACAAGGATCAATGATTAAAGAAGAATGAACGATGAAGAATGAACAAGGATCAATGATAAATGAAGAATGAACGATGAAGAATGAACAAGGATCAATGATCAATGAAGAATGAACGATGAAGAATGAACAAGGATCAATGATCAATAAAGAATGAACTAGGATCAATGATCATTAAAGAATGAACGATGAAGAATGAACAAGGATCAATGAACGATGAAGAATGAACGATGAAGAATAAACTAGGATCAATGATCATTAAAGAATGAATGATGAAGAATAAAATAGGATCAATGATCAATGAAGAATGAACGATGAAGAATGAACAAGGATCAATGATCATTGAGGAATGAACAATGAACAATGAACAAGGATCAATGATCAATGAAGAATGAACGATGAAGAATGAAATCGGATCAATGGTCAATGAAGAATGAACGATGAAGAATGAACAAGGATCAATGATCAATGAAGAATGAACGATGAAGAATGAACAAGGAATAATGATCAATGAAGAATGAACGATGAAGAATAAACAAGGATCAATGATAAATAAAGAATGAACGATGAAGAATGAACAAGGATCAATGATCATTGAGGAATGAACGATGAACAATGAACAAGGAACAATGATCAATGAAGAATGAACAATGAAGAATGAACAAGGATCAATGATCAATGAAGAATGAACGATGAAGAATGAACAAGGATCAATGATCAATGAAGAATGTACAAGGATCAAAGATAAATGAAGAATGAACGATGAAGAATGATTAAGGATCAATGATCATTGAGGAATGAACAATGAACAATGAACAAGGATCAATGATCAATGAAGATTGAACGATGAAGAATGAAATCGGATCAATGGTCAATGAAGAATGAACGATGAAGAATGAACAAGGATCAATGATCAATGAAGAATGAACGATGAAGAATGAACAAGGAATAATGATCAATGAAGAATGAACGATGAAGAATAAACAAGGATCAATGATAAATAAAGAATGAACGATGAAGAATGAACAAGGATCAATGATCATTGAGGAATGAACGATGAACAATGAACAAGGAACAATGATCAATGAAGAATGAACGATGAAAAATGAACAAGGATCAATGATCAATGAAGAATGAACGATGAAGAATGAACAAGGATCAATGATCAATGAAGAATGAACAAGGATCAATGATAAATGAAGAATGAACGATGAAGAATGAACAAGGATCAAGGATCAATGAAGAATGAACGATGAAGAATGAAAAAGGATCAATGATAAATGTAGAATGAACGATGAAGAATGAACAAGGATCAATGATCAATGAAGAATGAATGATGAAGAATAAACAAGGATCAATGATCAATGAAGAATGAACGATGAAGAATGAACAAGGATCAATGATCAATGAAGAATGAACGATGAAGAATGAACTAGGATCAATGATCATTAAAGAATGAACGATGAAGAATGAACAAGGATCAATGAACGATGAAGAATGAACGATGAAGAATGAACTAGGATCAATGATCATTAAAGAATGAATGATGAAGAATAAAATAAGATCAATGATCAACGAAGAATGAACGATGAAGAATGAACAAGGATCAAAGATCATTGAGGAATGAACAATGAACAATGTACAAGGATCAATGATCAATGAAGAATGAACGATGAAGAATGAAATCGGATCAATGGTCAATGAAGAATGAACGATGAAGAATGAACAAGGATCAATGATCAATGAAGAATGAACGATGAAGAATGAACAAGGAATAATGATCAATGAAGAATGAACGATGAAGAATAAACAAGGATCAATGATAAATAAAGAATGAACGATGAAGAATGAACAAGGATCAATGATCATTGAGGATTGAACGATGAACAATGAACAAGGAACAATGATCAATGAAGAATGAACGATGAAGAATGAACAAGGATCAATGATCAATGAAGAATGAACGATGAAGAATGAACAAGGATCAATGATCAATGAAGAATGAACGATGAAGAATGAACGATGAAGAATGAACTAGGATCAATGATCATTAAAGAATGAACGATGAAGAATGAACGAGGATCAATGAACGATGAAGAATGAACTAGGATCAATGATCATTAAAAAATGAACGATGAAGAATAAAATAGGATCAATGATCAATGAAGAATGAACGATGAAGAATGAACAAGGATCAATGATAAATGAACAATGAACGATGAAGAATGAACAAGAATCAATGATAAATGAACAATGAACAATGAAGAATGAACAAGGATCAATGATCAATGAAGAATGAACAAGGATCAATGATAAATGAAGAATGAACGATGAAGAATGAACAAGGATCAATGATCAATGAAGAATGAACGATGAAGAATGAAAAAGGATCAATGATAAATGTAGAATGAACGATGAAGAATGAACAAGGATCAATGATCAATGAAGAATGAACAATGAAGAATAAACAAGGATCAATGATCAATGAAGAATGAACGATGAAGAATGAACAAGGATCAATGATAAATGAACAATGAACGATGAAGAATGAACAAGGATCAATGATAAATGAAGAATGAACGATGAAGAATGAACAAGGATCAATGATCAATGAAGAATGAACGATGAAGAATGAACTAGGATCAATGATCATTAAAGAATGAACGATGAAGAATGAACAAGGATCAATGAACGATGAAGAATGAACGATGAAGAATGAACTAGGATCAATGATTATTAAAAAATGAACGATGAAGAAAAAAATAGGATCAATGATCAATGAAGAATAAACGATGAAGAATGAACAAGGATCAATGATCATTGAGGAATGAACAATGAACAATGAACAAGGATCAATGATCAATGAAGAATAAACAATGAAGAATAAAATTGGATCAATGGTCAATGAAGAATGAACGATGAAGAATGAACAAAGATCAATGATCAATGAAGAATGAACGATGAAGAATGAACAAGGAATAATGATCAATGAAGAATGAACGATGAAGAATAAACAAGGATCAATGATAAATAAAGAATGAACGATGAAGAATAAACAAGGATCAATGATCATTGAGGAATGAACGATGAACAATGAACAAGGAACAATGATCAATGAAGAATGAACGATGAAGAATGAAAAAGGATCAATGATAAATGTAGAATGAACGATGAAGAATGAACAAGGATCAATGATCAATGAAGAATGAACGATGAAGAATAAACAAGGATCAATGATCAATGAAGAATGAACGATGAAGAATGAACAAGGATCAATGATCAATGAAGAATGAACCATGAAGAATGAACGATGAAGAATGAACAAGGATCAATGATAAATGAAGAATGAACGATGAAGAATGAACAAGGATCAATGATCAATGAAGAATGAACAAGGATCAATGATCAATGGAGAATGAACGATGAAGAATGAACAAGGATCAATGAACGATGAAGAATGAACGATGAAGAATGAGCTAGGATCAATGATCATTAAAGAATGAATGATGATGAATAAAATAGGATCAATGATCAATGAAGAATGAACGATGAAGAATGAACAAGGATCAATGATCATTGAGGAATGAACAAGGAACAATGAACAAGAATCAATGATCAATGAAGAATGAACGATGAAGAATGAACAAGGATCAATGATCAATGAAGAATGAACAAGGATCAATGATCAATGAAGAATGAACGATGAAGAATGAACAAGGATCAATGATAAATGAACAATGAACGATGAAGAATGAACAAGAATCAATGATAAATGAACAATGAACAATGAAGAATGAACAATGATCAATGATCAATGAAGAATTAACGATGAAGAATGAACAAAGATCAATGATCAATGAAGAATGAATGATGAAGAATGAACAAGGATCAATGATAAATGAAGAATGAACGATGAAGAATGAACAAGGATCAATGATCAATGAAGAATGAACGATGAAGAATGAACAAGGATCAATGATCAATAAAGAATGAACGATGAAGAATGAACAAGGATCAATGATCAAAGAAGAATGAACGATGAAGAATGAACAAGGATCAATGATCATTGAGGAATGAACGATGAACAATGAAAAAGGAACAATGATCAATGAAGAATGAACGATGAAGAATGAACAAGGATAAATTATCAATGAAGTATGAACGATGAAGATTGAACAAGGATCAATGATTAAAGAAGAATGAACGATGAAGAATGAACAAGGATCAATGATAAATGAAGAATGAACGATGAAGAATGAACAAGGATCAATGATCAATGAAGAATGAACGATGAAGAATGAACAAGGATCAATGATCAATAAAGAATGAACTAGGATCAATGATCATTAAAGAATGAACGATGAAGAATGAACAAGGATCAATGAACGATGAAGAATGAACGATGAAGAATAAACTAGGATCAATGATCATTAAAGAATGAATGATGAAGAATAAAATAGGATCAATGATCAATGAAGAATGAACGATGAAGAATGAACAAGGATCAATGATCATTGAGGAATGAACAATGAACAATGAACAAGGATCAATGATCAATGAAGAATGAACGATGAAGAATGAAATCGGATCAATGGTCAATGAAGAATGAACGATGAAGAATGAACAAGGATCAATGATCAATGAAGAATGAACGATGAAGAATGAACAAGGAATAATGATCAATGAAGAATGAACGATGAAGAATAAACAAGGATCAATGATAAATAAAGAATGAACGATGAAGAATGAACAAGGATCAATGATCATTGAGGAATGAACGATGAACAATGAACAAGGAACAATGATCAATGAAGAATGAACAATGAAGAATGAACAAGGATCAATGATCAATGAAGAATGAACGATGAAGAATGAACAAGGATCAATGATCAATGAAGAATGTACAAGGATCAAAGATAAATGAAGAATGAACGATGAAGAATGATTAAGGATCAATGATCATTGAGGAATGAACAATGAACAATGAACAAGGATCAATGATCAATGAAGATTGAACGATGAAGAATGAAATCGGATCAATGGTCAATGAAGAATGAACGATGAAGAATGAACAAGGATCAATGATCAATGAAGAATGAACGATGAAGAATGAACAAGGAATAATGATCAATGAAGAATGAACGATGAAGAATAAACAAGGATCAATGATAAATAAAGAATGAACGATGAAGAATGAACAAGGATCAATGATCATTGAGGAATGAACGATGAACAATGAACAAGGAACAATGATCAATGAAGAATGAACGATGAAAAATGAACAAGGATCAATGATCAATGAAGAATGAACGATGAAGAATGAACAAGGATCAATGATCAATGAAGAATGAACAAGGATCAATGATAAATGAAGAATGAACGATGAAGAATGAACAAGGATCAAGGATCAATGAAGAATGAACGATGAAGAATGAAAAAGGATCAATGATAAATGTAGAATGAACGATGAAGAATGAACAAGGATCAATGATCAATGAAGAATGAATGATGAAGAATAAACAAGGATCAATGATCAATGAAGAATGAACGATGAAGAATGAACAAGGATCAATGATCAATGAAGAATGAACGATGAAGAATGAACTAGGATCAATGATCATTAAAGAATGAACGATGAAGAATGAACAAGGATCAATGAACGATGAAGAATGAACGATGAAGAATGAACTAGGATCAATGATCATTAAAGAATGAATGATGAAGAATAAAATAAGATCAATGATCAACGAAGAATGAACGATGAAGAATGAACAAGGATCAAAGATCATTGAGGAATGAACAATGAACAATGTACAAGGATCAATGATCAATGAAGAATGAACGATGAAGAATGAAATCGGATCAATGGTCAATGAAGAATGAACGATGAAGAATGAACAAGGATCAATGATCAATGAAGAATGAACGATGAAGAATGAACAAGGAATAATGATCAATGAAGAATGAACGATGAAGAATAAACAAGGATCAATGATAAATAAAGAATGAACGATGAAGAATGAACAAGGATCAATGATCATTGAGGATTGAACGATGAACAATGAACAAGGAACAATGATCAATGAAGAATGAACGATGAAGAATGAACAAGGATCAATGATCAATGAAGAATGAACGATGAAGAATGAACAAGGATCAATGATCAATGAAGAATGAACGATGAAGAATGAACGATGAAGAATGAACTAGGATCAATGATCATTAAAGAATGAACGATGAAGAATGAACGAGGATCAATGAACGATGAAGAATGAACTAGGATCAATGATCATTAAAAAATGAACGATGAAGAATAAAATAGGATCAATGATCAATGAAGAATGAACGATGAAGAATGAACAAGGATCAATGATCATTGAGGAATGAACGATGAACAATGAACAAGGATCAATGATCAATGAAGAAAGAACGATGAGGAATGAACAAGGATCAATGATCAATGAAGAATGAACGATGAAGAATGAACAAGGATCAATGATCATTGAGGAATGAACGATGAACAATGAACAAGGATCAATGATCAATGAAGAAAGAACGATGAAGAATGAACAAGGATCAATGATCAATGAAGAATGAACGATGAAGAATGAACTAGGATCAATGATCATTAAAGAATGAACGATGAAGAATGAACAAGGATCAATGAACGATGAAGAATGAACGATGAAGAATGAACTAGGATCAATGATCATTAAAGAATGAATGATGAAGAATAAAATAAGATCAATGATCAATGAAGAATGAACGATGAAGAATGAACAAGGATCAATGATCATTGAGGAATGAACAATGAACAATGTACAAGGATCAATGATCAATGAAGAATGAACGATGAAGAATGAAATCGGATCAATGGTCAATGAAGAATGAACGATGAAGAATGAACAAGGATCAATGATCAATGAAGAATGAACGATGAAGAATGAACAAGGAATAATGATCAATGAAGAATGAACGATGAAGAATAAACAAGGATCAATGATAAATAAAGAATGAACGATGAAGAATGAACAAGGATCAATGATCATTGAGGATTGAACGATGAACAATGAACAAGGAACAATGATCAATGAAGAATGAACGATGAAGAATGAACAAGGATCAATGATCAATGAAGAATGAACAAGGATCAATGATAAATGAAGAATGAACGAATTTTTTCAAAAAGATTTTTTCCTCAAAATTACTCATACTATGATTACAAAATGGCCTGGTATAGAGCATTTTTATTCAGACCATTTGATCATTCATGGTTTTTTATATTTGACAAATATTGTCCAAAGAAATATCTTATGTGGTTTTATCATTGGTGGTATTTATTTGGACCAACTCCTCAAATTTATCCAAAAGAATGCAATGAGGGTTTCACAACTTTTGTTGCCAATTCAAATTATCAAGCTTATGAAACTCCAGTCATGTTTCATGCAGAATTTAAAATTCCATGGATTCTTGTTCATTCTTCATCGTTCATTCTTTATTTATCATTGATCCTTGTTTATTCTTCATCGTTCATTCTTCATTGATCATTATTCCTTGTTCATTCTTCATCGTTCATTTTTCATTGATCATTGATCCTTGTTCATTATTCATCGTTCATACTTCATTGACCATTGATCCGATTTCATTCTTCATCGTTCATTCTTCATTGATCATTGATCCTTGTTCATTGTTCATTCCTCAATGATCATTGATCCTTGTTCATTCTTCATCGTTCATTCTTCATTGATCATTGATCCTATTTTATTCTTCATCGTTCATTTTTTAATGATCATTGATCCAAGTTCATTCTTCATCGTTCATGCTTCATCATTCATTGATCCTTGTTCATTTTTCATCGTTCATTCTTCATTGATCATTGTTCCTAGTTCATTCTACATCGTTCATTCTTCATTTATCATTGATCCTTGTTCATTCTTCATCATTCATTCTTCATTGATCATTGATCTTTGTTCATTCTTCATCGTTAATTCTTCATTGATCATTGATCCTTGTTCATTCTTCATCGTTCATTCTTTATTGATCATTGATCCTTGTTCATTCTTCATCGTTCATTCTTCATTGATCATTGATCCTTGTTCATTCTTCATCGTTCATTCTTCATTTATCATTGATCCTTGTTCATTCTTCATCATTCATTCTTCATTGATCATTGATCTTTGTTCATTCTTCATCGTTAATTCTTCATTGATCATTGATCCTTGTTCATTCTTCATCGTTCATTCTTTATTGATCATTGATCCTTGTTCATTCTTCATCGTTCATTCTTCATTGATCATTGATCCTTGTTCATTCTTCATCGTTCATTCTTCATTTATCATTGATCCTTGTTCATTCTTCATCATTCATTCTTCATTGATCATTGATCTTTGTTCATTCTTCATCGTTAATTCTTCATTGATCATTGATCATTGATCCTTGTTCATTCTTCATTGTTCATTGTTCATTGATCATTGATCCTTGTTCATTCTTCATCGTTCATTCTTCATTGATCATTGATCCTATTTTATTCTTCATCGTTCATTTTTTAATGATCATTGATCCAAGTTCATTCTTCATCGTTCATGCTTCATCGTTCATTGATCCTTGTTCATTCTTCATCGTTCATTCTTCATTGATCATTGTTCCTAGTTCATTCTACATCGTTCATTCTTCATTTATCATTGATCCTTGTTCATTCTTCATCATTCATTCTTCATTGATCATTGATCTTTGTTCATTCTTCATCGTTAATTCTTCATTGATCATTCATCCTTGTTCATTCTTCATCGTTCATTCTTTAATGATCATTGATACTAGTTCATTCTTCATCGTTCATTCTTCATTGATCATTGATCCTTGTTCATTCTTCATCATTCATTCTTCATTGATCATTGATCCTTGTTTATTCTTCATCGTTCATTCTTCATTGATCATTGATCCTTGTTCATTCTTCATGGTTCATTCTTCATTTATCATTGATCATTGTTCATTCTTTATCGTTCATTCTTCATGGTTCATTCTTCATTGATCATTGATCCTTGTTCATTTTTCATCGTTCATTCTTCATTGATCATTGATCCTATTTCATTCTTCATCGTTCATTCTTTAATGATCATTGATCCTAGTTCATTCTTCATCGTTCATTCTTTGAACAAGGATCAATGATCATTGAGGAATGAACGATGAACAATGAACAAGGAACAATGATCAATGAAGAATGAACGATGAAGAATGAACAAGGATCAATGATAAATGAACAATGAACGATGAAGAATGAACAAGAATCAATGATAAATGAACAATGAACAATGAAGAATGAACAAGGATCAATGATCAATGAAGAATGAACAAGGATCAATGATAAATGAAGAATGAACGATGAAGAATGAACAAGGATCAATGATCAATGAAGAATGAACGATGAAGAATGAAAAAGGATCAATGATAAATGTAGAATGAACGATGAAGAATGAACAAAGATCAATGATCAATGAAGAATGAACAATGAAGAATAAACAAGGATCAATGATCAATGAAGAATGAACGATGAAGAATGAACAAGGATCAATGATAAATGAACAATGAACGATGAAGAATGAACAAGGATCAATGATAAATGAAGAATGAACGATGAAGAATGAACAAGGATCAATGATCAATGAAGAATGAACGATGAAGAATGAACTAGGATCAATGATCATTAAAGAATGAACGATGAAGAATGAACAAGGATCAATGAACGATGAAGAATGAACGATGAAGAATGAACTAGGATCAATGATTATTAAAAAATGAACGATGAAGAAAAAAATAGGATCAATGATCAATGAAGAATAAACGATGAAGAATGAACAAGGATCAATGATCATTGAGGAATGAACAATGAACAATGAACAAGGATCAATGATCAATGAAGAATAAACAATGAAGAATAAAATTGGATCAATGGTCAATGAAGAATGAACGATGAAGAATGAACAAAGATCAATGATCAATGAAGAATGAACGATGAAGAATGAACAAGGAATAATGATCAATGAAGAATGAACGATGAAGAATAAACAAGGATCAATGATAAATAAAGAATGAACGATGAAGAATAAACAAGGATCAATGATCATTGAGGAATGAACGATGAACAATGAACAAGGAACAATGATCAATGAAGAATGAACGATGAAGAAAGAACAAGGATCAATGATCAATGAAGAATGAACGATGAAGAATGAACAAGGATCAATGATCAATGAAGAATGAACAAGGATCAATGATAAATGAACAATGAACGATGAAGAATGAACAAGAATCAATGATAAATGAACAATGAACAATGAAGAATGAACAAGGATCAATGATCAATGAAGAATGAACAAGGATCAATGATAAATGAAGAATGAACGATGAAGAATGAACAAGGATCAATGATCAATGAAGAATGAACGATGAAGAATGAAAAAGGATCAATGATAAATGTAGAATGAACGATGAAGAATGAACAAGGATCAATGATCAATGAAGAATGAACGATGAAGAATAAACAAGGATCAATGATCAATGAAGAATGAACGATGAAGAATGAACAAGGATCAATGATCAATGAAGAATGAACGATGAAGAATGAACTAGGATCAATGATCATTAAAGAATGAATGATGAAGAATGAACAAGGATCAATGAACGATGAAGAATGAACTAGGATCAATGATCATTAAAAAATGAATGATGAAGAATAAAATAGGATCAATGATCAATGAAGAATGAACGATGAAGAATGAACAAGGATCAATGATCATTAAAGAATGAACGATGAAGAATGAACTAGGATCAATGATCATTAAAGAATGAACGATGAAGAATGAAATCGGATCAATGATCAATGAAGAATGAACGATGAAAAATGAACAAGGATCAATGATCAATGAAGAATGAACGATGAAGAATGAACAAGGAATAATGATCAATGAAGAATGAACGATGAAGAATAAACAAGGATCTATGATAAATAAAGAATGAACGATGAAGAATGAACAAGGATCAATGATGAATGAAGAATGAACGATGAATAATGAACAAGGATCAATGATCAATGAAGAATGAACGATGAACAATGAACTAGGATAAATGATCATTAAAGAATGAATGATGAAGAATAAAATAGGATCAATGATCAATGAAGAATGAACGATGAAGAATGAACAAGGATCAATGATCATTGAGGAATGAATAATGAACAATGAACAAGGATCAATGATCAATGAAGAATGAACGATGAAGAATGAACAAGGATCAATGATCAATGAAGAATGAACGATGAAGAATGAACAAGGATCAATGATCAATGAAGAATAAACGATGAAGAATGAACAAGGATCAATGATAAATGAAAAATGAACGATGAAGAATGAACAAGAATCAATGATAAATGAACAATGAACAATGAAGAATGAACAACGATCAATGATCAATGAAGAATTAACGATGAAGAATGATAAAAGATCAATGATCAATGAAGAATGAATGATGAAGAATGAACAAGGATCAATGATAAAGGAAGAATGAACGATGAAGAATGAACAAGGATCAAGGATCAATGATCAATGAAGAATGAACGATGAAGAATGAACAAGGATCAATGATCAACAAAGAATGAACGATGAAGAATGAACAAGGATCAATGATCAATGAAGAATTAACGATGAAGAATGAACAAAGATCAATGATCAATGAAGAATGAATGATGAAGTATGAACAAGGATTAATGATAAATGAAGAATGAACGATGAAGAATGAACTAGGATCAATGATCAATGAAGAATGAACGATGAAGAATGAACAAGGATCAATGAACGATGAAGAATGAACGATGAAGAATGAACTAGGATCAATGATCATTAAAAAATGAACGATGAAGAATCAAATAGGATCAATGATCAATGAAGAATGAACGATGAAGAATGAACAAGGATCAATGACCATTGAGGAATGAACGATGAACAATGAACAAGGATCAATGATCAATGAAGAATGAACGATGAAGAATGAACAAGGATCAATGATCAATGAAGAATGAACGATGAAGAATGAACAAGGATCAATGATCAATGAAGAATGAACGATGAAGAATGATCAAGGATCAATGATAAATGAACAATGAATGATGAAGAATGAACAAGAATCAATGATAAATGAACAATGAACAATGAAGAATGAACAAGGATCAATGATCAATGAAGAATTAACGATGAAGAATGAACAAAGATCAATGATCAATGAAGAATGAATGATGAAGAATGAACAAGGATCAATGAAGAATGAACGATGAAGAATGAACAAGGATCAATGATCAATGATCAATGAAGAAAGAACGATGAAGAATGAACAAGGATCAATGATCAATGAAGAATGAACGATGAAGAATGAACTAGGATCAATGATCATTAAAGAATGAACGATGAAGAATGAACAAGGATCAATGAACGATGAAGAATGAACGATGAAGAATGAACTAGGATCAATGATTATTAAAGAATGAATGATGAAGAATAATATAAGATCAATGATCAATGAAGAATGAACGATGAAGAATGAACAAGGATCAATGATCATTGAGGGATGAACAATGAACAATGAACAAGGATCAATGATCAATGAAGAATGAACGATGAAGAATGAACAAGGATCAATGATCAATGAAGAATGAACAATAAAGAATGAACTAGGATCAATGATCATTAAAGAATGAACGATGAAGAATGAACAAGGATCAATGAACGATGAAGAATGAACGATGAAGAATGAACTAGGATCAATGATCATTAAAAAATGAACGATGAAGAATAAAATAGGATCAATGATCAATGAAGAATGAACGATGAAGAATGAACAAGGATCAATGATCATTAAAGAATGAACGATGAAGAATGAACTAGGATCAATGATCATTAAAGAATGAACGATGAAGAATGAAATCGGATCAATGATCAATGAAGAATGAACGATGAAAAATGAACAAGGATCAATGATCAATGAAGAATGAACGATGAAGAATGAACAAGGAATAATGATCAATGAAGAATGAACGATGAAGAATAAACAAGGATCTATGATAAATGAAGAATGAACGATGAAGAATGAACAAGGATTAATGATGAATGAAGAATGAACGATGAATAATGAACAAGGATCAATGATCAATGAAGAATGAACGATGAACAATGAACTAGGATAAATGATCATTAAAGAATGAATGATGAAGAATAAAATAGGATCAATGATCAATGAAGAATGAACAATGTAGAATGAACAAGGATCAATGATCATTGAGGAATGAACAATGAACAATGAACAAGGATCAATGATCAATGAAGAATGAACGATGAAGAATGAACAAGGATCAATGATCAATGAAGAATGAACGATGAAGAATGAACAAGGATCAATGATCAATGAAGAATGAACGATGAAGAATGAACAAGGATCAATGATAAATGAACAATGAACGATGAAGAATGAACAAGAATCAATGATAAATGAACAATGAACAATGAAGAATTAATGATGAAGAATGAACAAAGATCAATGATCAATGAAGAATGAATGATGAAGAATGAACAAGGACCAATGATAAATGAAGAATGAACGATGAAGAATGAACAAGGATCAAGGATCAATGATCAATGAAGAATGAACGATGAAGAATGAACAATGATCAATGACCATTGAGGAATGAACGATGAACAATGAACAAGGATCAATGATCAATGAAGAATGAACGATGAAGAATGAACAAGGATCAATGATCAATGAAGAATGAACGATGAAGAATGAACAAGGATCAATGATCAATGAAGAATGAACGATGAAGAATGATCAAGGATCAATGATAAATGAACAATGAATGATGAAGAATGAACAAGAATCAATGATAAATGAACAATGAACAATGAAGAATGAACAAGGATCAATGATCAATGAAGAATTAACGATGAAGAATGAACAAAGATCAATGATCAATGAAGAATGAATGATGAAGAATGAACAAGGATCAATGAAGAATGAACGATGAAGAATGAACAAGGATCAATGATCAATGATCAATGAAGAAAGAACGATGAAGAATGAACAAGGATCAATGATCAATGAAGAATGAACGATGAAGAATGAACTAGGATCAATGATCATTAAAGAATGAACGATGAAGAATGAACAAGGATCAATGAACGATGAAGAATGAACGATGAAGAATGAACTAGGATCAATGATTATTAAAGAATGAATGATGAAGAATAATATAAGATCAATGATCAATGAAGAATGAACGATGAAGAATGAACAAGGATCAATGATCATTGAGGGATGAACAATGAACAATGAACAAGGATCAATGATCAATGAAGAATGAACGATGAAGAATGAACAAGGATCAATGATCAATGAAGAATGAACAATAAAGAATGAACTAGGATCAATGATCATTAAAGAATGAACGATGAAGAATGAACAAGGATCAATGAACGATGAAGAATGAACGATGAAGAATGAACTAGGATCAATGATCATTAAAAAATGAACGATGAAGAATAAAATAGGATCAATGATCAATGAAGAATGAACGATGAAGAATGAACAAGGATCAATGATCATTAAAGAATGAACGATGAAGAATGAACTAGGATCAATGATCATTAAAGAATGAACGATGAAGAATGAAATCGGATCAATGATCAATGAAGAATGAACGATGAAAAATGAACAAGGATCAATGATCAATGAAGAATGAACGATGAAGAATGAACAAGGAATAATGATCAATGAAGAATGAACGATGAAGAATAAACAAGGATCTATGATAAATGAAGAATGAACGATGAAGAATGAACAAGGATTAATGATGAATGAAGAATGAACGATGAATAATGAACAAGGATCAATGATCAATGAAGAATGAACGATGAACAATGAACTAGGATAAATGATCATTAAAGAATGAATGATGAAGAATAAAATAGGATCAATGATCAATGAAGAATGAACAATGTAGAATGAACAAGGATCAATGATCATTGAGGAATGAACAATGAACAATGAACAAGGATCAATGATCAATGAAGAATGAACGATGAAGAATGAACAAGGATCAATGATCAATGAAGAATGAACGATGAAGAATGAACAAGGATCAATGATCAATGAAGAATGAACGATGAAGAATGAACAAGGATCAATGATAAATGAACAATGAACGATGAAGAATGAACAAGAATCAATGATAAATGAACAATGAACAATGAAGAATTAATGATGAAGAATGAACAAAGATCAATGATCAATGAAGAATGAATGATGAAGAATGAACAAGGACCAATGATAAATGAAGAATGAACGATGAAGAATGAACAAGGATCAAGGATCAATGATCAATGAAGAATGAACGATGAAGAATGAACAATGATCAATGATCAACAAAGAATGAACGATGAAGAATGAACAAGGATCAATGATCAATGAAGAATTAACGATGAAGAATGGACAAAGATCAATGATCAATGAAGAATGAATGATGAAGAATGAACAAGGATTAATGATAAATGAAGAATGAACGATGAAGAATGAACTAGGATCAATGATCAATGAAGAATGAACGATGAAGAATAAACAAGGATCAATGAACGATGAAGAATGAACTAGGATCAATGATCATTAAAAAATGAACGATGAAGAATAAAATAGGATCAATGATCAATGAAGAATGAACGATGAAGAATGAACAAGGATCAATGATCATTGAGGAATAAACGATGAACAATGAACAAGGATGAATGATCAATGAAGAAAGAACGATGAAAAATGAATAAGGATCAATGATCAATAAAGAATGAACGATGAAGAATGAACTAGGATCAATGATCATTAAAGAATGAACGATGAAGAATGAAATAGGATCAATGATCAATGAAGAATGAAAGATGAAAATTGAACAAGGATCAATGATCAATGAAGAATGAACCATGAAGAATGAACGATGAAGAATGAACAAGGATCAATGATAAATGAAGAATGAACGATGAAGAATGAACAAGGATCAATGATCAATGAAGAATGAACAAGGATCAATGATCAATGAAGAATGAACGATGAAGAATGAACAAGGATCAATGAACGATGAAGAATGAACGATGAAGAATGAACTAGGATCAATGATCATTAAAGAATGAATGATGAAGAATAAAATAGGATCAATGATCAATGAAGAATGAAAGATGAAGAATGAACAAGGATCAATGATCATTGAGGAATGAACAATGAACAATGAACAAGGATCAATGATCAATGAAGAATGAACGATAAAGAATGAACAAGGATCAATGATCAATGAAGAATGAACGATGAAGAATGAACAAGGATCAATGATCAATGAAGAATGAACGATGAAGAATGAACAAGGATCAATGATAAATGAACAATGAATGATGAAGAATGAACAAGAATCAATGATAAATGAACAATGAACAATGAAGAATGAACAAGGATCAATGATCAATGAAGAATTAACGATGAAGAATGAACAAAGATCAATGATCAATGAAGAATGAATAATGAAGATTGAACAAGGATCAATGATAAATGAAGAATGAACGATGAAGAATGAACAAGGATCAATGATCAATGAAGAATGAACGATGAAGAATGAACAAGGATCAATGATCAATAAAGAATGAACGATGAAGAATGAACAAGGATCAATGATCAATGAAGAATGAACGATGAAGAATGAACAAGGATCAATGATCATTGAGGAATGAACGATGAACAATGAACAAGGAACAATGATCAATGAAGAAAGAACGATGAAGAATGAACAAGGATCAATGATCATTGAGGAATGAACGATGAACAATGAACAAGGATCAATGATCAATGAAGAAAGAACGATGAAGAATGACAAGGATCAATGATCAATGAAGAATGAACGATGAAGAATGAACAAGGATCAATGATCAATGAAGAATGAACGATGAAGAATGAACAAGGATCAATGATCAATGAAGAATGAACGATGAAGAATGAACAAGGATCAATGATAAATGAACAATGAATGATGAAGAATGAACAAGAATCAATGATAAACGAACAATGAACAATGAACAATGAACAAGGATCAATGATCAATGAAGAATGAACGAAGATCAATGATCAATGAAGAATGAACAAAGATCAATGATCAATGAAGAATGAATGATGAAGATTGAACAAGGATCAATGATAAATGAAGAATGAACGATGAAGAATGAACAAGGATCAATGATCAATGAAAAATGAACGATGAAGAATGAACAAGGATCAATGATCAATAAAGAATGAACGATGAAGAATGAACAAGGATCAATGATCAATGAAGAATGAACAAGGATCAATGATCATTGAGGAATGAACGATGAACAATGAACAAGGAACAATGATCAATGAAGAAAGAACGATGAAGAATGAACAAGGATCAATGATCATTGAGGAATGAACGATGAACAATGAACAAGGATCAATGATCAATGAAGAAAGAACGATGAAGAATGAACAAGGATCAATGATCAATGAAGAATGAACGATGAAGAATGAACTAGGATCAATGATCATTAAAGAATGAATGATGAAGAATAAAATAGGATCAATGATCAATGAAGAATGAAAGATGAAGAATGAACAAGGATCAATGATCATTGAGGAATGAACAATGAACAATGAACAAGGATCAATGATCAATGAAGAATGAACGATAAAGAATGAACAAGGATCAATGATCAATGAAGAATGAACGATGAAGAATGAACAAGGATCAATGATAAATGAAGAATGAACGATGAAGAATGAACAAGGATCAATGATCAATGAAGAATGAACGATGAAGAATGAACAAGGATCAATGATCAATAAAGAATGAACGATGAAGAATGAACGAGGATCAATGATCAATGAAGAATGAACGATGAAGAATGAACAAGGATCAATGATCATTGAGGAATGAACGATGAACAATGAACAAGGAACAATGATCAATGAAGAAAGAACGATGAAGAATGAACAAGGATCAATGATCATTGAGGAATGAACGATGAACAATGAACAAGGATCAATGATCAATGAAGAAAGAAAGATGAAGAATGACAAGGATCAATGATCAATGAAGAATGAACGATGAAGAATGAACAAGGATCAATGATCAATGAAGAATGAACGATGAAGAATGAACAAGGATCAATGATCAATGAAGAATGAACGATGAAGAATGAACAAGGATCAATGATAAATGAACAATGAATGATGAAGAATGAACAAGAATCAATGATAAACGAACAATGAACAATGAACAATGAACAAGGATCAATGATCAATGAAGAATTAACGATGAAGAATGAACAAAGATCAATGATCAATGAAGAATGAATGATGAAGATTGAACAAGGATCAATGATAAATGAAGAATGAACGATGAAGAATGAACAAGGATCAATGATCAATGAAAAATGAACGATGAAGAATGAACAAGGATCAATGATCAATAAAGAATGAACGATGAAGAATGAACAAGGATCAATGATCAATGAAGAATGAACAAGGATCAATGATCATTGAGGAATGAACGATGAACAATGAACAAGGAACAATGATCAATGAAGAAAGAACGATGAAGAATGAACAAGGATCAATGATCATTGAGGAATGAACGATGAACAATGAACAAGGATCAATGATCAATGAAGAAAGAACGATGAAGAATGAACAAGGATCAATGATCAATGAAGAATGAACGATGAAGAATGAACAAGGATCAATGATCATTGAGGAATGAACGATGAACAATGAACAAGGATCAATGATCAATGAAGAAAGAACGATGAAGAATGAACAAGGATCAATGATCAATGAAGAATGAACGATGAAGAATGAACTAGGATCAATGATCATTAAAGAATGAACGATGAAGAATGAACAAGGATCAATGAACGATGAAGAATGAACGATGAAGAATGAACTAGGATCAATGATCATTAAAAAATGAACGATGAAGAATAAAATAGGATCAATGATCAATGAAGAATGAACGATGAAGAATGAACAAGGATCAATGATCATTAAAGAATGAACGATGAAGAATGAACTAAGATCAATGATCATTAAAGATTGAACGATGAAGAATGAAATCGGATCAATGATCAATGAAGAATGAACGATGAAAAATGAACAATGATCAATGATCAATGAAGAATGAACGATGAAGAATGAACAAGGAATAATGATCAATGAAGAATGAACGATGAAGAATAAACAAGGATCTATGATAAATAAAGAATGAACGATGAAGAATGAACAAGGATCAATGATGAATGAAGAATGAACGATGAATAATGAACAAGGATCAATGATCAATGAAGAATAAACGATGAACAGTGAACTAGGATAAATGATCATTAAAGAATGAATGATGAAGAATAAAATAGGATCAATGATCAATGAAGAATGAACGATGAAGAATGAACAAGGATCAATGATCATTGAGGAATGAACAATGAACAATGAACAAGGATCAATGATCAATGAAGAATGAACGATGAAGAATGAACAAGGATCAATGATCAATGAAGAATGAACGATGAAGAATGAACAAGGATCAATGATCAATGAAGAATGAACGATGAAGAATGAACAAGGATCAATGATAAATGAACAATGAACGATGAAGAATGAACAAGAATCAATGATAAATGAACAATGAACTATGAAGAATGAACAACGATCAATGATCAATGAAGAATTAACGATGAAGAATGAACAAAGATCAATGATCAATGAAGAATGAATGATGAAGAATGAACAAGGATCAATGATAAATGAAGAATGAACGATGAAGAATGAACAAGGATCAAGGATCAATGATCAATGAAGAATGAACGATGAAGAATGAACAAGGATCAATGATCAACAAAGAATGAACGATGAAGAATGAACAAGGATCAATGATCAATGAAGAATTAACGATGAAGAATGAACAAAGATCAATGATCAATGAAGAATGAATGATGAAGAATGAACAAGGATTAATGATAAATGAAGAATGAACGATGAAGAATGAACTAGGATCAATGATCAATGAAGAATGAACGATGAAGAATGAACAAGGATCAATGAACGATGAAGAATGAACTAGGATCAATGATCATTAAAAAATGAACGATGAAGAATAAAATAGGATCAATGATCAATGAAGAATGAACGATGAAGAATGAACAAGGATCAATGATCATTGAGGAATGAACGATGAACAATGAACAAGGATCAATGATCAATGAAGAAAGAACGATGAAAAATGAATAAGGATCAATGATCAATAAAAAATGAACGATGAAGAATGAACTAGGATCAATGATCATTAAAGAATGAACGATAAAGAATGAAATAGGATCAATGATCAATGAAGAATGAACGATGAAAAATGAACAAGGATCAATGATCAATGAAGAATGAACCATGAAGAATGAACGATGAAGAATGAACAAGGATCAATGATAAATGAAGAATGAACGATGAAGAATGAACAAGGATCAATGATCAATGAAGAATGAACAAGGATCAATGATCAATGAAGAATGAACGATCAAGAATGAACAAGGATCAATGAACGATGAAGAATGAACTAGGATCAATGATCATTAAAGAATGAATGATGAAGAATAAAATAGGATCAATGATCAATGAAGAATGAACGATGAAGAATGAACAAGGATCAATGATCATTGAGGAATGAACAATGAACAATGAACAAGGATCAATGATCAATGAAGAATGAACGATGAAGAATGAACAAGGATCAATGATCAATGAAGAATGAACGATGAAGAATGAATAAGGATCAATGATAAATGAACAATGAATGATGAAGAATGAACAAGAATCAATGATAAATGAACAATGAACAATGAAAAATGAACAAGGATCAATGATCAATGAAGAATTAACGATGAAGAATGAACAAAGATCAATGATCAATGAAGAATGAATGATGAAGATTGAACAAGGATCAATGATAAATGAAGAATGAACGATGAAGAATGAACAAGGATCAATGATCAATGAAGAACGAACGATGAAGAATGAACAAGGATCAATGATCAATAAAGAATGAACGATGAAGAATGAACAAGGATCAATGATCAATGAAGAATGAACGATGAAGAATGAACTAGGATCAATGATCATTAAAGAATGAACGATGAAGAATGAACAAGGATTAATGAACGATGAAGAATGAACAAGGATTAATGAACGATGAAGAATGAACTAGGATCAATGATCATTAAAGAATGAATGATGAAGAATAAAATAAGATCAATGATCAATGAAGAATGAACGATGAAGAATGAACAAGGATCAATGATCATTGAGGGATGAACAATGAACAATGAACAAGGATCAATGATCAATGAAGAATGAACGATGAAGAATGAACAAGGATCAATGGTCAATGAAGAATGAACGATGAAGAATGAACAAGGATCAATGATCAATGAAGAATGAACGATGAAGAATGAACAAGAAATAATGATCAATGAAGAATGAACGATGAAGAATAAACAAGGATCAATGATAAATAAAGAATGAACGATGAAGAATGAACAAGGATCAATGATCATTGAGGAATGAACGATGAACAATGAACAAGGAACAATAATCAATGAAGAATGAACGATGAAGAATGAACAAGGATCAATGATCAATGAAGAATGAACGATGAAGAATGAACAAGGATCAATGATCAATGAAGAATGAACAAGGATCAATGATAAATGAAGAATGAACGATGAAGAATGAACAAGGATCAATGATCAATGAAGAATGAACGATGAAGAATGAACAAGGATCAATGAACGATGAAGAATGAACAAGGATCAATGAACAATGAACAATGAACAATGAACAATGAACAAGGATCAATGATCAATGAAGAATGAACGATGAAGAATGAACAAGGATCAAAGAACGATGAAGAATGAACGATGAAGTACGAACTAGGATCAATGATCATTAAAGAATGAATGATGAAAAATAAAATAGGATCAATGATCAATGAAGAATGAACGATGAAGAATGAACAAGGATCAATGATCATTGAGGAATGAACAATGAACAATGAACAAGGATCAATGATCAATGAAGAATGAACGATGAAGAATGAATAAGGATCAATGATCAATGAAGAATGAACGATGAAGAATGAACAAGGATCAATGATCAATGAAGAATGAACGATGAAGAATGAACAAGGATCAATGATCAATGATAAATGAACAATGAACGATGAAGAATGAACAAGAATCAATGATAAATGAACAATGAACAATGAAGAATGAACAAGGATCAATGATCAATGAAGAATGAACTAGGATCAATGATCATTAAAGAATGAACGATGAAGAATGAACAAGGATCAATGAACGATGAAGAATGAACTAGGATCAATGATTATTAAAGAATGAATGATGAAGAATAAAATAAGATCAATGATCAATGAAGAATGAACGATGAAGAATGAACAAGGATCAATGATCATTGAGGGATGAACAATGAACAATGAACAAGGATCAATGATCAATGAAGAATGAACGATGAAGAATGAACAAGGATCAATGATCAATGAAGAATGAACAATAAAGAATGAACTAGGATCAATGATCATTAAAGAATGAACGATGAAGAATGAACAAGGATCAATGAACGATGAAGAATGAACGATGAAGAATGAACTAGGATCAATGATCATTAAAAAATGAACGATGAAGAATAAAATAGGATCAATGATCAATGAAGAATGAACGATGAAGAATGAAGAAGGATCAATGATCATTAAAGAATGAACGATGAAGAATGAACTAGGATCAATGATCATTAAAGAATGAACGATGAAGAATGAAATCGGATCAATGATCAATGAAGAATGAACGATGAAAAATGAACAAGGATCAATGATCAATGAAGAATGAACGATGAAGAATGAACAAGGAATAATGATCAATGAAGAATGAACGATGAAGAATAAACAAGGATCTTTGATAAATAAAGAATGAACGATGAAGAATGAACAAGGATTAATGATGAATGAAGAATGAACGATGAATAATGAACAAGGATCAATGATCAATGAAGAATGAACGATGAACAATGAACTAGGATAAATGATCATTAAAGAATGAATGATGAAGAATAAAATAGGATCAATGATCAATGAAGAATGAACAATGAAGAATGAACAAGGATCAATGATCATTGAGGAATGAACAATGAACAATGAACAAGGATCAATGATCAATAAAGAATGAACGATGAAGAATGAACAAGGATCAATGATCAATGAAGAATGAACGATGAAGAATGAACAAGGATCAATGATCAATGAAGAATGAACGATGAAGAATGAACAAGGATCAATGATAAATGAACAATGAACGATGAAGAATGAACATGAATCAATGATAAATGAACAATGAACAATGAAGAATGAACAACGATCAATGATAAATAAAGAATTAACGATGAAGAATGAACAAAGATCAATGATCAATGAAGAATGAATGATGAAAAATGAACAAGGACCAATGATAAATGAAGAATGAACGATGAAGAATGAACAAGGATCAAGGATCAATGATCAATGAAGAATGAACGATGAAGAATGAACAAGGATCAATGATCAACAAAGAATGAACGATGAAGAATGAACAAGGATCAATGATCAATGAAGAATTAACGATGAAGAATGAACAAAGATCAATGATCAATGAAGAATGAATGATGAAGAATGAACAAGGATTAATGATAAATGAAGAATGAACGATGAAGAATGAACTAGGATCAATGATCAATGAAGAATGAACGATGAAGAATAAACAAGGATCAATGAACGATGAAGAATGAACTAGGATCAATGATCATTAAAAAATGAACGATGAAGAATAAAATAGGATCAATGATCAATGAAGAATGAACGATGAACAATGAACAAGGATCAATGATCATTGAGGAATGAACGATGAACAATGAACAAGGATCAATGATCAATGAAGAAAGAACGATGAAAAATGAATAAGGATCAATGATCAATAAAGAATGAACGATGAAGAATGAACTAGGATCAATGATCATTAAAGAATGAACGATGAAGAATGAAATAGGATCAATGATCAATGAAGAATGAACGATGAAAAATGAACAAGGATCAATGATCAATGAAGAATGAACCATGAAGAATGAATGATGAAGAATGAACAAGGATCAATGATAAATGAAGAATGAACGATGAAGAATGAACAAGGATCAATGATCAATGAAGAATGAACAAGGATCAATGATCAATGAAGAATGAACGATGAAGAATGAACAAGGATAAAATGGACGATGAAGAATGAACGATGAAGAATGAACTAGGATCAATGATCATTAAAGAATGAATGATGAAGAATAAAATAGGATCAATGATCAATGAAGAATGAACGATGAAGAATGAACAAGGATCAATGATCATTGAGGAATGAACAATGAACAATGAACAAGGATTAATGATCAATGAAGAATGAACGATAAAGAATGAACAAGGATCAATGATCAATGAAGAATGAACGATGAAGAATGAACAAGGATCAATGATCAATGAAGAATGAACGATGAAGAATGAACAAGGATCAATGATAAATGAACAATGAATGATGAAGAATGAACAAGAATCAATGATAAATGAACAATGAACAATGAAGAATGAACAAGGATCAATGATCAATGAAGAATTAACGATGAAGAATGAACAAAGATCAATGATCAATGAAGAATGTATGATGAAGATTGAACAAGGATCAATGATAAATGAAGAATGAACGATGAAGAATGAACAAGGATCAATGATCAATGAAGAATGAACGATGAAGAATGAACAAGGATCAATGATCAATAAAGAATGAACGATGAAGAATGAACAAGGATCAATGATCAATGAAGAATGAACGATGAAGAATGAACAAGGATCAATGATCATTGAGGAATGAACGATGAACAATGAACAAGGATCAATGATCAATGAAGAAAGAACGATGAAGAATGACAAGGATCAATGATCAATGAAGAATGAACGATGAAGAATGAACAAGGATCAATGATCAATGAAGAATGAAGGATGAAGAATGAACAAGGATCAATGATCAATGAAGAATGAACGATGAAGAATGAACAAGTATCAATGATAAATGAACAATGAATGATGAAGAATGAACAAGAATCAATGATAAACGAACAATGAACAATGAACAATGAACAAGGATCAATGATCAATGAAGAATTAACGATGAAGAATGAACAAAGATCAATGATCAATGAAGAATGAATGATGAAGATTGAACAAGGATCAATGATAAATGAAGAATGAACGATGAAGAATGAACAAGGATCAATGATCAATGAAAAATGAACGATGAAGAATGAACAAGGATCAATGATCAATCAAGAATGAACGATGAAGAATGAACAAGGATCAATGATCAATGAAGAATGAACGATGAAGAATGAACAAGGATCAATGATCATTGAGGAATGAACGATGAACAATGAACAAGGAACAATGATCAATGAAGAAAGAACGATGAAGAATGAACAAGGATCAATGATCATTGAGGAATGAACGATGAACAATGAACAAGGATCAATGATCAATGAAGAAAGAACGATGAAGAATGAACAAGGATCAATGATCAATGAAGAATGAACGATGAAGAATGAACAAGGATCAATGATCATTGAGGAATGAACGATGAAGAATGAACAAGGATCAATGATCAATGATAAATGAACAATGAACGATGAAGAATGAACAAGAATCAATGATAAATGAACAATGAACAATGAAGAATGAACAAGGATCAATGATCAATGAAGAATGAACTAGGATCAATGATCATTAAAGAATGAACGATGAAGAATGAACAAGGATCAATGAACGATGAAGAATGAACGATGAAGAATGAACTAGGATCAATGATTATTAAAGAATGAATGATGAAGAATAAAATAAGATCAATGATCAATGAAGAATGAACGATGAAGAATGAACAAGGATCAATGATCATTGAGGGATGAACAATGAACAATGAACAAGGATCAATGATCAATGAAGAATGAACGATGAAGAATGAACAAGGATCAATGATCAATGAAGAATGAACAATAAAGAATGAACTAGGATCAATGATCATTAAAGAATGAACGATGAAGAATGAACAAGGATCAATGAACGATGAAGAATGAACGATGAAGAATGAACTAGGATCAATGATCATTAAAAAATGAACGATGAAGAATAAAATAGGATCAATGATCAATGAAGAATGAACGATGAAGAATGAAGAAGGATCAATGATCATTAAAGAATGAACGATGAAGAATGAACTAGGATCAATGATCATTAAAGAATGAACGATGAAGAATGAAATCGGATCAATGATCAATGAAGAATGAACGATGAAAAATGAACAAGGATCAATGATCAATGAAGAATGAACGATGAAGAATGAACAAGGAATAATGATCAATGAAGAATGAACGATGAAGAATAAACAAGGATCTTTGATAAATAAAGAATGAACGATGAAGAATGAACAAGGATTAATGATGAATGAAGAATGAACGATGAATAATGAACAAGGATCAATGATCAATGAAGAATGAACGATGAACAATGAACTAGGATAAATGATCATTAAAGAATGAATGATGAAGAATAAAATAGGATCAATGATCAATGAAGAATGAACAATGAAGAATGAACAGGGATCAATGATCATTGAGGAATGAACAATGAACAATGAACAAGGATCAATGATCAATAAAGAATGAACGATGAAGAATGAACAAGGATCAATGATCAATGAAGAATGAACGATGAAGAATGAACAAGGATCAATGATCAATGAAGAATGAACGATGAAGAATGAACAAGGATCAATGATAAATGAACAATGAACGATGAAGAACGAACAAGAATCAATGATCAATAAAGAATTAACGATGAAGAATGAACAAAGATCAATGATCAATGAAGAATGAATGATGAAGAATGAACAAGGACCAATGATAAATGAAGAATGAACGATGAAGAATGAACAAGGATCAAGGATCAATGATCAATGAAGAATGAACGATGAAGAATGAACAAGGATCAATGATCAACAAAGAATGAACGATGAAGAATGAACAAGGATCAATGATCAATGAAGAATTAACGATGAAGAATGAACAAAGATCAATGATCAATGAAGAATGAATGATGAAGAATGAACAAGGATTAATGATAAATGAAGAATGAACGATGAAGAATGAACTAGGATCAATGATCAATGAAGAATGAACGATGAAGAATAAACAAGGATCAATGAACGATGAAGAATGAACGATGAAGAATGAACTAGGATCAATGATCATTAAAAAATGAACGATGAAGAATAAAATAGGATCAATGATCAATGAAGAATGAACGATGAACAATGAACAAGGATCAATGATCATTGAGGAATGAACGATGAACAATGAACAAGGATCAATGATCAATGAAGAAAGAACGATGAAAAATGAATAAGGATCAATGATCAATAAAGAATGAACGATGAAGAATGAACTAGGATCAATGATCATTAAAGAATGAACGATGAAGAATGAAATAGGATCAATGATCAATGAAGAATGAACGATGAAAAATGAACAAGGATCAATGATCAATGAAGAATGAACCATGAAGAATGAATGATGAAGAATGAACAAGGATCAATGATAAATGAAGAATGAACGATGAAGAATGAACAAGGATCAATGATCAATGAAGAATGAACAAGGATCATTGATCAATGAAGAATGAACGATGAAGAATGAACAAGGATAAAATGAACGATGAAGAATGAACGATGAAGAATGAACAAGGATCAATGATCATTAAAGAATGAATGATGAAGAATAAAATAGGATCAATGATCAATGAAGAATGAACGATGAAGAATGAACAAGGATCAATGATCATTGAGGAATGAACAATGAACAATGAACAAGGATTAATGATCAATGAAGAATGAACGATAAAGAATGAACAAGGATCAATGATCAATGAAGAATGAACGATGAAGAATGAACAAGGATCAATGATCAATGAAGAATGAACGATGAAGAATGAACAAGGATCAATGATAAATGAACAATGAATGATGAAGAATGAACAAGAATCAATGATAAATGAACAATGAACAATGAAGAATGAACAAGGATCAATGATCAATGAAGAATTAACGATGAAGAATGAACAAAGATCAATGATCAATGAAGAATGTATGATGAAGATTGAACAAGGATCAATGATAAATGAAGAATGAACGATGAAGAATGAACAAGGATCAATGATCAATGAAGAATGAACGATGAAGAATGAACAAGGATCAATGATCAATAAAGAATGAACGATGAAGAATGAACAAGGATCAATGATCAATGAAGAATGAACGATGAAGAATGAACAAGGATCAATGATCATTGAGGAATGAACGATGAACAATGAACAAGGAACAATGATCAATGAAGAAAGAACGATGAAGAATGAACAAGGATCAATGATCATTGAGGAATGAACGATGAACAATGAACAAGGATCAATGATCAATGAAGAAAGAACGATGAAGAATGACAAGGATCAATGATCAATGAAGAATGAACGATGAAGAATGAACAAGGATCAATGATCAATGAAGAATGAAGGATGAAGAATGAACAAGGATCAATGATCAATGAAGAATGAACGATGAAGAATGAACAAGTATCAATGATAAATGAACAATGAATGATGAAGAATGAACAAGAATCAATGATAAACGAACAATGAACAATGAACAATGAACAAGGATCAATGATTAATGAAGAATTAACGATGAAGAATGAACAAAGATCAATGATCAATGAAGAATGAATGATGAAGATTGAATAAGGATCAATGATAAATGAAGAATGAACGATGAAGAATGAACAAGGATCAATGATCAATGAAAAATGAACGATGAAGAATGAACAAGGATCAATGATCAATAAAGAATGAACGATGAAGAATGAACAAGGATCAATGATCAATGAAGAATGAACGATGAAGAATGAACAAGGATCAATGATCATTGAGGAATGAACGATGAACAATGAACAAGGAACAATGATCAATGAAGAAAGAACGATGAAGAATGAACAAGGATCAATGATCATTGAGGAATGAACGATGAACAATGAACAAGGATCAATAATCAATGAAGAAAGAACGATGAAGAATGAACAAGGATCAATGATCAATGAAGAATGAACGATGAAGAATGAACAAGGATCAATGATCATTGAGGAATGAACGATGAACAATGAACAAGGATCAATGATCAATGAAGAAAGAACGATGAAGAATGAACAAGGATCAATGATCAATGAAGAATGAACTAGGATCAATGATCATTAAAGAATGAACGATGAAGAATGAACAAGGATCAATGAACGATGAAGAATGAACGATGAAGAATGAACTAGGATCAATGATTATTAAAGAATGAATGATGAAGAATAAAATAAGATCAATGATCAATGAAGAATGAACGATGAAGAATGAACAAGGATCAATGATCATTGAGGGATGAACAATGAACAATGAACAAGGATCAATGATCAATGAAGAATGAACGATGAAGAATGAAAAAGGATCAATGATCAATGAAGAATGAACGATGTAGAATGAACTAGGATCAATGATCATTAAAGAATGAACGATGAAGAATGAACAAGGATCAATGAACGATGAAGAATGAACGATGAAGAATGAACTAGGATCAATGATCATTAAAAAATGAACGATGAAGAATAAAATAGGATCAATGATCAATGAAGAATGAACGATGAAGAATGAACAAGGATCAATGATCATTAAAGAATGAACGATGAAGAATGAACTAAGATCAATGATCATTAAAGATTGAACGATGAAGAATGAAATCGGATCAATGATCAATGAAGAATGAACGATGAAAAATGAACAATGATCAATGATCAATGAAGAATGAACGATGAAGAATGAACAAGGAATAATGATCAATGAAGAATGAACGATGAAGAATAAACAAGGATCTATGATAAATAAAGAATGAACGATGAAGAATGAACAAGGATCAATGATGAATGAAGAATGAACGATGAATAATGAACAAGGATCAATGATCAATGAAGAATAAACGATGAACAATGAACTAGGATAAATGATCATTAAAGAATGAATGATGAAGAATAAAATAGGATCAATGATCAATGAAGAATGAACGATGAAGAATGAACAAGGATCAATGATCATTGAGGAATGAACAATGAACAATGAACAAGGAACAATGATCAATGAAGAATGAACGATGAATAATGAACAAGGATCAATGATCAATGAAGAATGAACGATGAAGAATGAACAAGGATCAATGATCAATGAAGAATGAACGATGAAGAATGAACAAGGATCAATGATCATTAAGGAATGAACGATGAACAATGAACAAGGATCAATGATAAATGAAGAAAGAACGATGAAGAATGAACAAGGATCAATGATCAATGAAGAATGAACGATGAAGAATGAACTAGGATCAATGATCATTAAAGAATGAACAATGAAGAATGAACAAGGATCAATAAACGATGAAGAATGAACGATGAAGAATGAACTAGGATCAATGATTATTAAAGAATGAATGATGAAGAATAAAATAAGATCAATGATCAATGAAGAATGAACGATGAAGAATGAACAAGGATCAATGATCATTGAGGGATGAACAATGAACAATGAACAAGGATCAATGATCAATGAAGAATGAACGATGAAGAATGAACAAGGATCAATGGTCAATGAAGAATGAACGATGAAGAATGAACAAGGATCAATGATCAATGAAGAATGAACGATGAAGAATGAACAAGAAATAATGATCAATGAAGAATGAACGATGAAGAATAAACAAGGATCAATGATAAATAAAGAATGAACGATGAAGAATGAACAAGGATCAATGATCATTGAGGAATGAACGATGAACAATGAACAAGGAACAATAATCAATGAAGAATGAACGATGAAGAATGAACAAGGATCAATGATCAATGAAGAATGAACGATGAAGAATGAACAAGGATCAATGATCAATGAAGAATGAACAAGGATCAATGATAAATGAAGAATGAACGATGAAGAATGAACAAGGATCAATGATCAATGAAGAATGAACGATGAAGAATGAACAAGGATCAATGAACGATGAAGAATGAACAAGGATCAATGATCAATGAACAATGAACAATGAACAATGAACAAGGATCAATGATCAATAAAGAATGAACGATGAAGAATGAACAAGGATCAAAGAACGATGAAGAATGAACGATGAAGTATGAACTAGGATCAATGATCATTAATGATATAGATTGGTATGCCTCAAAACAAAACCAAGCTATAAGCACACGTAGTTTGCTGTTTTCGTTTAATGAATTTGTTTTTGTGATTTTTGTGGTTTTATAACAAGGGAAAAATGAAATGTATGTGTTGGTTTTTCAAACTGAAAATGGCTTGCCAAAGGTTGCTTCGATACAGATACACCACGAAACAAATCTAAGGGCTCCTAAGAACACATTCAAACTTTAGCCAAAAGTATGAAAAGCATAGGAACTTCAAATTACTTAAACTAATCCAAGTTAAAGTAAATTGCAAATAAGAACAAGGAAAATTGCTCAAAGGGTTGTGTTTGTATTATGCAAGCTGAATGCCTTCATTACATGAACTACAAGCCTATTTATACTAAAAGGAAATCAGCCCAACAAAAAATAAATAAAAAAAAAAAATTAAATTAAAAAGCAAAAAAATCAGAATGTTGCTTGTTTCTTAACGGCTAGGAATCCACTTGCAAGTCCACTTGCAAGTTGCATCTTACAATCTTCTATGGAAATAATTAGGCTATTTTGTAGTGCATAGCTATATCTTACAAAGTCTTCATAGGCTGATTTGTTTTTTGTAGAAAAGATCTTCATGTAATAATGAACCAAAATCAGATTTCCCAACGGCTGAATTCTTGTATGATTTGCAAATATCTTCATATGTCCTTGGTTTATTTGCTGTCTCAATCAACTTGATTTTGCTAAATATATTTTTTTAATCTTCCACTTGCTGAACCTTCATATTTATATTCTTCATATTTCCTTGGTTTATTTGCTTGATATTTTCAGCTGCTTGCTTGCGTTTCAATCGCATAATATTCGACCCATGAGCAAAATTAAATACTAAACTCAAATAAAAGAAAAGTACAACTCGACTAACTAAGCATGAGAAATGATTAAGCTTGATCCTAAACCTGGCTTTAATCATTTCGAAGAAAACAAAAGACCCAAATACTCGAAATAAAATAAACGACTTAAATAATAAAACGACCCCAAAAAAAAAAAAAGTAGACTTAGTTTATGACTACGAAATTAAAGGATTTCAGTTTTGGACCTTGAATTTGAGCGTCTTCCATTTGATGCATTATTATATTGATCTTGGCTAGCTCAGCAGAACTAGATGTAGGTGATCCTACATCATCCTCCCCTTCTTTGGAAAAGCTTGACCTCAAGCTTGGTAACATGTCCTCCTCATGAAATGTAATCAAATCTGCAACATTGAAAGTAGAAGACACACCATAGCTACTAGGTAGCTCTAGTTTGTAAGCATTGTCATTTACTTTTTCCAAAATTTCGAACGGTCCATCAATTCTAGCACTTAACTTTGATTTCCTTTGTGTGGGAAACCTATCCTTTCTCAAGTAAATCCATACTAAGTCACCTTCTTTGAAAATCACTTCTTTTCTCTTTTGGTCCACTTTGTCTTTAACCTTATTATTCATTTTCTCAATCTTTTCCACAACTTGTTTATGCAACTTTTGGATCTCATTAGCTCTAGACTCGGCATCATGGCTAAACTTCAAAGGTGTAGGAAAAGGCGTAAGATCTATAGGGGTTAAAGGATTAAGGCCATAAACTACAAAGAAAGGAGAAAAACCGGTGGTCTTGCTAGGAACTCGATTATAAGCAAATTCAGCATGTGGTAGCAATTGTTCCCATTGTTTAGGATTCTTAGTAATGAGGGCACGCAACAAGGTTCCTAAGGTCCTATTGGTTACTTCGGTTTGTCCATCAGTCTGAGGGTGGCTAGAACTACTAAAGTTAAGCTTGGTTCCCATCTTTTTCCACAAAGTAAGCCAAAAATGACTAAGAAACTTTGAGTCTCTATCACTTACCATACTTCTTGCTATCCCATGTAGTCTTAATATTTCTTTAAAATAAAGATTAGCAATGTTAACAGCATCATGTGTAGTATGACAAGGAATGAAATGGGCCATCTTAGAAAACCTATCAACAACAACCATAATGGAATCCTTATTGTTAGAGGTTCTAGGTAGTCCGGTTATGAAGTCTAAGCTCACATCTTCCCATGGATTTTGTGGTGTAGGAAGAGGTTGGTAAAGACCTTGAGACGTTTTGTGGGCTTTGGCTTTTAGGCATTGCACACACCTCTTAATAATATGAATGACATCTTTAGCAAGTTTCGGCCAAAAGAAGGTCTCACTCACTAGAGCTATGGTCTTTTCTTCCCCAAAATGTCCTCCAAGTCCTCCCTCATGATATTCCTTAATTAAGGTCTCCCTAACACTATGTCTGGGCACACATAATTGATTACCTCGAAAGAGATATCCTTGAAAGAGGTAAAAAAGTCCTTGAGGTTTGTTATGACATTTTTCAAATATTTCTCCAAAATCAACATCATCAATATAACATTCTTTTAACAATTCCATCCCAACAACCTTAGTATTCAAAGTACTCAAAAGCAAGTATCTCCTAGATAAAGCATCAGCTCCGGTGTTTAATTTACCCGCTTTGTGTTTAATGGTGAAATGAAAGGTTTGTAGGAACTCGACCCACTTAGCATGTCTAGATTGAAGTTTGTGTTGGCTTTGAATGAATTTCAAGGCCTCATGGTCAGAATGTAACACAAATTCTTTTGCAATCAAATAATGTCTCCAATGTTCTAAACATCTAATAATAGCATAAAACTCTTTATCATAAGTAGAATACTTCCTTTTAGCATCATTGAGTTTTTCACTAAAGTAAGCAAGGGGTTTGTTGTTTTGAGTAAGAACACCTCCAATACCTACCCCAGATGCGTCACATTCTACTTCAAAGATATCCTCAAAATTAGGCAAAGCTAGAACAGGTGCGGTGGTAAGTTTGTCTTTGATGGTGTCAAAGGCTGCTTGTGCTTTGGAATTCCATTCTATGGTCTTATGTTTTGTGAGTTCGGTGATAGGGGCCATGATTGAACTAAAGTTTGGGACAAACCTCCTATAAAAAGAAGCTAAACCATGAAATGATCTAACTTGGTGAATGGTGGTAGGAACAGGCCAGTCTCTAATAGCTTCAACTTTCTTTTCATCCGCTTTTATCCCCTCAATTGACACAATAAACCCAAGAAATTTTACTGATTCCGAAAAGAATTGACACTTTTCCAAATTACCATACAATTTTTCTTTAGCCAATACACTAAAAACTTGATGCAAATGTTTAACATGCTCGTCTTCACTTTGACTATACACCAAGATATCATCAAAATAAACCACAACAAATTGACCCAAGAAAGGCTTTAAAGTTTGGTTCATAAGTCTCATAAAGGTAGAAGGTGCATTAGACAACCCAAAGGGCATGACTAACCATTCATAAAGTCCTTCTTTAGTTTTAAATGCGGTTTTCCATTCATCCCCTTCATAAATTCTAACTTGGTGATATCCACTCCTAAGGTCGATTTTAGAAAAAACTTTCGAACCATATAAATCATCTAACAAGTCATTGAGTCTAGGTATTGGAAATCTATACTTGATGGTGATTCTATTAATGGCTCTACTGTCCACACACATCCTCATTTCTCCAGTTTTCTTAGGCACAAGTAAGGTAGGGACGGCACAAGGACTTATGGACTCTCTAATCAAACCTTTAGCTAACAATTCATCAACTTGTCTCCTAATTTCTTCGGTCTCTTTAGGATTAGTTCTATAGGCTGGTTTGTTAGGTAATGTGGAACCGGGAATGAAATCAATCTTATGTTGTATGTCCCTTTTTGGTGGAAGTCCATTAGGTATCTCAATAGGGAAAACATGCGCAAATTCATCAAGTAAAGGCACAAGCAAAGGGTGATCATGCAAAACAGATTCGGTTTCATCATTTAGCAATAACAATTCTTTTCGTTCCACAAATTCATGTTGTTCACTTTTAAGTATAGGAATCAAAGAATGAAAATTTGTTAAAGTTGCTTGTAATTTAGAATTATGGCCAGGTGCATATGGAGCTAACGTGATCTTTTTCTTATTTAAAACAAAAGTATGTGTATTTTTAAAGCCATCATGCATAACTTTTCTATCATATTGCCAAGGTCTTCCTAATAAAACATGACATGCATCCATAGGTATAACATCACATAAAAGACTCTCCTTATAACTATTGCCTATTGAAAACGATAGTAAAACTTGAGAGTTTACAGGAATACCTTTGTTTTGATTCAACCATTGAATCATGTATGGCTCGGGGTGTGGAGTGGCGGTGAGATTAAGCTTGTCCACCATGGTCTTTGAAGCGACATTAGTGCAACTTCCTCCATCAATGATAAGCGAACAGATCTTACCTTTAACCGTACATTTTGTGTGGAATATTGCTTCCCTTTGTGGGTTTGGATCTTTGGCTTTGACCCCACTAAGAGCTCTTCGCATAACCAATAATTCTCCTTCATCTGGATATATCATTTCCTCATCAAGTTCAGCATTGTCACAGAAATCCTCCTCGTTTTCCTCTTGATGATCATCAAATTCAACCAAGTTCACCATTTTTCGGTTTGGGCATTCGGATGAGATATGTCCTAAGCCTTGACACTTAAAACATCTCCTAGGTGTGAATGAATTGGTGTTTGCTTTGGGTGTATTGGGTACGCTTACGGGCTGCTTTAAATGATTATTTTGCAAAGCTTTTGAATCTTGCGAATGGGCTTTAGAATAGGGATGGGGAGTGTTCTTTTGGTAGGAATTGAAATTGGTCGTTCTTGCTGAAGTGAAACGTGAGGTTTCCTTCATTTTAGTTCTTTGTTGTTTTTCCACTTTATGTGCAAGGTTAATTAAATCATCAAGGCAAGCATAAGGTTGTAATTCAACAATGTTTCTGATTTTTGAATCTAAACCATTTAAAAATCTTACCAAAGTTTGATGATCATCCTCCTTAAGGTCGCACCTCATTATCATTGTCTCGAACTCTCGACCATACTCTTCTACACTCCTACCATCTTGTTGTAGATGTTGAAGTTTGGTGAAATTCTCTTGCATGTAGTATGAAGGCAGAAACTTTTCCTTCATTTGCTTCTTCATCTTTTCCCATGATCTAATCTTGTCTTTCCCTTCTCTTTCTCGTTTTGCACATTTGCTAGCCCACCAAGTAGAAGCATATTTGCGCAATTTTAATGCTACTATCTTTACCTTCTTTTCTTCATCCGTATTCTTGTAATCAAATACTCTTTCAACGGTTCTTATCCATTCAAGGAACTCATCTCCATCTAATCTTCCTTCAAATTCTGGAATGTCGACTCTAAGATCATCTCCACGGCTTGTTTGCCTACTAACTTTAGGACTTTCACACTCATAATCCCCACCTTCCCTTAAGGTGTGTTTTAGGTCTAGATACTCTTTAAGTTGGGTTTGTAGGTATTTAATGGTGGCATTTTGCTCTTCAACAATTCTGCTCAAATCACTTGTTTCTCCTTCACCACTTTGAGACATGGTGTTATGCTTTGTGAATGAACAAAATTAAGGCTCGGAGCGTAGCCTTGGCTCTGATACCAAGATGATATAGATTGGTATGCCTCAAAACAAAACCAAGCTATAAGCACACGTAGTTTGCTGTTTTCGTTTAATGAATTTGTTTTTGTGATTTTTGTGGTTTTATAACAAGGGAAAAATGAAATGTATGTGTTGGTTTTTCAAACTGAAAATGGCTTGCCAAAGGTTGCTTCGATACAGATACACCACGAAACAAATCTAAGGGCTCCTAAGAACACATTCAAACTTTAGCCAAAAGTATGAAAAGCATAGGAACTTCAAATTACTTAAACTAATCCAAGTTAAAGTAAATTGCAAATAAGAACAAGGAAAATTGCTCAAAGGGTTGTGTTTGTATTATGCAAGCTGAATGCCTTCATTACATGAACTACAAGCCTATTTATACTAAAAGGAAATCAGCCCAACAAAAAATAAATAAAAAAAAAAATTAAATTAAAAAGCAAAAAAATCAGAATGTTGCTTGTTTCTTAACGGCTAGGAATCCACTTGCAAGTCCACTTGCAAGTTGCATCTTACAATCTTCTATGGAAATAATTAGGCTATTTTGTAGTGCATAGCTATATCTTACAAAGTCTTCATAGGCTGATTTGTTTTTTGTAGAAAAGATCTTCATGTAATAATGAACCAAAATCAGATTTCCCAACGGCTGAATTCTTGTATGATTTGCAAATATCTTCATATGTCCTTGGTTTATTTGCTGTCTCAATCAACTTGATTTTGCTAAATATATTTTTTTAATCTTCCACTTGCTGAACCTTCATATTTATATTCTTCATATTTCCTTGGTTTATTTGCTTGATATTTTCAGCTGCTTGCTTGCGTTTCAATCGCATAATATTCGACCCATGAGCAAAATTAAATACTAAACTCAAATAAAAGAAAAGTACAACTCGACTAACTAAGCATGAGAAATGATTAAGCTTGATCCTAAACCTGGCTTTAATCATTTCGAAGAAAACAAAAGACCCAAATACTCGAAATAAAATAAACGACTTAAATAATAAAACGACCCCAAAAAAAAAAAAAGTAGACTTAGTTTATGACTACGAAATTAAAGGATTTCAGTTTTGGACCTTGAATTTGAGCGTCTTCCATTTGATGCATTATTATATTGATCTTGGCTAGCTCAGCAGAACTAGATGTAGGTGATCCTACATCAATTAAAGAATGAATGATGAAGAATAAAATAGGATCAATGATCAATGAAGAATGAACGATGAAGAATGAACAAGGATCAATGATCATTGAGGAATGAACAATGAACAATGAACAAGGATCAATGATCAATGAAGAATGAACGATGAAGAATGAACAAGGATCAATGATCAATGAAGAATGAACGATGAAGAATGAACAAGGATCAATGATCAATGATAAATGAACAATGAACGATGAAGAATGAACAAGAATCAATGATAAATGAACAATGAACAATGAAGAATGAACAAGGATCAATGATCAATGAAGAATTAACGATGAAGAATGAACAAAGATCAATGATCAATGAAGAATGAATGATGAAGAATGAACAAGGATCAATGATAAATGAAGAATGAACGATGAAGAATGAACAAGGATCAATGATCAATGAAGAATGAACGATGAAGAATGAACAAGGATCAATGATCAACAAAGAATGAACGATGAAGAATGAACAAGGATCAATGATCAATGAAGAATTAACGATGAAGAATGAACAAAGATCAATGATCAATGAAGAATGAATGATGAAGAATGAACGAGGATTAATGATAAATGAAGAATGAACGATGAAGAATGAACTAGGATCAATGATCAATGAAGAATGAATGATGAAGAATGAACAAGGATCAATGAACGATGAAGAATGAACTAGGATCAATGATCATTAAAAAATGAACGATGAAGAATAAAATAGGATCAATGATCAATGAAGAATGAACGATGAAGAATGAACAAGGATCAATGATCATTGAGGAATGAACGATGAACAATGAACAAGGATCAATGATCAATGAAGAAAGAACGATGAAAAATGAATAAGGATCAATGATCAATAAAGAATGAACGATGAAGAATGAACTAGGATCAATGATCATTGAAGAATGAACGATGAAGAATGAAATAGGATCAATGATCAATGAAGAATGAACGATGAAAAATGAACATGGATCAATGATCAATGAAGAATGAACCATGAAGAATGAACGATGAAGAATGAACAAGGATCAATGATAAATGAAGAATGAACGATGAAGAATGAACAAGTATCAATGATCAATGAAGAATGAACAAGGATCAATGATCAATGAAGAATGAACGATGAAGAATGAACAAGGATCAATGAACGATGAAGAATGAACGATGAAGAATGAACTAGGATCAATGATCATTAAAGAATGAATGATGAAGAATAAAATAGGATCAACGATCAATGAAGTATGAACGATGAAGAATGAACAAGGATCAATGATCATTGAGGAATGAACAATGAACAATGAACAAGGATCAATGATCAATGAAGAATGAACGATGAAGAATGAACAAGGATCAATGATCAATGAAGAATGAACGATGAAGAATGAACAAGGATCAATGATCAATGAAGAATGAACGATGAAGAATGAACAAGGATCAATGATCAATGAAGAATGAATGATGAAGAATGAACAAGGATTAATGATAAATGAAGAATGAACGATGAAGAATGAACTAGTATCAATGATCAATGAAGAATGAACGATGAAGAATAAACAAGGATCAATGAACGATGAAGAATGAACGATGAAGAATGAACTAGGATCAATGATCATTAAAAAAATGAACGATGAAGAATAAAATAGGATCAATGATGAATGAAGAATGAACGATGAAGAATGAACAAGGATCAATGATCATTGAGGAATGAACGATGAACAATGAACAAGGATCAATGATCAATGAAGAAAGAACGATGAAAAATGAATAAGGATCAATGATCAATAAAGAATGAACGATGAAGAATGAACTAGGATCAATGATCATTAAAGAATGAACGATGAAGAATGAAATAGGATCAATGATCAATGAAGAATGAACGATGAAAAATGAACAAGGATCAATGATCAATGAAGAATGAACCATGAAGAATGAACAAGGATCAATGATCAATGAAGAATGAACAAGGATCAATGATCAATGAAGAATGAACGATGAAGAATGAACAAGGATCAATGATCAATGAAGAATGAACAATGAAGAATGAACAAGGATCAATGATTAATGTAGAATGAACGATGAAGAATGAACAAGGATCAATGAACGATGAAGAATGAACTAGGATCAATGATCATTAAAGAATGAATGATGAAGAACAAAATAGGATCAATGATCAATGAAGAATGAACGATGAAGAATGAACAAGGATCAATGATCATTGAGGAATGAACAATGAACAATGAACAAGGATCAATGATCAATGAAGAATGAACGATGAAGAATGAACAAGGATCAATGATAAATGAACAATGAACGATGAAGAATGAACAAGAATCAATGATAAATGAACAATGAACAATGAAGAATGAACAAGGATCAATGATCAATGAAGAATTAACGATGAAGAATGAACAAAGATCAATGATCAATGAAGAATGAATGATGAAGAATGAACAAGGATCAATGATGAATGAAGAATGAACGATGAAGAATGAACAAGGATCAATGATGAATGAAGAATGAACGATGAAGAATGAACAAGGATCAATGATTAATAAAGAATGAACGATGAAGAATGAACAAGGATCAATGATCAATGAATAATGAACGATGAAGAATGAACAAGGATCAATGATGAATGAAGAATGAACGATGAAGAATGAACAAGGATCAATGATCATTGAGGAATGAACGATGAACAATGAACAAGGAACAATGATCAATGAAGAATGAACGATGAAGAATGAACAAGGATCAATGATCAATGAAGAATGAACGATGAAGAATGAACAAGGATCAATGATTAAAGAAGAATGAACGATGAAAAATGAACAAGGATCAATGATAAATGAAGAATGAACGATGAAGAATGAACAAGGATCAATGATTAATGAAGAATGAACAATGAAGAATGAACAAGGATCAATGATCAATGAAGAATGAACTAGGATCAATGATCATTAAAGAATGAACGATGAAGAATTAAATAGGATCAATGGTCAATGAAGAATGAACGATGAAGAATGAACAAGGAATAATGATCAATGAAGAATGAACGATGAAGAATAAACAAGGATCAATGATAAATAAAGAATGAACGATGAAGAATGAACAAGGATCAATGATCATTGAGGAGTGAACGATGAACAATGAACAAGGAACAATGATCAATGAAGAATGAACGATGAAGAATGAACAAGGATCAATGATCAATGAAGAATGAACGATGAAGAATGAACAAGGATCAATGATTAAAGAAGAATGAACGATGAAGAATGAACAAGGATCAATGATAAATGAAGAAGGAACGATGAAGAATGAACAAGGATCAATGACCAATGAAGAATGAACGATGAAGAACGAACAAGGATCAACGATCAATAAAGAATGAACGATGAAGAATGAACTAGGATCAATGATCATTAAAGAATGAACGATGAAGAATTAAATCGGATCAATGGTCAAAGAAGAATGAACGATGAAGAATGAACAAGGATCAATAGTCAATGAAGAATGAACGATGAAGAATGAACAAGGAATAATGATCAATGAAGAATGAACGATGAAGAATAAACAAGGATCAATGATAAATAACGAATGAACGATGAAGAATGAACAAGGATCAATGATCATTGAGGAATAAACGATGAACAATGAACAAGGAACAATGATCAAATGAAGAATGAACGATGAAGAATGAACAAGGATCAATGATCAAAGAAGAATGAACGATGAAGAATGAACAAGGATCAATGATTAAAGAAGAATGAACGATGAAGAATGAACAAGGATCAATGATAATTGAAGAATGAACGATGAAGAATGAACAAGGATCAATGATCATTGAGGAATGAACATAGAACAATGAACAAGGATCAATGATCAATGAAGAATGAACGATGAAGAATGAACAAGGATCAATGATAAATGAACAATGAACGATGAAGAATGAACAAGAATCAATGATAAATGAACAATGAACAATGAAGAATGAACAAGGATCAATGATCAATGAAGAATGAACGATGAAGAATGAACAAGGATCAATGAACGATGAAGAATGAACGATGAAAAATGAACTAGGATCAATGATCATTAAAGAATGAATGATGAAGAACAAAATAGGATCAATGATCAATGAAGAATGAACGATGAAGAATGAACAAGGAATAATGATCAATGAAGAATGAACGATGAAGAATAAACAAGGATCTATGATAAATAAAGAATGAACGATGAAGAATGAACAAGGATCAATGATGAATGAAGAATGAACGATGAATAATGAACAAGGATCAATGATCAATGAAGAATGAACGATGAACAATGAACTAGGATAAATGATCATTAAAGAATGAATGATGAAGAATAAAATAGGATCAATGATCAATGAAGAATGAACGATGAAGAATGAACAAGGATCAATGATCATTGAGGAATGAACAATGAACAATGAACAAGGATCAATGATCAATGAAGAATGAACGATGAAGAATGAACAAGGATCAATGATCAATGAAGAATGAACGATGAAGAATGAACAAGGATCAATGATCAATGAAGAATGAACGATGAAGAACGAACAAGGATCAACGATCAATAAAGAATGAACGATGAAGAATGAACTAGGATCAATGATCATTAAAGAATGAACGATGAAGAATTAAATCGGATCAATGGTCAAAGAAGAATGAACGATGAAGAATGAACAAGGATCAATAGTCAATGAAGAATGAAGGATGAAGAATGAACAAGGAATAATGATCAATGAAGAATGAACGATGAAGAATAAACAAGGATCAATGATAAATAAAGAATGAACGATGAAGAATGAACAAGGATCAATGATCATTGAGGAATAAACGATGAACAATGAACAAGGAACAATGATCAAATGAAGAATGAACGATGAAGAATGAACAAGGATCAATGATCAAAGAAGAATGAACGATGAAGAATGAACAAGGATCAATGATTAAAGAAGAATGAACGATGAAGAATGAACAAGGATCAATGATAATTGAAGAATGAACGATGAAGAATGAACAAGGATCAATGATCATTGAGGAATGAACGATGAAGAATGAACAAGGATTAATGATCAATGAAGAATGAACGATGAAGAATGAACAAGGATCAATGATCAATGAAGAATGAACGATGAAGAATGAACAAGGATCAATGATAAATGAAGAATGAACGATGAAGAATGAACTAGGATCAATGATCAAGGAAGAATGAACGATGAAGAATGAACAAGGATCAATGAACGATGAAGAATGAACTAGGATCAATGATCATTAAAAAATGAACGATGAAGAATAAAATAGGATCAATGATCAATGAAGAATGAACGATGAAGAATGAACAAGGATCAATGATCATTGAGGAATGAACGATGAACAATGAACAAGGATCAATGATCAATGAAGAAAGAACGATGAAAAATGAATAAGGATCAATGATCAATAAAGAATGAACGATGAAGAATGAACTAAGATCAATGATCATTAAAGAATGAACGATGAAGAATGAAATAGGATCAATCATCAACGAAGAATGAACGATGAAAAATGAACAAGGATCAATGATCAATGAAGAATGAACCATGAAGAATGAACGATGAAGAATGAACAAGGATCAATGATAAATGAAAAATGAACGATGAAGAATGAATAAGGATCAATGATCAATGAAGAATGAACAATGAAGAATGAACAAGGATCAATGATCAATGAAGAATAAACGATGAAGAATGAACAAGGATCAATGAACGATGAAGAATGAACGATGAAGAATGAACTAGGATCAATGATCATTAAAGAATGAATGATGAAGAACAAAATAGGATCAATGATCAATGAAGAATGAACGATGAAGAATGAACAAGGATCAATGATCATTGAGGAATGAACATAGAACAATGAACAAGGATCAATGATCAATGAAGAATGAACGATGAAGAATGAACAAGGATCAATGATAAATGAACAATGAACGATGAAGAATGAACAAGAATCAATGATAAATGAACAATGAACAATGAAGAATGAACAAGGATCAATGATCAATGAAGAATGAACGATGAAGAATGAACAAGGATCAATGAACGATGAAGAATGAACGATGAAAAATGAACTAGGATCAATGATCATTAAAGAATGAATGATGAAGAACAAAATAGGATCAATGATCAATGAAGAATGAACGATGAAGAATGAACAAGGAATAATGATCAATGAAGAATGAACGATGAAGAATAAACAAGGATCTATGATAAATAAAGAATGAACGATGAAGAATGAACAAGGATCAATGATGAATGAAGAATGAACGATGAATAATGAACAAGGATCAATGATCAATGAAGAATGAACGATGAACAATGAACTAGGATAAATGATCATTAAAGAATGAATGATGAAGAATAAAATAGGATCAATGATCAATGAAGAATGAACGATGAAGAATGAACAAGGATCAATGATCATTGAGGAATGAACAATGAACAATGAACAAGGATCAATGATCAATGAAGAATGAACGATGAAGAATGAACAAGGATCAATGATCAATGAAGAATGAACGATGAAGAATGAACAAGGATCAATGATCAATGAAGAATGAACGATGAAGAACGAACAAGGATCAACGATCAATAAAGAATGAACGATGAAGAATGAACTAGGATCAATGATCATTAAAGAATGAACGATGAAGAATTAAATCGGATCAATGGTCAAAGAAGAATGAACGATGAAGAATGAACAAGGATCAATAGTCAATGAAGAATGAACGATGAAGAATGAACAAGGAATAATGATCAATGAAGAATGAACGATGAAGAATAAACAAGGATCAATGATAAATAAAGAATGAACGATGAAGAATGAACAAGGATCAATGATCATTGAGGAATAAACGATGAACAATGAACAAGGAACAATGATCAAATGAAGAATGAACGATGAAGAATGAACAAGGATCAATGATCAAAGAAGAATGAACGATGAAGAATGAACAAGGATCAATGATTAAAGAAGAATGAACGATGAAGAATGAACAAGGATCAATGATAATTGAAGAATGAACGATGAAGAATGAACAAGGATCAATGATCATTGAGGAATGAACGATGAAGAATGAACAAGGATTAATGATCAATGAAGAATGAACGATGAAGAATGAACAAGGATCAATGATCAATGAAGAATGAACGATGAAGAATGAACAAGGATCAATGATAAATGAAGAATGAACGATGAAGAATGAACTAGGATCAATGATCAAGGAAGAATGAACGATGAAGAATGAACAAGGATCAATGAACGATGAAGAATGAACTAGGATCAATGATCATTAAAAAATGAACGATGAAGAATAAAATAGGATCAATGATCAATGAAGAATGAACGATGAAGAATGAACAAGGATCAATGATCATTGAGGAATGAACGATGAACAATGAACAAGGATCAATGATCAATGAAGAAAGAACGATGAAAAATGAATAAGGATCAATGATCAATAAAGAATGAACGATGAAGAATGAACTAAGATCAATGATCATTAAAGAATGAACGATGAAGAATGAAATAGGATCAATCATCAACGAAGAATGAACGATGAAAAATGAACAAGGATCAATGATCAATGAAGAATGAACCATGAAGAATGAACGATGAAGAATGAACAAGGATCAATGATAAATGAAAAATGAACGATGAAGAATGAATAAGGATCAATGATCAATGAAGAATGAACAATGAAGAATGAACAAGGATCAATGATCAATGAAGAATAAACGATGAAGAATGAACAAGGATCAATGAACGATGAAGAATGAACGATGAAGAATGAACTAGGATCAATGATCATTAAAGAATGAATGATGAAGAACAAAATAGGATCAATGATCAATGAAGAATGAACGATGAAGAATGAACAAGGATCAATGATCATTGAGGAATGAACAATGAACAATGAACAAGGATCAATGATCAATGAAGAATGAACGATGAAGAATGAACAAGGATCAATGATAAATGAACAATGAACGATGAAGAATGAACAAGAATCAATGATAAATGAACAATGAACAATGAAGAATGAACAAGGATCAATGATTAATAAAGAATGAACGATGAAGAATGAAGAAGGATCAATGATCAATGAATAATGAACGATGAAGAATGAACAAGGATCAATGATCAATGAAGAATGAACGATGAAGAATGAACAAGGATCAATAATCAATGAAGAATGAATGATGAAGAATGAACAAGGATCAATGATAAATGAACAATCAACGATGAAGAATGAACAAGGATCAATGATCAATGAAGAATGAATAATGAAGAATGAACAAGGATCAATGATGAATGAAGAATGAACGATGAAGAATGAACAAGGATCAATGATCAATAAAGAATGAACGATGAAGAATGAACTAGGATCAATGATCATTAAAGAATGAACGATGAAGAATGAAATCGGATCAATTATAAATGAAGAATGAACGATGAAGAATGAACAAGGATCAATGATCAATGAAGAATGAACAATGAAGAATGAACAAGGATCAATGATCAATGAAGAATGAACGATGAAGAATGAACAAGCATCAATGGACGATGAAGAATGAACGATGAAGAATGAACTAGGATCAATGATCATTAAAGAATGAATGATGAAGAACAAAATAGGATCAATGATCAATGAAGAATGAACGATGAAGAATGAACAAGGATCAATGATCATTGAGGAATGAACATAGAACAATGAACAAGGATCAATGATCAATGAAGAATGAACGATGAAGAATGAACAAGGATCAATGATAAATGAACAATGAACGATGAAGAATGAACAAGAATCAATGATAAATGAACAATGAACAATGAAGAATGAACAAGGATCAATGATCAATGAAGAATTAACGATGAAGAATGAACAAAGATCAATGATCAATGAAGAATGAATGATGAAGAATGAACAAGGATCAATGATAAAGGAAGAATGAACGATGAAGAATGAACAAGGATCAAGGATCAATGATCAATGAAGAATGAACGATGAAGAATGAACAAGGATCAATGATCAACAAAGAATGAACGATGAAGAATGAACAAGGATCAATGATCAATGAAGAATGAACGATGAAGAATGAACAAGGATCAATGATAAATGAACAATGAACGATGAAGAATGAACAAGAATCAATGATAAATGAACAATGAACAATGAAGAATGAACAAGGATCAATGATCAATGAAGAATTAACGATGAAGAATGAACAAAGATCAATGATCAATGAAGAATGAATGATGAAGAATGAACAAGGATCAATGATGAATGAAGAATGAACGATGAAGAATGAACAAGGATCAATGATGAATGAAGAATGAACGATGAAGAATGAACAAGGATCAATGATTAATAAAGAATGAACGATGAAGAATGAACAAGGATCAATGATCAATGAATAATGAACGATGAAGAATGAACAAGGATCAATGATCAATGAAGAATGAACGATGAAGAATGAACAAGGATCAATGAACGATGAAGAATGAACTAGGATCAATGATCATTAAAAAATGAACGATGAAGAATAAAATAGGATCAATGATCAATGAAGAATGAACGATGAAGAATGAACAAGGATCAATGATCATTGAGGAATGAACGATGAACAATGAACAAGGATCAATGAAGAAAGAACGATGAAAAATGAATAAGGATCAATGATCAATAAAGAATGAACGATGAAGAATGAACTAAGATCAATGATCATTAAAGAATGAACGATGAAGAATGAAATAGGATCAATCATCAATGAAGAATGAACGATGAAAAATGAACAAGGATCAATGATAAATGAAAAATGAACGATGAAGAATGAACAAGGATCAATGATCAATGAAGAATAAACGATGAAGAATGAACAAGGATCAATGAACGATGAAGAATGAAAGATGAAGAATGAACTTGGATCAATGATCATTAAAGAATGAATGCTGAAGAACAAAATAGGATCAATGATCAATGAAGAATGAACGATGAAGAATGAACAAGGATCAATGATCATTGAGGAATGAACAATGAACAATGAACAAGGATCAATGATCAATGAAGAATGAACGATGAAGAATGAACAAGGATCAATGATAAATGAACAATGAACGATGAAGAATGAACAAGAATCAATGATAAATGAACAATGAACAATGAAGAATGAACAAGGATCAATGATCAATGAAAATTTAACGATGAAGAATGAACAAAGATCAATGATTAATGAAGAATGAATGATGAAGAATGAACAAGGATCAATGATGAATGAAGAATGAACGATGAAGAATGAACAAGGATTAATGATCAATGAAGAATGAACGATGAAGAATGAACAAGGATCAATGATTAATAATGAATGAACGATGAAGAATGAACAAGGATCAATGATCAATGAATAATGAACGATGAAGAATGAACAAGGATCAATGATCAATGAAGAATGAACGATGAAGAATGAACAAGGATCAATGATAAATGAACAATGAACAATGAAGAATGAACAAGGATCAATGATCAATGAAGAATTAACGATGAAGAATGAACAAGGATCAATAATCAATGAAGAATGAATGATGAAGAATGAACAAGGATCAATGATAAATGAAGAATCAACGATGAAGAATGAACAAGGATCAATGATCAATGAAGAATGAATAATGAAGAATGAACAAGGATCAATGATGAATGAAGAATGAACGATGAAGAATGAACAAGGATCAATGATCAATAAAGAACGAACGATGAAGAATGAACTAGGATCAATGATCATTAAAGAATGAACGATGAAGAATGAAATCGGATCAATTATAAATGAAGAATGAACGATGAAGAATGAACAAGGATCAATGATCAATGAAGAATGAACAATGAAGAATGAACAAGGATCAATGATCAATGAAGAATGAACAAGGATCAATGAACGATGAAGAATGAACGATGAAGAATGAACTAGGATCAATGATCATTAAAGAATGAATGATGAAGAACAAAATAGGATCAATGATCAATGAAGAATGAACGATGAAGAATGAACAAGGAATAATGATCAATGAAGAATGAACGATGAAGAATAAACAAGGATCTATGATAAATAAAGAATGAACGATGAAGAATGAACAAGGATCAATGATGAATGAAGAATGAACGATGAATAATGAACAAGGATCAATGATCAATGAAGAATGAACGATGAACAATGAACTAGGATAAATGATCATTAAAGAATGAATGATGAAGAATAAAATAGGATCAATGATCAATGAAGAATGAACGATGAAGAATGAACAAGGATCAATGATCATTGAGGAATGAACAATGAACAATGAACAAGGATCAATGATCAATGAAGAATGAACGATGAAGAATGAACAAGGATCAATGATCAATGAAGAATGAACGATGAAGAATGAACAAGGATCAATGATCAATGAAGAATGAACGATGAAGAACGAACAAGGATCAACGATCAATAAAGAATGAACGATGAAGAATGAACTAGGATCAATGATCATTAAAGAATGAACGATGAAGAATTAAATCGGATCAATGGTCAAAGAAGAATGAACGATGAAGAATGAACAAGGATCAATAGTCAATGAAGAATGAACGATGAAGAATGAACAAGGAATAATGATCAATGAAGAATGAACGATGAAGAATTAACAAGGATCAATGATAAATAAAGAATGAACGATGAAGAATGAACAAGGATCAATGATCATTGAGGAATAAACGATGAACAATGAACAAGGAACAATGATCAAATGAAGAATGAACGATGAAGAATGAACAAGGATCAATGATCAAAGAAGAATGAACGATGAAGAATGAACAAGGATCAATGATTAAAGAAGAATGAACGATGAAGAATGAACAAGGATCAATGATAATTGAAGAATGAACGATGAAGAATGAACAAGGATCAATGATCATTGAGGAATGAACGATGAAGAATGAACAAGGATTAATGATCAATGAAGAATGAACGATGAAGAATGAACAAGGATCAATGATCAATGAAGAATGAACGATGAAGAATGAACAAGGATCAATGATAAATGAAGAATGAACGATGAAGAATGAACTAGGATCAATGATCAAGGAAGAATGAACGATGAAGAATGAACAAGGATCAATGAACGATGAAGAATGAACTAGGATCAATGATCATTAAAAAATGAACGATGAAGAATAAAATAGGATCAATGATCAATGAAGAATGAACGATGAAGAATGAACAAGGATCAATGATCATTGAGGAATGAACGATGAACAATGAACAAGGATCAATGATCAATGAAGAAAGAACGATGAAAAATGAATAAGGATCAATGATCAATAAAGAATGAACGATGAAGAATGAACTAAGATCAATGATCATTAAAGAATGAGCGATGAAGAATGAAATAGGATCAATCATCAACGAAGAATGAACGATGAAAAATGAACAAGGATCAATGATCAATGAAGAATGAACCATGAAGAATGAACGATGAAGAATGAACAAGGATCAATGATAAATGAAAAATGAACGATGAAGAATGAATAAGGATCAATGATCAATGAAGAATGAACAATGAAGAATGAACAAGGATCAATGATCAATGAAGAATAAACGATGAAGAATGAACAAGGATCAATGAACGATGAAGAATGAACGATGAAGAATGAACTAGGATCAATGATCATTAAAGAATGAATGATGAAGAACAAAATAGGATCAATGATCAATGAAGAATGAACGATGAAGAATGAACAAGGATCAATGATCATTGAGGAATGAACAATGAACAATGAACAAGGATCAATGATCAATGAAGAATGAACGATGAAGAATGAACAAGGATCAATGATAAATGAACAATGAACGATGAAGAATGAACAAGAATCAATGATAAATGAACAATGAACAATGAAGAATGAACAAGGATCAATGATTAATAAAGAATGAACGATGAAGAATGAACAAGGATCAATGATCAATGAATAATGAACGATGAAGAATGAACAAGGATCAATGATCAATGAAGAATGAACGATGAAGAATGAACAAGGATCAATAATCAATGAAGAATGAATGATGAAGAATGAACAAGGATCAATGATAAATGAACAATCAACGATGAAGAATGAACAAGGATCAATGATCAATGAAGAATGAATAATGAAGAATGAACAAGGATCAATGATGAATGAAGAATGAACGATGAAGAATGAACAAGGATCAATGATCAATAAAGAATGAACGATGAAGAATGAACTAGGATCAATGATCATTAAAGAATGAACGATGAAGAATGAAATCGGATCAATTATAAATGAAGAATGAACGATGAAGAATGAACAAGGATCAATGATCAATGAAGAATGAACAATGAAGAATGAACAAGGATCAATGATCAATGAAGAATGAACGATGAAGAATGAACAAGGATCAATGGACGATGAAGAATGAACGATGAAGAATGAACTAGGATCAATGATCATTAAAGAATGAATGATGAAGAACAAAATAGGATCAATGATCAATGAAGAATGAACGATGAAGAATGAACAAGGATCAATGATCATTGAGGAATGAACATAGAACAATGAACAAGGATCAATGATCAATGAAGAATGAACGATGAAGAATGAACAAGGATCAATGATAAATGAACAATGAACGATGAAGAATGAACAAGAATCAATGATAAATGAACAATGAACAATGAAGAATGAACAAGGATCAATGATCAATGAAGAATGAACGATGAAGAATGAACAAGGATCAATGAACGATGAAGAATGAACGATGAAAAATGAACTAGGATCAATGATCATTAAAGAATGAATGATGAAGAACAAAATAGGATCAATGATCAATGAAGAATGAACGATGAAGAATGAACAAGGAATAATGATCAATGAAGAATGAACGATGAAGAATAAACAAGGATCTATGATAAATAAAGAATGAACGATGAAGAATGAACAAGGATCAATGATGAATGAAGAATGAACGATGAATAATGAACAAGGATCAATGATCAATGAAGAATGAACGATGAACAATGAACTAGGATAAATGATCATTAAAGAATGAATGATGAAGAATAAAATAGGATCAATGATCAATGAAGAATGAACGATGAAGAATGAACAAGGATCAATGATCATTGAGGAATGAACAATGAACAATGAACAAGGATCAATGATCAATGAAGAATGAACGATGAAGAATGAACAAGGATCAATGATCAATGAAGAATGAACGATGAAGAATGAACAAGGATCAATGATCAATGAAGAATGAACGATGAAGAACGAACAAGGATCAACGATCAATAAAGAATGAACGATGAAGAATGAACTAGGATCAATGATCATTAAAGAATGAACGATGAAGAATTAAATCGGATCAATGGTCAAAGAAGAATGAACGATGAAGAATGAACAAGGATCAATAGTCAATGAAGAATGAACGATGAAGAATGAACAAGGAATAATGATCAATGAAGAATGAACGATGAAGAATAAACAAGGATCAATGATAAATAAAGAATGAACGATGAAGAATGAACAAGGATCAATGATCATTGAGGAATAAACGATGAACAATGAACAAGGAACAATGATCAAATGAAGAATGAACGATGAAGAATGAACAAGGATCAATGATCAAAGAAGAATGAACGATGAAGAATGAACAAGGATCAATGATTAAAGAAGAATGAACGATGAAGAATGAACAAGGATCAATGATAATTGAAGAATGAACGATGAAGAATGAACAAGGATCAATGATCATTGAGGAATGAACGATGAAGAATGAACAAGGATTAATGATCAATGAAGAATGAACGATGAAGAATGAACAAGGATCAATGATCAATGAAGAATGAACGATGAAGAATGAACAAGGATCAATGATAAATGAAGAATGAACGATGAAGAATGAACTAGGATCAATGATCAAGGAAGAATGAACGATGAAGAATGAACAAGGATCAATGAACGATGAAGAATGAACTAGGATCAATGATCATTAAAAAATGAACGATGAAGAATAAAATAGGATCAATGATCAATGAAGAATGAACGATGAAGAATGAACAAGGATCAATGATCATTGAGGAATGAACGATGAACAATGAACAAGGATCAATGATCAATGAAGAAAGAACGATGAAAAATGAATAAGGATCAATGATCAATAAAGAATGAACGATGAAGAATGAACTAAGATCAATGATCATTAAAGAATGAACGATGAAGAATGAAATAGGATCAATCATCAACGAAGAATGAACGATGAAAAATGAACAAGGATCAATGATCAATGAAGAATGAACCATGAAGAATGAACGATGAAGAATGAACAAGGATCAATGATAAATGAAAAATGAACGATGAAGAATGAATAAGGATCAATGATCAATGAAGAATGAACAATGAAGAATGAACAAGGATCAATGATCAATGAAGAATAAACGATGAAGAATGAACAAGGATCAATGAACGATGAAGAATGAACGATGAAGAATGAACTAGGATCAATGATCATTAAAGAATGAATGATGAAGAACAAAATAGGATCAATGATCAATGAAGAATGAACGATGAAGAATGAACAAGGATCAATGATCATTGAGGAATGAACAATGAACAATGAACAAGGATCAATGATCAATGAAGAATGAACGATGAAGAATGAACAAGGATCAATGATAAATGAACAATGAACGATGAAGAATGAACAAGAATCAATGATAAATGAACAATGAACAATGAAGAATGAACAAGGATCAATGATTAATAAAGAATGAACGATGAAGAATGAACAAGGATCAATGATCAATGAATAATGAACGATGAAGAATGAACAAGGATCAATGATCAATGAAGAATGAACGATGAAGAATGAACAAGGATCAATAATCAATGAAGAATGAATGATGAAGAATGAACAAGGATCAATGATAAATGAACAATCAACGATGAAGAATGAACAAGGATCAATGATCAATGAAGAATGAATAATGAAGAATGAACAAGGATCAATGATGAATGAAGAATGAACGATGAAGAATGAACAAGGATCAATGATCAATAAAGAATGAACGATGAAGAATGAACTAGGATCAATGATCATTAAAGAATGAACGATGAAGAATGAAATCGGATCAATTATAAATGAAGAATGAACGATGAAGAATGAACAAGGATCAATGATCAATGAAGAATGAACAATGAAGAATGAACAAGGATCAATGATCAATGAAGAATGAACGATGAAGAATGAACAAGGATCAATGGACGATGAAGAATGAACGATGAAGAATGAACTAGGATCAATGATCATTAAAGAATGAATGATGAAGAACAAAATAGGATCAATGATCAATGAAGAATGAACGATGAAGAATGAACAAGGATCAATGATCATTGAGGAATGAACATAGAACAATGAACAAGGATCAATGATCAATGAAGAATGAACGATGAAGAATGAACAAGGATCAATGATAAATGAACAATGAACGATGAAGAATGAACAAGAATCAATGATAAATGAACAATGAACAATGAAGAATGAACAAGGATCAATGATCAATGAAGAATGAACGATGAAGAATGAACAAGGATCAATGAACGATGAAGAATGAACGATGAAAAATGAAATAGGATCAATGATCATTAAAGAATGAATGATGAAGAACAAAATAGGATCAATGATCAATGAAGAATGAACGATGAAGAATGAACAAGGAATAATGATCAATGAAGAATGAACGATGAAGAATAAACAAGGATCTATGATAAATAAAGAATGAACGATGAAGAATGAACAAGGATCAATGATGAATGAAGAATGAACGATGAATAATGAACAAGGATCAATGATCAATGAAGAATGAACGATGAACAATGAACTAGGATAAATGATCATTAAAGAATGAATGATGAAGAATAAAATAGGATCAATGATCAATGAAGAATGAACGATGAAGAATGAACAAGGATCAATGATCATTGAGGAATGAACAATGAACAATGAACAAGGATCAATGATCAATGAAGAATGAACGATGAAGAATGAACAAGGATCAATGATCAATGAAGAATGAACGATGAAGAATGAACAAGGATCAATGATCAATGAAGAATGAACGATGAAGAACGAACAAGGATCAACGATCAATAAAGAATGAACGATGAAGAATGAACTAGGATCAATGATCATTAAAGAATGAACGATGAAGAATTAAATCGGATCAATGGTCAAAGAAGAATGAACGATGAAGAATGAACAAGGATCAATAGTCAATGAAGAATGAACGATGAAGAATGAACAAGGAATAATGATCAATGAAGAATGAACGATGAAGAATTAACAAGGATCAATGATAAATAAAGAATGAACGATGAAGAATGAACAAGGATCAATGATCATTGAGGAATAAACGATGAACAATGAACAAGGAACAATGATCAAATGAAGAATGAACGATGAAGAATGAACAAGGATCAATGATCAAAGAAGAATGAACGATGAAGAATGAACAAGGATCAATGATTAAAGAAGAATGAACGATGAAGAATGAACAAGGATCAATGATAATTGAAGAATGAACGATGAAGAATGAACAAGGATCAATGATCATTGAGGAATGAACGATGAAGAATGAACAAGGATTAATGATCAATGAAGAATGAACGATGAAGAATGAACAAGGATCAATGATCAATGAAGAATGAACGATGAAGAATGAACAAGGATCAATGATAAATGAAGAATGAACGATGAAGAATGAACTAGGATCAATGATCAAGGAAGAATGAACGATGAAGAATGAACAAGGATCAATGAACGATGAAGAATGAACTAGGATCAATGATCATTAAAAAATGAACGATGAAGAATAAAATAGGATCAATGATCAATGAAGAATGAACGATGAAGAATGAACAAGGATCAATGATCATTGAGGAATGAACGATGAACAATGAACAAGGATCAATGATCAATGAAGAAAGAACGATGAAAAATGAATAAGGATCAATGATCAATAAAGAATGAACGATGAAGAATGAACTAAGATCAGTGATCATTAAAGAATGAACGATGAAGAATGAAATAGGATCAATCATCAACGAAGAATGAACGATGAAAAATGAACAAGGATCAATGATCAATGAAGAATGAACCATGAAGAATGAACGATGAAGAATGAACAAGGATCAATGATAAATGAAAAATGAACGATGAAGAATGAATAAGGATCAATGATCAATGAAGAATGAACAATGAAGAATGAACAAGGATCAATGATCAATGAAGAATAAACGATGAAGAATGAACAAGGATCAATGAACGATGAAGAATGAACGATGAAGAATGAACTAGGATCAATGATCATTAAAGAATGAATGATGAAGAACAAAATAGGATCAATGATCAATGAAGAATGAACGATGAAGAATGAACAAGGATCAATGATCATTGAGGAATGAACAATGAACAATGAACAAGGATCAATGATCAATGAAGAATGAACGATGAAGAATGAACAAGGATCAATGATAAATGAACAATGAACGATGAAGAATGAACAAGAATCAATGATAAATGAACAATGAACAATGAAGAATGAACAAGGATCAATGATTAATAAAGAATGAACGATGAAGAATGAACAAGGATCAATGATCAATGAATAATGAACGATGAAGAATGAACAAGGATCAATGATCAATGAAGAATGAACGATGAAGAATGAACAAGGATCAATAATCAATGAAGAATGAATGATGAAGAATGAACAAGGATCAATGATAAATGAACAATCAACGATGAAGAATGAACAAGGATCAATGATCAATGAAGAATGAATAATGAAGAATGAACAAGGATCAATGATGAATGAAGAATGAACGATGAAGAATGAACAAGGATCAATGATCAATAAAGAATGAACGATGAAGAATGAACTAGGATCAATGATCATTAAAGAATGAACGATGAAGAATGAAATCGGATCAATTATAAATGAAGAATGAACGATGAAGAATGAACAAGGATCAATGATCAATGAAGAATGAACAATGAAGAATGAACAAGGATCAATGATCAATGAAGAATGAACGATGAAGAATGAACAAGGATCAATGGACGATGAAGAATGAACGATGAAGAATGAACTAGGATCAATGATCATTAAAGAATGAATGATGAAGAACAAAATAGGATCAATGATCAATGAAGAATGAACGATGAAGAATGAACAAGGATCAATGATCATTGAGGAATGAACATAGAACAATGAACAAGGATCAATGATCAATGAAGAATGAACGATGAAGAATGAACAAGGATCAATGATAAATGAACAATGAACGATGAAGAATGAACAAGAATCAATGATAAATGAACAATGAACAATGAAGAATGAACAAGGATCAATGATCAATGAAGAATGAACGATGAAGAATGAACAAGGATCAATGAACGATGAAGAATGAACGATGAAAAATGAACTAGGATCAATGATCATTAAAGAATGAATGATGAAGAACAAAATAGGATCAATGATCAATGAAGAATGAACGATGAAGAATGAACAAGGAATAATGATCAATGAAGAATGAACGATGAAGAATAAACAAGGATCTATGATAAATAAAGAATGAACGATGAAGAATGAACAAGGATCAATGATGAATGAAGAATGAACGATGAATAATGAACAAGGATCAATGATCAATGAAGAATGAACGATGAACAATGAACTAGGATAAATGATCATTAAAGAATGAATGATGAAGAATAAAATAGGATCAATGATCAATGAAGAATGAACGATGAAGAATGAACAAGGATCAATGATCATTGAGGAATGAACAATGAACAATGAACAAGGATCAATGATCAATGAAGAATGAACGATGAAGAATGAACAAGGATCAATGATCAATGAAGAATGAACGATGAAGAATGAACAAGGATCAATGATCAATGAAGAATGAACGATGAAGAACGAACAAGGATCAACGATCAATAAAGAATGAACGATGAAGAATGAACTAGGATCAATGATCATTAAAGAATGAACGATGAAGAATTAAATCGGATCAATGGTCAAAGAAGAATGAACGATGAAGAATGAACAAGGATCAATAGTCAATGAAGAATGAACGATGAAGAATGAACAAGGAATAATGATCAATGAAGAATGAACGATGAAGAATTAACAAGGATCAATGATAAATAAAGAATGAACGATGAAGAATGAACAAGGATCAATGATCATTGAGGAATAAACGATGAACAATGAACAAGGAACAATGATCAAATGAAGAATGAACGATGAAGAATGAACAAGGATCAATGATCAAAGAAGAATGAACGATGAAGAATGAACAAGGATCAATGATTAAAGAAGAATGAACGATGAAGAATGAACAAGGATCAATGATAATTGAAGAATGAACGATGAAGAATGAACAAGGATCAATGATCATTGAGGAATGAACGATGAAGAATGAACAAGGATTAATGATCAATGAAGAATGAACGATGAAGAATGAACAAGGATCAATGATCAATGAAGAATGAACGATGAAGAATGAACAAGGATCAATGATAAATGAAGAATGAACGATGAAGAATGAACTAGGATCAATGATCAAGGAAGAATGAACGATGAAGAATGAACAAGGATCAATGAACGATGAAGAATGAACTAGGATCAATGATCATTAAAAAATGAACGATGAAGAATAAAATAGGATCAATGATCAATGAAGAATGAACGATGAAGAATGAACAAGGATCAATGATCATTGAGGAATGAACGATGAACAATGAACAAGGATCAATGATCAATGAAGAAAGAACGATGAAAAATGAATAAGGATCAATGATCAATAAAGAATGAACGATGAAGAATGAACTAAGATCAATGATCATTAAAGAATGAACGATGAAGAATGAAATAGGATCAATCATCAACGAAGAATGAACGATGAAAAATGAACAAGGATCAATGATCAATGAAGAATGAACCATGAAGAATGAACGATGAAGAATGAACAAGGATCAATGATAAATGAAAAATGAACGATGAAGAATGAATAAGGATCAATGATCAATGAAGAATGAACAATGAAGAATGAACAAGGATCAATGATCAATGAAGAATAAACGATGAAGAATGAACAAGGATCAATGAACGATGAAGAATGAACGATGAAGAATGAACTAGGATCAATGATCATTAAAGAATGAATGATGAAGAACAAAATAGGATCAATGATCAATGAAGAATGAACGATGAAGAATGAACAAGGATCAATGATCATTGAGGAATGAACAATGAACAATGAACAAGGATCAATGATCAATGAAGAATGAACGATGAAGAATGAACAAGGATCAATGATAAATGAACAATGAACGATGAAGAATGAACAAGAATCAATGATAAATGAACAATGAACAATGAAGAATGAACAAGGATCAATGATTAATAAAGAATGAACGATGAAGAATGAACAAGGATCAATGATCAATGAATAATGAACGATGAAGAATGAACAAGGATCAATGATCAATGAAGAATGAACGATGAAGAATGAACAAGGATCAATAATCAATGAAGAATGAATGATGAAGAATGAACAAGGATCAATGATAAATGAACAATCAACGATGAAGAATGAACAAGGATCAATGATCAATGAAGAATGAATAATGAAGAATGAACAAGGATCAATGATGAATGAAGAATGAACGATGAAAAATGAACAAGGATCAATGATCAATAAAGAATGAACGATGAAGAATGAACTAGGATCAATGATCATTAAAGAATGAACGATGAAGAATGAAATCGGATCAATTATAAATGAAGAATGAACGATGAAGAATGAACAAGGATCAATGATCAATGAAGAATGAACAATGAAGAATGAACAAGGATCAATGATCAATGAAGAATGAACGATGAAGAATGAACAAGGATCAATGGACGATGAAGAATGAACGATGAAGAATGAACTAGGATCAATGATCATTAAAGAATGAATGATGAAGAACAAAATAGGATCAATGATCAATGAAGAATGAACGATGAAGAATGAACAAGGATCAATGATCATTGAGGAATGAACATAGAACAATGAACAAGGATCAATGATCAATGAAGAATGAACGATGAAGAATGAACAAGGATCAATGATAAATGAACAATGAACGATGAAGAATGAACAAGAATCAATGATAAATGAACAATGAACAATGAAGAATGAACAAGGATCAATGATCAATGAAGAATGAACGATGAAGAATGAACAAGGATCAATGAACGATGAAGAATGAACGATGAAAAATGAACTAGGATCAATGATCATTAAAGAATGAATGATGAAGAACAAAATAGGATCAATGATCAATGAAGAATGAACGATGAAGAATGAACAAGGAATAATGATCAATGAAGAATGAACGATGAAGAATAAACAAGGATCTATGATAAATAAAGAATGAACGATGAAGAATGAACAAGGATCAATGATGAATGAAGAATGAACGATGAATAATGAACAAGGATCAATGATCAATGAAGAATGAACGATGAACAATGAACTAGGATAAATGATCATTAAAGAATGAATGATGAAGAATAAAATAGGATCAATGATCAATGAAGAATGAACGATGAAGAATGAACAAGGATCAATGATCATTGAGGAATGAACAATGAACAATGAACAAGGATCAATGATCAATGAAGAATGAACGATGAAGAATGAACAAGGATCAATGATCAATGAAGAATGAACGATGAAGAATGAACAAGGATCAATGATCAATGAAGAATGAACGATGAAGAACGAACAAGGATCAACGATCAATAAAGAATGAACGATGAAGAATGAACTAGGATCAATGATCATTAAAGAATGAACGATGAAGAATTAAATCGGATCAATGGTCAAAGAAGAATGAACGATGAAGAATGAACAAGGATCAATAGTCAATGAAGAATGAACGATGAAGAATGAACAAGGAATAATGATCAATGAAGAATGAACGATGAAGAATAAACAAGGATCAATGATAAATAAAGAATGAACGATGAAGAATGAACAAGGATCAATGATCATTGAGGAATAAACGATGAACAATGAACAAGGAACAATGATCAAATGAAGAATGAACGATGAAGAATGAACAAGGATCAATGATCAAAGAAGAATGAACGATGAAGAATGAACAAGGATCAATGATTAAAGAAGAATGAACGATGAAGAATGAACAAGGATCAATGATAATTGAAGAATGAACGATGAAGAATGAACAAGGATCAATGATCATTGAGGAATGAACGATGAAGAATGAACAAGGATTAATGATCAATGAAGAATGAACGATGAAGAATGAACAAGGATCAATGATCAATGAAGAATGAACGATGAAGAATGAACAAGGATCAATGATAAATGAAGAATGAACGATGAAGAATGAACTAGGATCAATGATCAAGGAAGAATGAACGATGAAGAATGAACAAGGATCAATGAACGATGAAGAATGAACTAGGATCAATGATCATTAAAAAATGAACGATGAAGAATAAAATAGGATCAATGATCAATGAAGAATGAACGATGAAGAATGAACAAGGATCAATGATCATTGAGGAATGAACGATGAACAATGAACAAGGATCAATGATCAATGAAGAAAGAACGATGAAAAATGAATAAGGATCAATGATCAATAAAGAATGAACGATGAAGAATGAACTAAGATCAATGATCATTAAAGAATGAACGATGAAGAATGAAATAGGATCAATCATCAACGAAGAATGAACGATGAAAAATGAACAAGGATCAATGATCAATGAAGAATGAACCATGAAGAATGAACGATGAAGAATGAACAAGGATCAATGATAAATGAAAAATGAACGATGAAGAATGAATAAGGATCAATGATCAATGAAGAATGAACAATGAAGAATGAACAAGGATCAATGATCAATGAAGAATAAACGATGAAGAATGAACAAGGATCAATGAACGATGAAGAATGAACGATGAAGAATGAACTAGGATCAATGATCATTAAAGAATGAATGATGAAGAACAAAATAGGATCAATGATCAATGAAGAATGAACGATGAAGAATGAACAAGGATCAATGATCATTGAGGAATGAACAATGAACAATGAACAAGGATCAATGATCAATGAAGAATGAACGATGAAGAATGAACAAGGATCAATGATAAATGAACAATGAACGATGAAGAATGAACAAGAATCAATGATAAATGAACAATGAACAATGAAGAATGAACAAGGATCAATGATTAATAAAGAATGAACGATGAAGAATGAACAAGGATCAATGATCAATGAATAATGAACGATGAAGAATGAACAAGGATCAATGATCAATGAAGAATGAACGATGAAGAATGAACAAGGATCAATAATCAATGAAGAATGAATGATGAAGAATGAACAAAGATCAATGATAAATGAACAATCAACGATGAAGAATGAACAAGGATCAATGATCAATGAAGAATGAATAATGAAGAATGAACAAGGATCAATGATGAATGAAGAATGAACGATGAAGAATGAACAAGGATCAATGATCAATAAAGAATGAACGATGAAGAATGAACTAGGATCAATGATCATTAAAGAATGAACGATGAAGAATGAAATCGGATCAATTATAAATGAAGAATGAACGATGAAGAATGAACAAGGATCAATGATCAATGAAGAATGAACAATGAAGAATGAACAAGGATCAATGATCAATGAAGAATGAACGATGAAGAATGAACAAAGATCAATGATCAATGAAGAATAAACGATGAAGAATGAACAAGGATCAATGAACGATGAAGAATGAAAGATGAAGAATGAACTTGGATCAATGATCATTAAAGAATGAATGCTGAAGAACAAAATAGGATCAATGATCAATGAAGAATGAACGATGAAGAATGAACAAGGATCAATGATCATTGAGGAATGAACAATGAACAATGAACAAGGATCAATGATCAATGAAGAATGAACGATGAAGAATGAACAAGGATCAATGATAAATGAACAATGAACGATGAAGAATGAACAAGAATCAATGATAAATGAACAATGAACAATGAAGAATGAACAAGGATCAATGATCAATGAAGAATTAACGATGAAGAATGAACAAAGATCAATGATTAATGAAGAATGAATGATGAAGAATGAACAAGGATCAATGATGAATGAAGAATGAACAATGAAGAATGAACAAGGATTAATGATCAATGAAGAATGAACGATGAAGAATGAACAAGGATCAATGATTAATAATGAATGAACGATGAAGAATGAACAAGGATCAATGATCAATGAATAATGAACGATGAAGAATGAACAAGGATCAATGATCAATGAAGAATGAACGATGAAGAATGAACAAGGATCAATGATAAATGAACAATGAACAATGAAGAATGAACAAGGATCAATGATCAATGAAGAATTATCGATGAAGAATGAACAAGGATCAATAATCAATGAAGAATGAATGATGAAGAATGAACAAGGATCAATGATAAATGAAGAATCAACGATGAAGAATGAACAAGGATCAATGATCAATGAAGAATGAATAATGAAGAATGAACAAGGATCAATGATGAATGAAGAATGAACGATGAAGAATGAACAAGGATCAATGATCAATAAAGAACGAACAATGAAGAATGAACTAGGATCAATGATCATTAAAGAATGAACGATGAAGAATGAAATCGGATCAATTATAAATGAAGAATGAACGATGAAGAATGAACAAGGATCAATGATCAATGAAGAATGAACAATGAAGAATGAACAAGGATCAATGATCAATGAAGAATGAACGATGAAGAATGAACAAGGATCAATGAACGATGAAGAATGAACGATGAAGAATGAACTAGGATCAATGATCATTAAAGAATGAATGATGAAGAAAAAAATAGGATCAATGATCAATGAAGAATGAACGATGAAGAATGAACAAGGAATAATGATCAATGAAGAATGAACGATGAAGAATAAACAAGGATCTATGATCAATGAAGAATGAACGATGAAGAATGAACAAGGATCAATGATCAATGAAGAATGAACGATGAAGAATGAACAAGGATCAATGATCAATGAAGAATGAACGATGAAGAATGAACAAGGATCAATGATAAATGAAAAATGAACGATGAAGAATGAACAAGAATCAATGATAAATGAACAATGAACAATGAAGAATGAACAACGATCAATGATCAATGAAGAATTAACGATGAAGAATGAACAAAGATGACCAAGATGGTCAAGGTACAAGTGTCCAAGATGTCCAAGTCCAATCCAATGCAAGGGATTTAATTTTGTCCAAGTCTTATTTTGATCATAGCATGCACGGTCCAAATAAGTCATCAAATGGTTGTACTTTGCTAAGTATGACTAAGTACTTTGTTGAAAGTATAAATTAAAGGGTGTCGGTTACAAGGAATTAATTCCAAACAGTTTTGGAATACGAAGGGGCATGTTTTAAGGAGATTTATGGCTGGTTTTTAATCTCATTTAAAGCTGCAGTTTTGGAATTCAAAGGGGCATGTTTTTAGGAGTATTTATGGCTGAATATTAACCTTTTTAAGTGGGGGTTACTAGGCATTATTGTAGGAGTAAAATGCAATAATAAAGAAACTTAAATGGAGGAGTAAATGGGAGTTACCAGGCAAATGAATGGGCTGTTTTGGATGTTACTTTGCACACTTGAAGGAGCCATGTGAAGAGTTTAATTGCTGGCCATTTCTTCCCTAGTTTTAATCTTTGTTTAATTAGTCTTAAGTGTGTGTAATGGAGATTAATGTGGACATTGATTAGCCACTTAATTCTCTTTTATTTTGTTGTCTTTTTATTTTCTTTTGTGAATTTATTTAGGCAAGTGAAAGGTTGTAATTATTTAATGTAAGAATGCTATATATAGCATACTTTGATGAATGAAAAACACATCCAGAAATTTGCCAAAAAACTTGTGTTTTGTTTATTGAACTTGACTTGTGTTTAGTCAATTTTAATTGTCCAAATTTGAGTGTTCCAAATTTGAAGAGTTAGAGTTTTAGTGAGAGTTCCTAAAACTAAAGCTTGTAGTTGACGATTTGGTGAGAGTTCCCTAATCTAAGCTACACCCAAACAAGTGAGTGAGTGTTCCTCCTTGTTATATCCTCAAGTTTAGGGTGAGAGTTCCCCTAACTAATCTGATCATACTAAAAAAATATACCAAAAAACGTGTGACCCCTTTAACTTATCATTTTGTAACAAGGTTTCTCGTCTTGTTTACACATCATTTGGCGCGCCAGGTAGGGGGAGTTTTTCCATACACTTCCAAAGGGGTCGAATACCTACATATCATGGGAGAGAATCAAGATTTGAGGGTAGCTTTGGAAGCTCTCAATCGATCCATTGCTAGTCAAGAAAGGTTGGCCGAGACTAATGCCAATCTACAAGGGAATCTTGCTGCCTTAATGGCAAGACTCTTGAACGAGCAAGATAGGAGAGATCAAGATGAAGAACCTCCACCTAGGAGGGAGGATAGGAGTCTCAAAGTAGACGTCCCTTCCTTTGATGGGTCACTTGATCCAGAGAAGTACTTGGAATGGGAGAAATCCTTGGAAAGGTACTTTGAGTACAAGGATATTCAAGAAGAAGTGCAGAAATATAAGATAGCCAAGGTGAAACTGAAGGGCTATGGTGACAGTTGGTTGCAAGGGGAACAAAGGGCACGTACCCTTAGGGGTAAAGCTCCCATATCAACTTGGAACAAGATGAAGAAACGGATGAGAGACCGTTTCATTCCTCACAATTACAAGCAAAGCCAATATGTGAAGTGGAGTACTTTGCAACAAAATGGAGATTCCGTGGAAGACTACATCAAAGAGTTTGATAGGCTTGCCATTGTGTGTGAAGTAACTGAAAATGAAGAGCTCAAAATGGGGCGTTTTGTAGCTGGGTTGGATCAAGAATTACAAGACAAGCTTGAAGGTTACACTAACCTCACGTTTGTGGAAGCTTGCAAACTTGTGACCAAGTTTGATGCTAGGAGGAAAAAGAAGAAAACGCCTACCACTACTCCAGTGGTGCGCAAACCACCCTTCACCTTGAAGGAGGGTTCTTCCTTTAGCAAGTCAAATGAAGCACCTAAGAAAGAGAAGAAAGACTTCAAACTTAGCGACATTGGCTGTTACAAGTGTGGAGGTAGAGGTCATTTCAAGAAGGATTGTCCTAACTCAAGAGCTTTAACAATGCAAGAGGTTAGGCTCATAGCCACCCAAAACATAAATTGGGAGGAATTTGAAACTGAAGAAGAGGAGACCGAAAGTCCTAAGGAAGAGGATGGGGAAGATGATTGCTTTCCGGAGATGGAGGACAAAACCAATTTAGTGGTTAGAAGGGCATTGCAAGCACGTGTGGAGGAGCCTTTGGCACCACAAAGACAACACATTTTCATCACCAAATGTAAAATTGGTGACGAGGTATGTGACTTAATTATTGATGGGGGGAGTGAGGCTAATACTGTGTCAAAGACTTTAGTGTCTAGACTTGGTCTTACCACTACTAATCATCCACACCCTTACAAGTTGAGTTGGTTAGGTTCTAATTCTAGTACGGGAGTTGGAAAGCAATGCATGGTTAATTTCTCTATTGGTTCTTATCATGATAATCAATTATGTGACGCAAGTGGGAAAGCGATTGGTGCCGTGTTGATTCAAGAGGGGCGTCCAATTGCATATTTTAGTGAAAAGTTGAGTCAAGGAAAGTTGAATTATTCCACCTATGATAAAGAGTTCTATGCCATGGTGAGACCTCTAGATCATTGGTCACATTATTTGAGGCCACAGCCGTTTATCTTGCATTCTGATCATGAGTCCTTGAGATTCATTCATGGACAAAAGAAGTTGAATTCAAGACATGCTAAGTGGGTTGAATTTCTGCAAACCTTTAACTTTTCCTCTAAGTACAAAAGTGCTAAAGCTAATGTTGTTGCGGATGCCTTATCTAGAAGACATTCTCTACTTGGAGTGGTGGAAGCTAAGATTCTTGGTTTTGATTTGATCAAAGAGTACTACAAGGAAGATGGTGATTTTAATGGCGTCATGGAGAAATGTGTTCATGGAGTTTATGATTTATTTTCCTTACATGATGGTTTTCTTTTCAAGGGAAATAGATTATGCATTCCTAAGTGTCCAATTAGAAGTTTGTTGATTCATGAAGTTCATGGAGGAGGTCTAGCTGGTCACGTTGGGATTCAAAAGACAATGGAGCTTCTTCAAGCTCACTTTTACTGGCCAAAGATGTTAGCTACGGTTCATCATGTGGTTAGTCGTTGCTCTACTTGTCAAAGGGCAAAAATGGTGTTTCATAGGGGTCTTTACAAGCCTTTGCCAGTTCCCGAGAGACCTTGGGAAGATGTTAGTATGGATTTTATTGTAGCTTTACCTAGAACTCAAAGGGGTAAAGATTCAATAATGGTGGTTGTTGATAGGTTCTCAAAAATGGCTCACTTCATTCCATGTCATAAAACTGAAGATGCCATGAAAGTGGCTAAGCTATATTTTGAGGAAGTGGTTCGTTTTCATGGGGTGCCACGCACCATTGTGTCCGATCGAGATACAAAGTTCCTAAGTAATTTTTGGAAGTCATTATGGCGTCTCATGGGAACTAAGTTGCTGTTTTCTACATCACATCATCCACAAACCGACGGTCAAACCGAGGTGGTGAATAGAGTTCTTGGTTCTTTGCTTAGAACATTGGTTAGTAAGAGCACCAAGGATTGGGATGTTAAGCTTGCTCATGCCGAGTTTGCTTACAATAGGACTCCTAGTGCTACTACAAAGTATTCACCTTTTGAAGTAGTCTACGGGGTTAATCCCTATGTTCCTATTGATCTTATTGCTCTACCTCAAGATAAGTTTGTGCATGGAGGTGCAAAAGAGCAAGCCGAGTTCATGGTCAAGATTCACAAGGAAGTGAGGAAGAATATTGAAAAGGCCAATGAGACTTACAAGAAACAAGCCAACAAAAGGGTTAGAAACGTGAAGAACTTTGAAGTTGGTGACTTAGTGTGGATTTACATGAGGAAAGAAAGATTTCCTAGTCAAAGGAAAAACAAGCTCATGCCACGAGCTGAAGGTCCATTTGAAGTAGTGGAAAAGATCAATGACAATGCATACAAGGTTGATTTGGGTGGAAGGCATGGCGTCTCAAGTACGTTCAATGTGGGTGATCTTGCACTATATTATGATGATGAAGAATTGAGGGCAATTCCCTTTGAAGAAGAGGAGGATGACCAAGATGGTCAAGGTACAAGTGTCCAAGATGTCCAAGTCCAATCCAATGCAAGGGATTTAATTTTGTCCAAGTCTTATTTTGATCATAGCATGCACGGTCCAAATAAGTCATCAAATGGTTGTACTTTGCTAAGTATGACTAAGTACTTTGTTGAAAGTATAAATTAAAGGGTGTCGGTTACAAGGAATTAATTCCAAACAGTTTTGGAATACGAAGGGGCATGTTTTAAGGAGATTTATGGCTGGTTTTTAATCTCATTTAAAGCTGCAGTTTTGGAATTCAAAGGGGCATGTTTTTAGGAGTATTTATGGCTGAATATTAACCTTTTTAAGTGGGGGTTACTAGGCATTATTGTAGGAGTAAAATGCAATAATAAAGAAACTTAAATGGAGGAGTAAATGGGAGTTACCAGGCAAATGAATGGGCTGTTTTGGATGTTACTTTGCACACTTGAAGGAGCCATGTGAAGAGTTTAATTGCTGGCCATTTCTTCCCTAGTTTTAATCTTTGTTTAATTAGTCTTAAGTGTGTGTAATGGAGATTAATGTGGACATTGATTAGCCACTTAATTCTCTTTTATTTTGTTGTCTTTTTATTTTCTTTTGTGAATTTATTTAGGCAAGTGAAAGGTTGTAATTATTTAATGTAAGAATGCTATATATAGCATACTTTGATGAATGAAAAACACATCCAGAAATTTGCCAAAAAACTTGTGTTTTGTTTATTGAACTTGACTTGTGTTTAGTCAATTTTAATTGTCCAAATTTGAGTGTTCCAAATTTGAAGAGTTAGAGTTTTAGTGAGAGTTCCTAAAACTAAAGCTTGTAGTTGACGATTTGGTGAGAGTTCCCTAATCTAAGCTACACCCAAACAAGTGAGTGAGTGTTCCTCCTTGTTATATCCTCAAGTTTAGGGTGAGAGTTCCCCTAACTAATCTGATCATACTAAAAAAATATACCAAAAAACGTGTGACCCCTTTAACTTATCATTTTGTAACAAGGTTTCTCGTCTTGTTTACACATCAAAAGATCAATGATCAATGAAGAATGAATGATGAAGAATGAACAAGGATCAATGATAAAGGAAGAATGAACGATGAAGAATGAACAAGGATCAAGGATCAATGATCAATGAAGAATGAACGATGAAGAATGAACAAGGATCAATGATCAACAAAGAATGAACGATGAAGAATGAACAAGGATCAATGATCAATGAAGAATTAACGATGAAGAATGAACAAAGATCAATGATCAATGAAGAATGAATGATGAAGAATGAACAAGGATTAATGATAAATGAAGAATGAACGATGAAGAATGAACTAGGATCAATGATCAATGAAGAATGAACGATGAAGAATGAACAAGGATCAATGAACGATGAAGAATGAACGATGAAGAATGAACTAGGATCAATGATCATTAAAAAATGAACGATGAAGAATAAAATAGGATCAATGATCAATGAAGAATGAACGATGAAGAATGAACAAGGATCAATGATCATTGAGGAATGAACGATGAACAATGAACAAGGATCAATGATCAATGAAGAAAGAACGATGAAAAATGAATAAGGATCAATGATCAATAAAGAATGAACGATGAAGAATGAACTAGGATCAATGATCATTAAAGAATGAACGATGAAGAATGAAATAGGATCAATGATCAATGAAGAATGAACGATGAAGAATGAACAAGGATCAATGATCAATGAAGAATGAACAAGGATCAATGATCAATGAAGAATGAACGATGAAGAATGAACAAGGATCAATGATCAATGAAGAATGAACGATGAAGAATGAACAAGGATCAATGAACGATGAAGAATGAACGATGAAGAATGAAGTAGGATCAATGATCATTAAAGAATGAATGATGAAGAATAAAATAGGATCAATGATCAATGAAGAATGAATGATGAAGAATGAACAAGGATCAATGATCATTGAGGAATGAACAATGAACAATGAACAAGGATCAATGATCAATGTGAACCATATGCATGTGATTCTGATCATGGTTCAAGTCATTCAAGCTCCCATTCTGTTCTCCATGATACCACTCATCCTGAGGATGCCCCAAGCATACCAAGATCATTACAGTTCCCAAGAAAACAAGAGAGCCCCAAGCAAACAAAGAAGGGAACAGGAGAGAATTCCAAGCAAGCAAGAATGGGAACAGGACAATCACAAGACACTGTTCGAAAATCCGACGACCAGGCCATCTTGATGCACTGCCTGAGAATTAACCACGAGCTTCCATAGGATGACCAAGGTGGATATGGCAACCTTATACATGGGCCTACCCATCAAGGGCCTAGGACCCTACTGACAATCACTATGGAAGACGGAGGGATCAGTGCAAGGTACCCCAGTCATCAGTAAAAGGCGCCCAATACTTAGTCTATTTTTGTTTGGTTTCTGTTCTGAAAATAAGCCTTGTGATAGGCACGTGTAAAGATAGCCGTTGTAAATACATAGAAAGCTATATATAGACATCTAGCCTTAGTGTAATGATGGATTCCGGAGATTAAGAAGAGTTTTAATTCAGTTTACATAGATTCAATCCCTTACATTGCTTAGAACATTCTCTTCATTTCCTTGAGTATATTGGCGTATAGTTTTCAATCAGTCCCAACACGATTCAAGAGTAGACAATCTCTGAAGCTAGATTGAGGAGTAATCTAGAGTGTAACCTTTGCTACAAGAGCGAGTGAAGCCTTGAGGAAGGTCGTGGATTCAGCCCAAGGGTGAGGGAAACCTGAAGAGGAGGATCATGAGGCTGGCCTGAGAATCAAGAAGCGCATTCTTGGGTGCATATTGGTGGAGTTTGTGAAGGCTTTCGCATTTATTTGGCTATCTCCAAGTGAAGGAGTGATTCAGTGCAAGATTGAGAGGGCGAGGGACCCAATCTTGGTGCACAATGAAGAATGAACGATGAAGAATGAACAAGTATCAATGATCAATGAAGAATGAACGATGAAGAATGAACAAGGATCAATGATCAATGAAGAATGAACTAGGATCAATGATCAAGGAAGAATGAACGATGAAGAATGAACAAGGATCAATGAACGATGAAGAATGAACGATGAAGAATGAACTAGGATCAATGATCATAAAAAAATGAACGATGAAGAATAAAATAGGATCAATGATCAATGATGAATGAACGATGAAGAATGAACAAGGATCAATGATCATTGAGGAATGAACGATGAACAATGAACAAGGATCAATGATCAATGAAGAAAGAACGATGAAAAATGAATAAGGATCAATGATCAATAAAGAATGAACGATGAAGAATGAACTAGGATCAATGATCATTAAAGAATGAACGATGAAGAATGAAATAGGATCAATGATCAATGAAGAATGAACGATGAAAAATGAACAAGGATCAATGATCAATGAAGAATGAACCATGAAGAATGAACGATGAAGAATGAACAAGGATCAATGATAAATGAAGAATGAACGATGAAGAATGAACAAGGATCAATGATCAATGAAGAATGAACAATGAAGAATGAACAAGGATCAATGATCAATGAAGAATGAACGATGAAGAATGAACAAGGATCAATGAACGATGAAGAATGAACTAGGATCAATGATCATTAAAGAATGAATGATGAAGAACAAAATAGGATCAATGATCAATGAAGAATGAACGATGAAGAATGAACAAGGATCAATGATCATTGAGGAATGAACAATGAACAATGAACAAGGATCAATGATCAATGAAGAATGAACGATGAAGAATGAACAAGGATCAATGATAAATGAACAATGAACGATGAAGAATGAACAAGAATCAATGATAAATGAACAATGAACAATGAAGAATGAACAAGGATCAATGATCAATGAAGAATTAACGATGAAGAATGAACAAAGATCAATGATCAATGAAAAATGAATGATGAAGAATGAACAAGGATCAATGATGAATGAAGAATGAACGATGAAGAATGGATCAATTAGCAATGAAGAATGAACGATGAAGAATGAACAAGGATCAATGATTAATAAAGAATGAACGATGAAGAATGAACAAGGATCAATGATCAATGAATAATGAACGATGAAGAATGAACAAGGATCAATGATCAATGAAGAATGAACGATGAAGAATGAACAAGGATCAATGATAAATGAACAATGAACAATGAAGAATGAACAAAGATCAATGATCAATGAAGAATTAACGATGAAGAATGAACAAGGATCAATGATCAATGAAGAATGAATGATGAAGAATGAACAAGGATCAATGATAAATGAAGAATCAACGATGAAGAATGAACAAGGATCAATGAACAATGAAGAATGAATAATGAAGAATGAACAAGGATCAATGATGAATGAAGAATGAACGATGAAGAATGAACAAGGATCAATGATCAATAAAGAATGAACCATGAAGAATGAACTAGGATCAATGATCATTAAAGAATGAACGATGAAGAATGAAATCGGATCAATGATCAATGAAGAATGAACGATGAAGAATGAACAAGGATCAATGATCAATGAAGAATGAACGATGAAGAATGAAGAAGGAATAATGATCAATGAAGAATGAACAATGAAGAATTAACAAGGATCAACGATTAATAAAGAATGAAAGATGAAGAATGAACAAGGATCAATGATCATTGAGGAATGAACGATGAAGAATGAACAAGGATCAATGATCAATGAAGAATGAATGATGAAAAATGAACAAGGATCAATGATCAATGAAGAATGAACGATGAAGAATGAACTAGGATCAATGATCAATGAAGAATGAATGATGAAGAATGAACAAGGATCAATGATGAATGAATAATGAACGATGAAGAATGAACAAGGATCAATGATCAATAAAGAATGAACGATGAAGAATAAACTAGGATCAATGATCATTAAAGAATGAACGATGAAGAATGAAATCGGATCAATGATCAATGAATAATGAACGATGAAAAATGAACAAGGATCAATGATCAATGAAGAATGAACGATGAAGAATGAACAAGGAATAATGATCAATGAAGAATGAATGATGAAGAATAAACAAGGATCTATGATAAATAAAGAATGAACGATGAAGAATGAACAAGGATCAATGATGAATGAAGAATGAACGATGAAAAATGAACAAGGATCAATGATCAATGAAGAATGAACGATGAACAATGAACTAGGATCAATGATCATTAAAGAATGAATGATGAAGTGTAAAATAGGATCAATGATCAATGAAGAATGAACGATGAAGAATGAACAAGGATCAATGATCATTGAGGAATGAACAATGAACAATGAACAAGGATCAATGATCAATGAAGAATGAACGATGAAGAATGAACAAGGATCAATGATCAATGAAGAATGAACGATGAAGAATGAACAAGGATCAATGATCAATGAAGAATGAACGATGAAGAATGAACTAGGATCAATGATCAAGGAAGAATGAACGATGAAGAATGAACAAGGATCAATGAACGATGAAGAATGAACTAGGATCAATGATCATAAAAAAATGAACGATAAAGAATAAAATAGGATCAATGATCAATGAAGAATGAACGATGAAGAATGAACAAGGATCAATGATCATTGAGGAATGAACGATGAACAATGAACAAGGATCAATGATCAATGAAGAAAGAACGATGAAAAATGAATAAGGATCAATGATCAATAAAGAATGAACGATGAAGAATGAACTAGGATCAATGATCATTAAAGAATGAACGATGAAGAATGAAATAGGATCAATGATCAATGAAGAATGAACGATGAAAAATGAACAAGGATCAATGATCAATGAAGAATGAACCATGAAGAATGAACGATGAAGAATGAACAAGGATCAATGATAAATGAAGAATGAACGATGAAGAATGAACAAGGATCAATGATCAATGAAGAATGAACAATGAAGAATGAACAAGGATCAATGATCAATGAAGAATGAACGATGAAGAATGAACAAGGATCAATGAACGATGAAGAATGAACTAGGATCAATGATCATTAAAGAATGAATGATGAAGAACAAAATAGGATATATGATCAATGAAGAATGAACGATGAAGAATGAACAAGGATCAATGATCATTGAGGAATGAACAATGAACAATGAACAAGGATCAATGATCAATGAAGAATGAACGATGAAGAATGAACAAGGATCAATGATAAATGAACAATGAACGATGAAGAATGAACAAGAATCAATGATAAATGAACAATGAACAATGAAGAATGAACAAGGATCAATGATCAATGAAGAATTAACGATGAAGAATGAACAAAGATCATAGATCAATGAAGAATGAATGATGAAGAATGAACAAGGATCAATGATGAATGAAGAATGAACGATGAAGAATGGATCAATGAGCAATGAAGAATGAACGATGAAGAATGAACAAGGATCAATGATTAATAAAGAATGAACGATGAAGAATGAACAAGGATCAATGATCAATGAATAATGAACGATGAAGAATGAACAAGGATCAATGATCAATGAAGAATGAACGATGAAGAATGAACAAGGATCAATGATAAATGAACAATGAACAATGAAGAATGAACAAAGATCAATGATCAATGAAGAATTAACGATGAAGAATGAACAAGGATCAATGATCAATGAAGAATGAATGATGAAGAATGAACAAGGATCAATGATAAATGAAGAATCAACGATGAAGAATGAACAAGGATCAATGAACAATGAAGAATGAATAATGAAGAATGAACAAGGATCAATGATGAATGAAGAATGAACGATGAAGAATGAACAAGGATCAATGATCAATAAAGAATGAACCATGAAGAATGAACTAGGATCAATGATCATTAAAGAATGAACGATGAAGAATGAAATCGGATCAATGATCAATGAAGAATGAACGATGAAGAATGAACAAGGATCAATGATCAATGAAGAATGAACGATGAAGAATGAAGAAGGAATAATGATCAATGAAGAATGAACGATGAAGAATTAACAAGGATCAACGATTAATAAAGAATGAAAGATGAAGAATGAACAAGGATCAATGATCATTGAGGAATGAACGATGAAGAATGAACAAGGATCAATGATCAATGAAGAATGAATGATGAAAAATGAACAAGGATCAATGATCAATGAAGAATGAACGATGAAGAATGAACTAGGATCAATGATCAATGAAGAATGAATGATGAAGAATGAACAAGGATCAATGATGAATGAATAATGAACGATGAAGAATGAACAAGGATCAATGATCAATAAAGAATGAACGATGAAGAATAAACTAGGATCAATGATCATTAAAGAATGAACGATGAAGAATGAAATCGGATCAATGATCAATGAAGAATGAACGATGAAAAATGAACAAGGATCAATGATCAATGAAGAATGAACGATGAAGAATGAACAAGGAATAATGATCAATGAAGAATGAATGATGAAGAATAAACAAGGATCTATGATAAATAAAGAATGAACGATGAAGAATGAACAAGGATCAATGATGAATGAAGAATGAACGATGAAAAATGAACAAGGATCAATGATCAATGAAGAATGAACGATGAACAATGAACTAGGATCAATGATCATTAAAGAATGAATGATGAAGTGTAAAATAGGATCAATGATCAATGAAGAATGAACGATGAAGAATGAACAAGGATCAATGATCATTGAGGAATGAACAATGAACAATGAACAAGGATCAATGATCAATGAAGAATGAACGATGAAGAATGAACAAGGATCAATGATCAATGAAGAATGAACGATGAAGAATGAACAAGGATCAATGATCAATGAAGAATGAACGATGAAGAATGAACTAGGATCAATGATCAAGGAAGAATGAACGATGAAGAATGAACAAGGATCAATGAACGATGAAGAATGAACTAGGATCAATGATCATAAAAAAATGAACGATAAAGAATAAAATAGGATCAATGATCAATGAAGAATGAACGATGAAGAATGAACAAGGATCAATGATCATTGAGGAATGAACGATGAACAATGAACAAGGATCAATGATCAATGAAGAAAGAACGATGAAAAATGAATAAGGATCAATGATCAATAAAGAATGAACGATGAAGAATGAACTAGGATCAATGATCATTAAAGAATGAACGATGAAGAATGAAATAGGATCAATGATCAATGAAGAATGAACGATGAAAAATGAACAAGGATCAATGATCAATGAAGAATGAACCATGAAGAATGAACGATGAAGAATGAACAAGGATCAATGATAAATGAAGAATGAACGATGAAGAATGAACAAGGATCAATGATCAATGAAGAATGAACAATGAAGAATGAACAAGGATCAATGATCAATGAAGAATGAACGATGAAGAATGAACAAGGATCAATGAACGATGAAGAATGAACTAGGATCAATGATCATTAAAGAATGAATGATGAAGAACAAAATAGGATATATGATCAATGAAGAATGAACGATGAAGAATGAACAAGGATCAATGATCATTGAGGAATGAACAATGAACAATGAACAAGGATCAATGATCAATGAAGAATGAACGATGAAGAATGAACAAGGATCAATGATAAATGAACAATGAACGATGAAGAATGAACAAGAATCAATGATAAATGAACAATGAACAATGAAGAATGAACAAGGATCAATGATCAATGAAGAATTAACGATGAAGAATGAACAAAGATCATAGATCAATGAAGAATGAATGATGAAGAATGAACAAGGATCAATGATGAATGAAGAATGAACGATGAAGAATGGATCAATGAGCAATGAAGAATGAACGATGAAGAATGAACAAGGATCAGTGATTAATAAAGAATGGACGATGAAGAATGAACAAGGATCAATGATCAATGAATAATGAACGATGAAGAATGAACAAGGATCAATGATCAATGAAGAATGAACGATGAAGAATGACCAAGGATCAATGATAAATGAACAATGAACAATGAAGAATGAACAAAGATCAATGATCAATGAAGAATTAACGATGAAGAATGAACAAGGATCAATGATCAATGAAGAATGAATGATGAAGAATGAACAAGGATCAATGATAAATGAAGAATCAACGATGAAGAATGAACAAGGATCAATGAACAATGAAGAATGAATAATGAAGAATGAACAAGGATCAATGATGAATGAAGAATGAATGATGAAGAATGAACAAGGATCAATGATCAATAAAGAATGAACCATGAAGAATGAACTAGGATCAATGATCATTAAAGAATGAACGATGAAGAATGAAATCGGATCAATGATCAATGAAGAATGAACGATGAAGAATGAACAAGGATCAATGATCAATGAAGAATGAACGATGAAGAATGAAGAAGGAATAATGATCAATGAAGAATGAACGATGAAGAATTAACAAGGATCAACGATTAATAAAGAATGAAAGATGAAGAATGAACAAGGATCAATGATCATTGAGGAATGAACGATGAAGAATGAACAAGGATCAATGATCAATGAAGAATGAATGATGAAAAATGAACAAGGATCAATGATCAATGAAGAATGAACGATGAAGAATGAACTAGGATCAATGATCAATGAAGAATGAATGATGAAGAATGAACAAGGATCAATGATGAATGAATAATGAACGATGAAGAATGAACAAGGATCAATGATCAATAAAGAATGAACGATGAAGAATAAACTAGGATCAATGATCATTAAAGAATGAACGATGAAGAATGAAATCGGATCAATGATCAATGAAGAATGAACGATGAAAAATGAACAAGGATCAATGATCAATGAAGAATGAACGATGAAGAATGAACAAGGAATAATGATCAATGAAGAATGAATGATGAAGAATAAACAAGGATCTATGATAAATAAAGAATGAACGATGAAGAATGAACAAGGATCAATGATGAATGAAGAATGAACGATGAACAATGAACAAGGATCAATGATCAATGAAGAATGAACGATGAACAATAAACTAGGATCAATGATCATTAAAGAATGAATGATGAAGAATAAAATAGGATCAATGATCAATGAAGAATGAACGATGAAGAATGAACAAGGATCAATGATCATTGAGGAATGAACAATGAACAATGAACAAGGATCAATGATCAATGAAGAATGAACGATGAAGAATGAACAAGGATCAATGATCAATGAAGAATGAACGATGAAGAATGAACAAGGATCAATGATCAATGAAGAATGAACGATGAAGAATGAACTAGGATCAATGATCAAGGAAGAATGAACGATGAAGAATGAACAAGGATCAATGAACGATGAAGAATGAACTAGGATCAATGATCATAAAAAAATGAACGATAAAGAATAAAATAGGATCAATGATCAATGAAGAATGAACGATGAAGAATGAACAAGGATCAATGATCATTGAGGAATGAACGATGAACAATGAACAAGGATCAATGATCAATGAAGAAAGAACGATGAAAAATGAATAAGGATCAATGATCAATAAAGAATGAACGATGAAGAATGAACTAGGATCAATGATCATTAAAGAATGAACGATGAAGAATGAAATAGGATCAATGATCAATGAAGAATGAACGATGAAAAATGAACAAGGATCAATGATCAATGAAGAATGAACCATGAAGAATGAACGATGAAGAATGAACAAGGATCAATGATAAATGAAGAATGAACGATGAAGAATGAACAAGGATCAATGATCAATGAAGAATGAACAATGAAGAATGAACAAGGATCAATGATCAATGAAGAATGAACGATGAAGAATGAACAAGGATCAATGAACGATGAAGAATGAACTAGGATCAATGATCATTAAAGAATGAATGATGAAGAACAAAATAGGATATATGATCAATGAAGAATGAACGATGAAGAATGAACAAGGATCAATGATCATTGAGGAATGAACAATGAACAATGAACAAGGATCAATGATCAATGAAGAATGAACGATGAAGAATGAACAAGGATCAATGATAAATGAACAATGAACGATGAAGAATGAACAAGAATCAATGATAAATGAACAATGAACAATGAAGAATGAACAAGGATCAATGATCAATGAAGAATTAACGATGAAGAATGAACAAAGATCATAGATCAATGAAGAATGAATGATGAAGAATGAACAAGGATCAATGATGAATGAAGAATGAACGATGAAGAATGGATCAATGAGCAATGAAGAATGAACGATGAAGAATGAACAAGGATCAGTGATTAATAAAGAATGGACGATGAAGAATGAACAAGGATCAATGATCAATGAATAATGAACGATGAAGAATGAACAAGGATCAATGATCAATGAAGAATGAACGATGAAGAATGACCAAGGATCAATGATAAATGAACAATGAACAATGAAGAATGAACAAAGATCAATGATCAATGAAGAATTAACGATGAAGAATGAACAAGGATCAATGATCAATGAAGAATGAATGATGAAGAATGAACAAGGATCAATGATAAATGAAGAATCAACGATGAAGAATGAACAAGGATCAATGAACAATGAAGAATGAATAATGAAGAATGAACAAGGATCAATGATGAATGAAGAATGAACGATGAAGAATGAACAAGGATCAATGATCAATAAAGAATGAACCATGAAGAATGAACTAGGATCAATGATCATTAAAGAATGAACGATGAAGAATGAAATCGGATCAATGATCAATCAAGAATGAACGATGAAGAATGAACAAGGATCAATGATCAATGAAGAATGAACGATGAAGAATGAAGAAGGAATAATGATCAATGAAGAATGAACGATGAAGAATTAACAAGGATCAACGATTAATAAAGAATGAAAGATGAAGAATGAACAAGGATTAATGATCATTGAGGAATGAACGATGAAGAATGAACAAGGATCAATGATCAATGAAGAATGAATGATGAAAAATGAACAAGGATCAATGATCAATGAAGAATGAACGATGAAGAATGAACTAGGATCAATGATCAATGAAGAATGAATGATGAAGAATGAACAAGGATCAATGATGAATGAATAATGAACGATGAAGAATGAACAAGGATCAATGATCAATAAAGAATGAACGATGAAGAATAAACTAGGATCAATGATCATTAAAGAATGAACGATGAAGAATGAAATCGGATCAATGATCAATGAAGAATGAACGATGAAAAATGAACAAGGATCAATGATCAATGAAGAATGAACGATGAAGAATGAACAAGGAATAATGATCAATGAAGAATGAATGATGAAGAATAAACAAGGATCTATGATAAATAAAGAATGAACGATGAAGAATGAACAAGGATCAATGATGAATGAAGAATGAACGATGAACAATGAACAAGGATCAATGATCAATGAAGAATGAACGATGAACAATGAACTAGGATCAATGATCATTAAAGAATGAATGATGAAGAATAAAATAGGATCAATGATCAATGAAGAATGAACGATGAAGAATGAACAAGGATCAATGATCATTGAGGAATGAACAATGAACAATGAACAAGGATCAATGATCAATGAAGAATGAACGATGAAGAATAAACAAGGATCAATGATCAATGAAGAATGAACGATGAAGAATGAACAAGGATCAATGATAAATGAACAATGAACGATGAAGAATGAACAAGAATCAATGATAAATGAACAATGAACAATGAAGAATGAACAAGGATCAATGATCAATGAAGAATTAACGATGAAGAATGAACAAAGATCAATGATCAATGAAGAATGAATGATGAAGAATGAACAAGGATCAATGATAAATGAAGAATGAACGATGAAGAATGAACAAGGATCAATGATCAATGAAGAATGAACGATGAAGAATGAACAAGGATCAATGATAAAAAAAGAATGAACGATGAAGAATGCACAAGGATCAATGATCAATGAAGAATGAACAAAGATCAATGATCAATGAAGAATGAATGATGAAGAATGAACAAGGATTAATGATAAATGAAGAATGAACGATGAACATTGAACAAGGATCAATGATAAATGAACAATGAACGATGAAGAATGAACAAGAATCAATGATAAATGAACAATGAACAATGAAGAAAGAACAAGGATCAATGATCAATGAAGAATTAAAGATGAAGAATGAACAAAGATCAATGATCAATGAAGAATGAATGATGAAGAATGAACAAGGATCAATGATAAATGAAGAATGAACGATGAAGAATGAACAAGGATCAATGATCAATGAAGAATGAACGATGAAGAATGAACAAGGATCAATGATCAATAAAGAATGAACGATGAAGAATGAACAAGGATTAATGATCACTGAAGAATTAACGATGAAGAAATAACAAAGATCAATGATCAATGAAGAATGAATGATGAAGAATGAACAAGGATTAATGATAAATGAAGAATGAACGATGAAGAATGAACTAGTATCAATGATCAATGAAGAATGAACGATGAAGAATGAAAAAGGATCAATGAACGATGAAGAATGAACGATGAAGAATGAACTAGGATCAATGATCATTAAAAAAGGAACGATGAAGAATAAAATAGGATCAATGATCAATGAAGAATGAACGATGAAGAATGAACAAGGATCAATGATCATTGACGAATGAACGATGAACAATGAACAAGGATCAATGATCAATGAAGAAAGAACGATGAAAAATGAATAAGGATCAATGATCAATAAAGAAAGAACGATGAAGAATGAACTAGGATCAATGATCAATGAAGAATTAACGATGAAGAATGAACAAAGATCAATGATCAATGAAGAATGAATGATGAGGAATGAACAAGGATCAATGATAAATGAAGAATGAACGATGAAGAATGAACAAGGATCAATGATCAATGAAGAATGAACGATGAAGAATGAACAAGGATCAATGATAAAAAAAGAATGAACGATGAAGAATGAACAAGGATCAATGATCAATGAAGAATGAACGATGAAGAATGAACAAAGATCAATGATCAATGAAGAATGAATGATGAAGAATGAACAAGGATTAATGATAAATGAAGAATGAACGATGGACATTGAACAAGGATCAATGATAAATGAACAATGAACGATGAAGAATGAACAAGAATCAATGATAACTGAACAATGAACAATGAAGAAAAGAACAAGGATCAATGATCAATGAAGAATTAACGATGAAGAATGAACAAAGATCAATGATCAATGAAGAATGAATGATGAAGAATGAACAAGGATCAATGATAAATGAAGAATGAAAGATGAAGAATGAACAAGGATCAATGATCAATAAAGAATGAACGATGAAGAATGAACAAGGATTAATGATCACTGAAGAATTAACGATGAAGAAATAACAAAGATCAATGATCAATGAAGAATGAATGATGAAGAATGAACAAGGACTAATGATAAATGAAGAATGAACGATGAAGAATGAACTAGTATCAATGATCAATGAAGAATGAACGATGAAGAATGAAAAAGGATCAATGAACGATGAAGAATGAACTAGGATCAATGATCATTAAAAAATGAACAATGAAGAATAAAATAGGATCAATGATCAATGAAGAATGAACGATGAAGAATGAACAAGGATCAATGATCATTGAGGAATGAACGAAGAACAATGAACAAGGATCAATGATCAATGAAGAAAGAACGATGAAAAATGAATAAGGATCAATGATCAATAAAGAAAGAACGATGAAGAATGAACTAGGATCAATGATCATTAAAGAATGAACGATGAAGAATGAAATAGGATCAATGATCAATGAAGAATGAACGATGAAAAATGAACAAGGATCAATGATCAATGAAGAATGAACCATGAAGAATGAACCATAAAGAATGAACAAGGATCAATGATCAATGAAGAATGAACAAGGATCAATGATCAATGAAGAATGAACAATGAAGAATGAAGAAGGATCAATGATCAATGAAAAATGAACGATGAAGAATGAACTAGGATCAATGATCAATGAAGAATGAACGATGAAGAATGAACAAGGATCAATGAACGATGAAGAATGAACGATGAAGAATGAACTAGGATCAATGATCATTAAAAAATGAACGATGAAGAATAAAATAGGATCAATGATCAATGAAGAATGAACGATGAAGAATGAACAAGGATCAATGATCATTGAGGAATGAACGATGAACAATGAACAAGGATCAATGATCAATGAAGAAAGAACGATGAAAAATGAATAAGGATCAATGATCAATAAAGAATGAACGATGAAGAATGAACTAGGATCAATGATCATTAAAGAATGAACGATGAAGAATGAAATAGGATCAATGATCAATGAAGAATGAACGATGAAGAATGAACAAGGATCAATGATCAATGAAGAATGAACAATGAAGAATGAACAAGGATCAATGATCAATAAAGAATGAACGATGAAGAATGAACAAAGATTAATGATCACTGAAGAATTAACGATGAAGAAATAACAAAGATCAATGATCAATGAAGAATGAATGATGAAGAATGAACAAGGATTAATGATAAATGAAGAATGAACGATGAAGAATGAACTAGTATCAATGATCAATGAAGAATGAACGATGAAGAATGAAAAAGGATCAATGAACGATGAAGAATGAACGATGAAGAATGAACTAGGATCAATGATCATTAAAAAATGAACGATGAAGAATAAAATAGGATCAATGATCAATGAAGAATGAACGATGAAGAATGAACAAGGATCAATGATCATTGAGGAATGAACGAAGAACAATGAACAAGGATCAATGATCAATGAAGAAAGAACGATGAAAAATGAATAAGGATCAATGATCAATAAAGAAAGAACGATGAAGAATGAACTAGGATCAATGATCATTAAAGAATGAACGATGAAGAATGAAATAGGATCAATGATCAATGAAGAATGAACGATGAAAAATGAACAAGGATCAATGATCAATGAAGAATGAACCATGAAGAATGAACCATAAAGAATGAACAAGGATCAATGATCAATGAAGAATGAACGATGAAGAATGAACAAGGATCAATGATCAATGAAGAATGAACAATGAAGAATGAAGAAGGATCAATGATCAATGAAAAATGAACGATGAAGAATGAACTAGGATCAATGATCAATGAAGAATGAACGATGAAGAATGAACAAGGATCAATGAACGATGAAGAATGAACGATGAAGAATGAACTAGGATCAATGATCATTAAAAAATGAACGATGAAGAATAAAATAGGATCAATGATCAATGAAGAATGAACGATGAAGAATGAACAAGGATCAATGATCATTGAGGAATGAACGATGAACAATGAACAAGGATCAATGATCAATGAAGAAAGAACGATGAAAAATGAATAAGGATCAATGATCAATAAAGAATGAACGATGAAGAATGAACTAGGATCAATGATCATTAAAGAATGAACGATGAAGAATGAAATAGGATCAATGATCAATGAAGAATGAACGATGAAGAATGAACAAGGATCAATGATCAATGAAGAATGAACAATGAAGAATGAACAAGGATCAATGATCAATAAAGAATGAACGATGAAGAATGAACAAAGATTAATGATCACTGAAGAATTAACGATGAAGAAATAACAAAGATCAATGATCAATGAAGAATGAATGATGAAGAATGAACAAGGATTAATGATAAATGAAGAATGAACGATGAAGAATGAACTAGTATCAATGATCAATGAAGAATGAACGATGAAGAATGAAAAAGGATCAATGAACGATGAAGAATGAACGATGAAGAATGAACTAGGATCAATGATCATTAAAAAATGAACGATGAAGAATAAAATAGGATCAATGATCAATGAAGAATGAACGATGAAGAATGAACAAGGATCAATGATCATTGAGGAATGAACGATGAACAATGAACAAGGATCAATGATCAATGAAGAAAGAACGATGAAAAATGAATAAGGATCAATGATCAATAAAGAATGAACGATGAAGAATGAACTAGGATCAATGATCATTAAAGAATGAACGATGAAGAATGAAATAGGATCAATGATCAATGAAGAATGAACGATGAAAAATGAACAAGGATCAATGATCAATGAAGAATGAACCATGAAGAATGAACAAGGATCAATGATTAATGAAGAATGAACGATGAAGAATGAACAAGGATCAATGATCAATGAAGAATGAACAATGAAGAATGAACAAGGATCAATGATCAATGAAGAATGAACGATGAAGAACGAACAAGGATGAATGAACGATGAAGAATGAACTAGGATCAATGATCTTTAAAGAATGAATGATGAAGAATAAAATAGGATCAATGATCAATGAAGAATGAACGATGAAGAATGAACAAGGATCAATGATCATTGAGGAATGAACAATGAACAATGAACAAGGATCAATGATTAATGAAGAATGAACGATGAAGAATGAACAAGCATCAATGATCAACGAAGAATGAACGATGAAGAATGAACAAGGTTCAATGATCAATGAAGAATGAACGATGAAGAATGAAAAAGGATCAATGATCAATGAAGAATGAACGATGAAGAATGAACAAGGATCAATGATAAAAAAAGAATGAACGATGAAGAATGAACAAGGATCAATGATCAATGAAGAATGAACGATGAAGAATAAAGAAGGATCAATGATAAATAAAGAATGAACGATGAAGAATGAACAAGGATCAATGATCATTGAGGAATGAACGATGAACAATGAACAAGGAACAATGATCAATGAAGAATGAACGATGAAGAATGAACAAGGATCAATGATCAAAGAAGAATGAACGATGAAGAATGAACAAGGATCAATGATTAAAGAAGAATGAACGATGAAGAATGAACAAGGATCAATGATAAATGAAGAATGAACGATGAAGAATGAACAAGGATCAATGATCATTGAGGAATGAACGATGAAGAATGAGCAAGGATTAATGATCAATGAAGAATGAACGATGAAGAATGAACAAGGATCAATGATCAATGAAGAATGAACGATGAAGAATGAACAAGGATCAATGATAAATGAAGAATGAACGATGAACAATGAACTAGGATCAATGATCAAGGAAGAATGAACGATGAAGAATGAACAATGATCAATGAACGATGAAGAATGAACTAGGATCAATGATCATTAAAAAATGAACGATGAAGAATAAAATAGGATCAATGATCAATGAAGAATGAACGATGAAGAATGAACAAGGATCAATGATCAATGAAGAAAGAACGATGAAAAATGAATAAGGATCAATGATCAATAAAGAATGAACGATGAAGAATGAACTAGGATCAATGATCATTAAAGAATGAACGATGAAGAATGAAATAGGATCAATGATCAATGAAGAATGAACGATGAAAAATGAACAAGGATCAATGATCAATGAAGAATGAACCATGAAGAATGAACGATGAAGAATGAACAAGGATCAATGATTAATGAAGAATGAACGATGAAGAATGAACAAGGATCAATGATCAATGAAGAATGAACAATGAAGAATGAACAAGGATCAATGATCAATGAAGAATGAACGATGAAGAACGAACAAGGATCAATGAACGATGATGAATGAACGATGAAGAATGAACTAGGATCAATGATCTTTAAAGAATGAATGATGAAGAATAAAATAGGATCAATGATCAATGAAGAATGAACGATGAAGAATGAACAAGGATCAATGATCATTGAGGAATGAACAATGAACAATGAACAAGGATCAATGATTAATGAAGAATGAACGATGAAGAATGAACAAGTATCAATGATCAATGAAGAATGAACGATGAAGAATGAACAAGGTTCAATGATCAATGAAGAATGAACGATGAAGAATGAACAAAGATCAATGATCAATGAAGAATGAATGATGAAGAATGAACAAGGATTAATGATAAATGAAGAATGAACGATGGACATTGAACAAGGATCAATGATAAATGAACAATGAACGATGAAGAATGAACAAGAATCAATGATAACTGAACAATGAACAATGAAGAAAAGAACAAGGATCAATGATCAATGAAGAATTAACGATGAAGAATGAACAAAGATCAATGATCAATGAAGAATGAATGATGAAGAATGAACAAGGATCAATGATAAATGAAGAATGAACGATGAAGAATGAACAAGGATCAATGATCAATGAAGAATGAACGATGAAGAATGAACAAGGATCAATGATCAATAAAGAATGAACGATGAAGAATGAACAAGGATTAATGATCACTGAAGAATTAACGATGAAGAAATAACAAAGATCAATGATCAATGAAGAATGAATGATGAAGAATGAACAAGGACTAATGATAAATGAAGAATGAACGATGAAGAATGAACTAGTATCAATGATCAATGAAGAATGAACGATGAAGAATGAAAAAGGATCAATGAACGATGAAGAATGAACGATGAAGAATGAACTAGGATCAATGATCATTAAAAAATGAACGATGAAGAATAAAATAGGATCAATGATCAATGAAGAATGAACGATGAAGAATGAACAAGGATCAATGATCATTGAGGAATGAACGAAGAACAATGAACAAGGATCAATGATCAATGAAGAAAGAACGATGAAAAATGAATAAGGATCAATGATCAATAAAGAAAGAACGATGAAGAATGAACTAGGATCAATGATCATTAAAGAATGAACGATGAAGAATGAAATAGGATCAATGATCAATGAAGAATGAACGATGAAAAATGAACAAGGATCAATGATCAATGAAGAATGAACCATGAAGAATGAACCATGAAGAATGAACAAGGATCAATGATCAATGAAGAATGAACGATGAAGAATGAACAAGGATCAATGATCAATGAAGAATGAACAATGAAGAATGAAGAAGGATCAATGATCAATGAAAAATGAACGATGAAGAATGAACTAGGATCAATGATCAATGAAGAATGAACGATTAAGAATGAACAAGGATCAATGAACGATGAAGAATGAACTAGGATCAATGATCATTAAAAAATGAACGATGAAGAATAAAATAGGATCAATGATCAATGAAGAATGAACGATGAAGAATGAACAAGGATCAATGATCATTGAGGAATGAACGATGAACAATGAACAAGGATCAATGATCAATGAAGAAAGAACGATGAAAAATGAATAAGGATCAATGATCAATAAAGAATGAACGATGAAGAATGAACTAGGATCAATGATCATTAAAGAATGAACGATGAAGAATGAAATAGGATCAATGATCAATGAAGAATGAACGATGAAGAATGAACAAGGATCAATGATCAATGAAGAATGAACAATGAAGAATGAACAAGGATCAATGATCAATAAAGAATGAACGATGAAGAATGAACAAGGATTAATGATCACTGAAGAATTAACGATGAAGAAATAACAAAGATCAATGAACGATGAAGAATGAACTAGGATCAATGATCATTAAAGAATGAATGATGAAGAATAAAATAGGATCAATGATCAATGAAGAATGAACGATGAAGAATGAACAAGGATCAATGATCATTGAGGAATGAACAATGAACAATGAACAAGGATCAATGATCAATGAAGAATGAACGATGAAGAATGAACAAGTATCAATGATCAATGAAGAATGAACGATGAAGAATGAACAAGGATCAATGATCAATGAATAATGAACGATGAAGAATGAACAAGGATCAATGATAAATGAAGAATCAACGATGAAGAATGAACAAGGATCAATGATCAATGAAGAATGAATAATGAAGAATGAACAAGGATCAATGATCAATGAAGAATGAATGATGAAGAATGAACAAGGATCAATGATAAATGAAGAATCAACGATGAAGAATGAACAAGGATCAATGATCAATGAAGAATGAATAATGAAGAATGAACAAGGATCAATGATGAATGAAGAATGAACGATGAAGAATGAACAAGGATCAATGATAAATGAAGAATGAACGATGAAGAATGAACTAGGATCAATGATCAATGAAGAATGAATGATGAAGAATGAACAAGGATCAATGATGAATGAAGAATGAACGATGAAGAATGAACAAGGATCAATGATCAATGAAGAATGAACGATGAAGAATGAACAAGGATCAATGATAAATGAAGAATGAACGATGAAGAATGAGCAAGGATCAATGATCAATGAAGAATGAACGATGAAGAATGAACAAGGATCAATGATAAATGAACAATGAACGATGAAGAATGAACAAGAATCAATGATAAATGAACAATGAACAAGGATCAATGATCAATGAAGAATTAACGATGAAGAATGAACAAGGATCAATGATCAATGAAGAATGAATGATGAAGAATGAACAAGGATCAATGATAAATGAAGAATCAACGATGAAGAATGAACAAGGATCAATGATCAATGAAGAATGAATAATGAAGAATGAACAAGGATCAATGATGAATGAAGAATGAACGATGAAGAATGAACAAGGATCAATGATCAATGAAGAATGAATGATGAAGAATGAACAAGGATCAATGATCAATGAAGAATGAACGATGAAGAATGAACTAGGATCAATGATCAATGAAGAATGAATGATGAAGAATGAACAAGGATCAATGATGAATGAAGAATGAACGATGAAGAATGAACAAGGATCAATGATCAATGAAGAATGAACAATGAAGAATGAACAAGGATCAATGATCAATGAAGAATGAACGATGAAGAACGAACAAGGATCAATGAACGATGATGAATGAACGATGAAGAATGAACTAGGATCAATGATCTTTAAAGAATGAATGATGAAGAATAAAATAGGATCAATGATCAATGAAGAATGAACGATGAAGAATGAACAAGGATCAATGATCATTGAGGAATGAACAATGAACAATGAACAAGGATCAATGATTAATGAAGAATGAACGATGAAGAATGAACAAGTATCAATGATCAATGAAGAATGAACGATGAAGAATGAACAAGGTTCAATGATCAATGAAGAATGAACGATGAAGAATGAACAAAGATCAATGATCAATGAAGAATGAATGATGAAGAATGAACAAGGATTAATGATAAATGAAGAATGAACGATGGACATTGAACAAGGATCAATGATAAATGAACAATGAACGATGAAGAATGAACAAGAATCAATGATAACTGAACAATGAACAATGAAGAAAAGAACAAGGATCAATGATCAATGAAGAATTAACGATGAAGAATGAACAAAGATCAATGATCAATGAAGAATGAATGATGAAGAATGAACAAGGATCAATGATAAATGAAGAATGAACGATGAAGAATGAACAAGGATCAATGATCAATGAAGAATGAACGATGAAGAATGAACAAGGATCAATGATCAATAAAGAATGAACGATGAAGAATGAACAAGGATTAATGATCACTGAAGAATTAACGATGAAGAAATAACAAAGATCAATGATCAATGAAGAATGAATGATGAAGAATGAACAAGGACTAATGATAAATGAAGAATGAACGATGAAGAATGAACTAGTATCAATGATCAATGAAGAATGAACGATGAAGAATGAAAAAGGATCAATGAACGATGAAGAATGAACGATGAAGAATGAACTAGGATCAATGATCATTAAAAAATGAACGATGAAGAATAAAATAGGATCAATGATCAATGAAGAATGAACGATGAAGAATGAACAAGGATCAATGATCATTGAGGAATGAACGAAGAACAATGAACAAGGATCAATGATCAATGAAGAAAGAACGATGAAAAATGAATAAGGATCAATGATCAATAAAGAAAGAACGATGAAGAATGAACTAGGATCAATGATCATTAAAGAATGAACGATGAAGAATGAAATAGGATCAATGATCAATGAAGAATGAACGATGAAAAATGAACAAGGATCAATGATCAATGAAGAATGAACCATGAAGAATGAACCATGAAGAATGAACAAGGATCAATGATCAATGAAGAATGAACGATGAAGAATGAACAAGGATCAATGATCAATGAAGAATGAACAATGAAGAATGAAGAAGGATCAATGATCAATGAAAAATGAACGATGAAGAATGAACTAGGATCAATGATCAATGAAGAATGAACGATGAAGAATGAACAAGGATCAATGAACGATGAAGAATGAACTAGGATCAATGATCATTAAAAAATGAACGATGAAGAATAAAATAGGATCAATGATCAATGAAGAATGAACGATGAAGAATGAACAAGGATCAATGATCATTGAGGAATGAACGATGAACAATGAACAAGGATCAATGATCAATGAAGAAAGAACGATGAAAAATGAATAAGGATCAATGATCAATAAAGAATGAACGATGAAGAATGAACTAGGATCAATGATCATTAAAGAATGAACGATGAAGAATGAAATAGGATCAATGATCAATGAAGAATGAACGATGAAGAATGAACAAGGATCAATGATCAATGAAGAATGAACAATGAAGAATGAACAAGGATCAATGATCAATAAAGAATGAACGATGAAGAATGAACAAAGATTAATGATCACTGAAGAATTAACGATGAAGAAATAACAAAGATCAATGATCAATGAAGAATGAATGATGAAGAATGAACAAGGATTAATGATAAATGAAGAATGAACGATGAAGAATGAACTAGTATCAATGATCAATGAAGAATGAACGATGAAGAATGAAAAAGGATCAATGAACGATGAAGAATGAACGATGAAGAATGAACTAGGATCAATGATCATTAAAAAATGAACGATGAAGAATAAAATAGGATCAATGATCAATGAAGAATGAACGATGAAGAATGAACAAGGATCAATGATCATTGAGGAATGAACGATGAACAATGAACAAGGATCAATGATCAATGAAGAAAGAACGATGAAAAATGAATAAGGATCAATGATCAATAAAGAATGAACGATGAAGAATGAACTAGGATCAATGATCATTAAAGAATGAACGATGAAGAATGAAATAGGATCAATGATCAATGAAGAATGAACGATGAAAAATGAACAAGGATCAATGATCAATTAAGAATGAACCATGAAGAATGAACAAGGATCAATGATTAATGAAGAATGAACGATGAAGAATGAACAAGGATCAATGATCAATGAAGAATGAACAATGAAGAATGAACAAGGATCAATGATCAATGAAGAATGAACGATGAAGAACGAACAAGGATGAATGAACGATGAAGAATGAACTAGGATCAATGATCTTTAAAGAATGAATGATGAAGAATAAAATAGGATCAATGATCAATGAAGAATGAACGATGAAGAATGAACAAGGATCAATGATCATTGAGGAATGAACAATGAACAATGAACAAGGATCAATGATTAATGAAGAATGAACGATGAAGAATGAACAAGCATCAATGATCAACGAAGAATGAACGATGAAGAATGAACAAGGTTCAATGATCAATGAAGAATGAACGATGAAGAATGAAAAAGGATCAATGATCAATAAAGAATGAACGATGAAGAATGAACAAGGATCAATGATAAAAAAAGAATGAACGATGAAGAATGAACAAGGATCAATGATCAATGAAGAATGAACGATGAAGAATAAAGAAGGATCAATGATAAATAAAGAATGAACGATGAAGAATGAACAAGGATCAATGATCATTGAGGAATGAACGATGAACAATGAACAAGGAACAATGATCAATGAAGAATGAACGATGAAGAATGAACAAGGATCAATGATCAAAGAAGAATGAACGATGAAGAATGAACAAGGATCAATGATTAAAGAAGAATGAACGATGAAGAATGAACAAGGATCAATGATAAATGAAGAATGAACGATGAAGAATGAACAAGGATCAATGATCATTGAGGAATGAACGATGAAGAATGAGCAAGGATTAATGATCAATGAAGAATGAACGATGAAGAATGAACAAGGATCAATGATCAATGAAGAATGAACGATGAAGAATGAACAAGGATCAATGATAAATGAAGAATGAACGATGAACAATGAACTAGGATCAATGATCAAGGAAGAATGAACGATGAAGAATGAACAATGATCAATGAACGATGAAGAATGAACTAGGATCAATGATCATTAAAAAATGAACGATGAAGAATAAAATAGGATCAATGATCAATGAAGAATGAACGATGAAGAATGAACAAGGATCAATGATCAATGAAGAAAGAACGATGAAAAATGAATAAGGATCAATGATCAATAAAGAATGAACGATGAAGAATGAACTAGGATCAATGATCATTAAAGAATGAACGATGAAGAATGAAATAGGATCAATGATCAATGAAGAATGAACGATGAAAAATGAACAAGGATCAATGATCAATGAAGAATGAACCATGAAGAATGAACGATGAAGAATGAACAAGGATCAATGATTAATGAAGAATGAACGATGAAGAATGAACAAGGATCAATGATCAATGAAGAATGAACAATGAAGAATGAACAAGGATCAATGATCAATGAAGAATGAACGATGAAGAACGAACAAGGATCAATGAACGATGATGAATGAACGATGAAGAATGAACTAGGATCAATGATCTTTAAAGAATGAATGATGAAGAATAAAATAGGATCAATGATCAATGAAGAATGAACGATGAAGAATGAACAAGGATCAATGATCATTGAGGAATGAACAATGAACAATGAACAAGGATCAATGATTAATGAAGAATGAACGATGAAGAATGAACAAGTATCAATGATCAATGAAGAATGAACGATGAAGAATGAACAAGGTTCAATGATCAATGAAGAATGAACGATGAAGAATGAACAAAGATCAATGATCAATGAAGAATGAATGATGAAGAATGAACAAGGATTAATGATAAATGAAGAATGAACGATGGACATTGAACAAGGATCAATGATAAATGAACAATGAACGATGAAGAATGAACAAGAATCAATGATAACTGAACAATGAACAATGAAGAAAAGAACAAGGATCAATGATCAATGAAGAATTAACGATGAAGAATGAACAAAGATCAATGATCAATGAAGAATGAATGATGAAGAATGAACAAGGATCAATGATAAATGAAGAATGAACGATGAAGAATGAACAAGGATCAATGATCAATGAAGAATGAACGATGAAGAATGAACAAGGATCAATGATCAATAAAGAATGAACGATGAAGAATGAACAAGGATTAATGATCACTGAAGAATTAACGATGAAGAAATAACAAAGATCAATGATCAATGAAGAATGAATGATGAAGAATGAACAAGGACTAATGATAAATGAAGAATGAACGATGAAGAATGAACTAGTATCAATGATCAATGAAGAATGAACGATGAAGAATGAAAAAGGATCAATGAACGATGAAGAATGAACGATGAAGAATGAACTAGGATCAATGATCATTAAAAAATGAACGATGAAGAATAAAATAGGATCAATGATCAATGAAGAATGAACGATGAAGAATGAACAAGGATCAATGATCATTGAGGAATGAACGAAGAACAATGAACAAGGATCAATGATCAATGAAGAAAGAACGATGAAAAATGAATAAGGATCAATGATCAATAAAGAAAGAACGATGAAGAATGAACTAGGATCAATGATCATTAAAGAATGAACGATGAAGAATGAAATAGGATCAATGATCAATGAAGAATGAACGATGAAAAATGAACAAGGATCAATGATCAATGAAGAATGAACCATGAAGAATGAACCATGAAGAATGAACAAGGATCAATGATCAATGAAGAATGAACGATGAAGAATGAACAAGGATCAATGATCAATGAAGAATGAACAATGAAGAATGAAGAAGGATCAATGATCAATGAAAAATGAACGATGAAGAATGAACTAGGATCAATGATCAATGAAGAATGAACGATTAAGAATGAACAAGGATCAATGAACGATGAAGAATGAACTAGGATCAATGATCATTAAAAAATGAACGATGAAGAATAAAATAGGATCAATGATCAATGAAGAATGAACGATGAAGAATGAACAAGGATCAATGATCATTGAGGAATGAACGATGAACAATGAACAAGGATCAATGATCAATGAAGAAAGAACGATGAAAAATGAATAAGGATCAATGATCAATAAAGAATGAACGATGAAGAATGAACTAGGATCAATGATCATTAAAGAATGAACGATGAAGAATGAAATAGGATCAATGATCAATGAAGAATGAACGATGAAGAATGAACAAGGATCAATGATCAATGAAGAATGAACAATGAAGAATGAACAAGGATCAATGATCAATAAAGAATGAACGATGAAGAATGAACAAGGATTAATGATCACTGAAGAATTAACGATGAAGAAATAACAAAGATCAATGAACGATGAAGAATGAACTAGGATCAATGATCATTAAAGAATGAATGATGAAGAATAAAATAGGATCAATGATCAATGAAGAATGAACGATGAAGAATGAACAAGGATCAATGATCATTGAGGAATGAACAATGAACAATGAACAAGGATCAATGATCAATGAAGAATGAACGATGAAGAATGAACAAGTATCAATGATCAATGAAGAATGAACGATGAAGAATGAACAAGGATCAATGATCAATGAATAATGAACGATGAAGAATGAACAAGGATCAATGATAAATGAAGAATCAACGATGAAGAATGAACAAGGATCAATGATCAATGAAGAATGAATAATGAAGAATGAACAAGGATCAATGATCAATGAAGAATGAATGATGAAGAATGAACAAGGATCAATGATAAATGAAGAATCAACGATGAAGAATGAACAAGGATCAATGATCAATGAAGAATGAATAATGAAGAATGAACAAGGATCAATGATGAATGAAGAATGAACGATGAAGAATGAACAAGGATCAATGATAAATGAAGAATGAACGATGAAGAATGAACTAGGATCAATGATCAATGAAGAATGAATGATGAAGAATGAACAAGGATCAATGATGAATGAAGAATGAACGATGAAGAATGAACAAGGATCAATGATCAATGAAGAATGAACGATGAAGAATGAACAAGGATCAATGATAAATGAAGAATGAACGATGAAGAATGAGCAAGGATCAATGATCAATGAAGAATGAACGATGAAGAATGAACAAGGATCAATGATAAATGAACAATGAACGATGAAGAATGAACAAGAATCAATGATAAATGAACAATGAACAAGGATCAATGATCAATGAAGAATTAACGATGAAGAATGAACAAGGATCAATGATCAATGAAGAATGAATGATGAAGAATGAACAAGGATCAATGATAAATGAAGAATCAACGATGAAGAATGAACAAGGATCAATGATCAATGAAGAATGAATAATGAAGAATGAACAAGGATCAATGATGAATGAAGAATGAACGATGAAGAATGAACAAGGATCAATGATCAATGAAGAATGAATGATGAAGAATGAACAAGGATCAATGATCAATGAAGAATGAACGATGAAGAATGAACTAGGATCAATGATCAATGAAGAATGAATGATGAAGAATGAACAAGGATCAATGATGAATGAAGAATGAACGATGAAGAATGAACAAGGATCAATGATCAATGAAGAATGAACAATGAAGAATGAACAAGGATCAATGATCAATGAAGAATGAACGATGAAGAACGAACAAGGATCAATGAACGATGATGAATGAACGATGAAGAATGAACTAGGATCAATGATCTTTAAAGCATGAATGATGAAGAATAAAATAGGATCAATGATCAATGAAGAATGAACGATGAAGAATGAACAAGGATCAATGATCATTGAGGAATGAACAATGAACAATGAACAAGGATCAATGATTAATGAAGAATGAACGATGAAGAATGAACAAGTATCAATGATCAATGAAGAATGAACGATGAAGAATGAACAAGGTTCAATGATCAATGAAGAATGAACGATGAAGAATGAACAAAGATCAATGATCAATGAAGAATGAATGATGAAGAATGAACAAGGATTAATGATAAATGAAGAATGAACGATGGACATTGAACAAGGATCAATGATAAATGAACAATGAACGATGAAGAATGAACAAGAATCAATGATAACTGAACAATGAACAATGAAGAAAAGAACAAGGATCAATGATCAATGAAGAATTAACGATGAAGAATGAACAAAGATCAATGATCAATGAAGAATGAATGATGAAGAATGAACAAGGATCAATGATAAATGAAGAATGAACGATGAAGAATGAACAAGGATCAATGATCAATGAAGAATGAACGATGAAGAATGAACAAGGATCAATGATCAATAAAGAATGAACGATGAAGAATGAACAAGGATTAATGATCACTGAAGAATTAACGATGAAGAAATAACAAAGATCAATGATCAATGAAGAATGAATGATGAAGAATGAACAAGGACTAATGATAAATGAAGAATGAACGATGAAGAATGAACTAGTATCAATGATCAATGAAGAATGAACGATGAAGAATGAAAAAGGATCAATGAACGATGAAGAATGAACGATGAAGAATGAACTAGGATCAATGATCATTAAAAAATGAACGATGAAGAATAAAATAGGATCAATGATCAATGAAGAATGAACGATGAAGAATGAACAAGGATCAATGATCATTGAGGAATGAACGAAGAACAATGAACAAGGATCAATGATCAATGAAGAAAGAACGATGAAAAATGAATAAGGATCAATGATCAATAAAGAAAGAACGATGAAGAATGAACTAGGATCAATGATCATTAAAGAATGAACGATGAAGAATGAAATAGGATCAATGATCAATGAAGAATGAACGATGAAAAATGAACAAGGATCAATGATCAATGAAGAATGAACCATGAAGAATGAACCATGAAGAATGAACAAGGATCAATGATCAATGAAGAATGAACGATGAAGAATGAACAAGGATCAATGATCAATGAAGAATGAACAATGAAGAATGAAGAAGGATCAATGATCAATGAAAAATGAACGATGAAGAATGAACTAGGATCAATGATCAATGAAGAATGAACGATGAAGAATGAACAAGGATCAATGAACGATGAAGAATGAACTAGGATCAATGATCATTAAAAAATGAACGATGAAGAATAAAATAGGATCAATGATCAATGAAGAATGAACGATGAAGAATGAACAAGGATCAATGATCATTGAGGAATGAACGATGAACAATGAACAAGGATCAATGATCAATGAAGAAAGAACGATGAAAAATGAATAAGGATCAATGATCAATAAAGAATGAACGATGAAGAATGAACTAGGATCAATGATCATTAAAGAATGAACGATGAAGAATGAAATAGGATCAATGATCAATGAAGAATGAACGATGAAGAATGAACAAGGATCAATGATCAATGAAGAATGAACAATGAAGAATGAACAAGGATCAATGATCAATAAAGAATGAACGATGAAGAATGAACAAGGATTAATGATCACTGAAGAATTAACGATGAAGAAATAACAAAGATCAATGAACGATGAAGAATGAACTAGGATCAATGATCATTAAAGAATGAATGATGAAGAATAAAATAGGATCAATGATCAATGAAGAATGAACGATGAAGAATGAACAAGGATCAATGATCATTGAGGAATGAACAATGAACAATGAACAAGGATCAATGATCAATGAAGAATGAACGATGAAGAATGAACAAGTATCAATGATCAATGAAGAATGAACGATGAAGAATGAACAAGGATCAATGATCAATGAATAATGAACGATGAAGAATGAACAAGGATCAATGATAAATGAAGAATCAACGATGAAGAATGAACAAGGATCAATGATCAATGAAGAATGAATAATGAAGAATGAACAAGGATCAATGATCAATGAAGAATGAATGATGAAGAATGAACAAGGATCAATGATAAATGAAGAATCAACGATGAAGAATGAACAAGGATCAATGATCAATGAAGAATGAATAATGAAGAATGAACAAGGATCAATGATGAATGAAGAATGAACGATGAAGAATGAACAAGGATCAATGATAAATGAAGTATGAACGATGAAGAATGAACTAGGATCAATGATCAATGAAGAATGAATGATGAAGAATGAACAAGGATCAATGATGAATGAAGAATGAACGATGAAGAATGAACAAGGATCAATGATCAATGAAGAATGAACGATGAAGAATGAACAAGGATCAATGATAAATGAAGAATGAACGATGAAGAATGAGCAAGGATCAATGATCAATGAAGAATGAACGATGAAGAATGAACAAGGATCAATGATAAATGAACAATGAACGATGAAGAATGAACAAGAATCAATGATAAATGAACAATGAACAAGGATCAATGATCAATGAAGAATTAACGATGAAGAATGAACAAGGATCAATGATCAATGAAGAATGAATGATGAAGAATGAACAAGGATCAATGATAAATGAAGAATCAACGATGAAGAATGAACAAGGATCAATGATCAATGAAGAATGAATAATGAAGAATGAACAAGGATCAATGATGAATGAAGAATGAACGATGAAGAATGAACAAGGATCAATGATCAATGAAGAATGAATGATGAAGAATGAACAAGGATCAATGATCAATGAAGAATGAACGATGAAGAATGAACTAGGATCAATGATCAATGAAGAATGAATGATGAAGAATGAACAAGGATCAATGATGAATGAAGAATGAACGATGAAGAATGAACAAGGATCAATGATCAATGAAGAATGAACAATGAAGAATGAACAAGGATCAATGATCAATGAAGAATGAACGATGAAGAACGAACAAGGATCAATGAACGATGATGAATGAACGATGAAGAATGAACTAGGATCAATGATCTTTAAAGAATGAATGATGAAGAATAAAATAGGATCAATGATCAATGAAGAATGAACGATGAAGAATGAACAAGGATCAATGATCATTGAGGAATGAACAATGAACAATGAACAAGGATCAATGATTAATGAAGAATGAACGATGAAGAATGAACAAGTATCAATGATCAATGAAGAATGAACGATGAAGAATGAACGATGAAGAATGAACAAAGATCAATGATCAATGAAGAATGAATGATGAAGAATGAACAAGGATTAATGATAAATGAAGAATGAACGATGGACATTGAACAAGGATCAATGATAAATGAACAATGAACGATGAAGAATGAACAAGAATCAATGATAACTGAACAATGAACAATGAAGAAAAGAACAAGGATCAATGATCAATGAAGAATTAACGATGAAGAATGAACAAAGATCAATGATCAATGAAGAATGAATGATGAAGAATGAACAAGGATCAATGATAAATGAAGAATGAACGATGAAGAATGAACAAGGATCAATGATCAATGAAGAATGAACGATGAAGAATGAACAAGGATCAATGATCAATAAAGAATGAACGATGAAGAATGAACAAGGATTAATGATCACTGAAGAATTAACGATGAAGAAATAACAAAGATCAATGATCAATGAAGAATGAATGATGAAGAATGAACAAGGACTAATGATAAATGAAGAATGAACGATGAAGAATGAACTAGTATCAATGATCAATGAAGAATGAACGATGAAGAATGAAAAAGGATCAATGAACGATGAAGAATGAACGATGAAGAATGAACTAGGATCAATGATCATTAAAAAATGAACGATGAAGAATAAAATAGGATCAATGATCAATGAAGAATGAACGATGAAGAATGAACAAGGATCAATGATCATTGAGGAATGAACGAAGAACAATGAACAAGGATCAATGATCAATGAAGAAAGAACGACTAAAAATGAATAAGGATCAATGATCAATAAAGAAAGAACGATGAAGAATGAACTAGGATCAATGATCATTAAAGAATGAACGATGAAGAATGAAATAGGATCAATGATCAATGAAGAATGAACGATGAAAAATGAACAAGGATCAATGATCAATGAAGAATGAACCATGAAGAATGAACCATGAAGAATGAACAAGGATCAATGATCAATGAAGAATGAACGATGAAGAATGAACAAGGATCAATGATCAATGAAGAATGAACAATGAAGAATGAAGAAGGATCAATGATCAATGAAAAATGAACGATGAAGAATGAACTAGGATCAATGATCAATGAAGAATGAACGATGAAGAATGAACAAGGATCAATGAACGATGAAGAATGAACTAGGATCAATGATCATTAAAAAATGAACGATGAAGAATAAAATAGGATCAATGATCAATGAAGAATGAACGATGAAGAATGAACAAGGATCAATGATCATTGAGGAATGAACGATGAACAATGAACAAGGATCAATGATCAATGAAGAAAGAACGATGAAAAATGAATAAGGATCAATGATCAATAAAGAATGAACGATGAAGAATGAACTAGGATCAATGATCATTAAAGAATGAACGATGAAGAATGAAATAGGATCAATGATCAATGAAGAATGAACGATGAAGAATGAACAAGGATCAATGATCAATGAAGAATGAACAATGAAGAATGAACAAGGATCAATGATCAATAAAGAATGAACGATGAAGAATGAACAAGGATTAATGATCACTGAAGAATTAACGATGAAGAAATAACAAAGATCAATGAACGATGAAGAATGAACTAGGATCAATGATCATTAAAGAATGAATGATGAAGAATAAAATAGGATCAATGATCAATGAAGAATGAACGATGAAGAATGAACAAGGATCAATGATCATTGAGGAATGAACAATGAACAATGAACAAGGATCAATGATCAATGAAGAATGAACGATGAAGAATGAACAAGTATCAATGATCAATGAAGAATGAACGATGAAGAATGAACAAGGATCAATGATCAATGAATAATGAACGATGAAGAATGAACAAGGATCAATGATAAATGAAGAATCAACGATGAAGAATGAACAAGGATCAATGATCAATGAAGAATGAATAATGAAGAATGAACAAGGATCAATGATCAATGAAGAATGAATGATGAAGAATGAACAAGGATCAATGATAAATGAAGAATCAACGATGAAGAATGAACAAGGATCAATGATTAATGAAGAATGAATAATGAAGAATGAACAAGGATCAATGATGAATGAAGAATGAACGATGAAGAATGAACAAGGATCAATGATAAATGAAGAATGAACGATGAAGAATGAACTAGGATCAATGATCAATGAAGAATGAATGATGAAGAATGAACAAGGATCAATGATGAATGAAGAATGAACGATGAAGAATGAACAAGGATCAATGATCAATGAAGAATGAACGATGAAGAATGAACAAGGATCAATGATAAATGAAGAATGAACGATGAAGAATGAGCAAGGATCAATGATCAATGAAGAATGAACGATGAAGAATGAACAAGGATCAATGATAAATGAACAATGAACGATGAAGAATGAACAAGAATCAATGATAAATGAACAATGAACAAGGATCAATGATCAATGAAGAATTAACGATGAAGAATGAACAAGGATCAATGATCAATGAAGAATGAATGATGAAGAATGAACAAGGATCAATGATAAATGAAGAATCAACGATGAAGAATGAACAAGGATCAATGATCAATGAAGAATGAATAATGAAGAATGAACAAGGATCAATGATGAATGAAGAATGAACGATGAAGAATGAACAAGGATCAATGATAAATGAAGAATGAACGATGAAGAATGAACTAGGATCAATGATCAATGAAGAATGAATGATGAAGAATGAACAAGGATCAATGATGAATGAAGAATGAACGATGAAGAATGAACAAGGATCAATGATCAATGAAGAATGAACGATGAAGAATGAACAAGGATCAATGATAAATGAAGAATGAACGATGAAGAATGAGCAAGGATCAATGATCAATGAAGAATGAACGATGAAGAATGAACAAGGATCAATGATAAATGAACAATGAACGATGAAGAATGAACAAGAATCAATGATAAATGAACAATGAACAAGGATCAATGATCAATGAAGAATTAACGATGAAGAATGAACAAGGATCAATGATCAATGAAGAATGAATGATGAAGAATGAACAAGGATCAATGATAAATGAAGAATCAACGATGAAGAATGAACAAGGATCAATGATCAATGAAGAATGAATAATGAAGAATGAACAAGGATCAATGATGAATGAAGAATGAACGATGAAGAATGAACAAGGATCAATGATCAATGAAGAATGAATGATGAAGAATGAACAAGGATCAATGATCAATGAAGAATGAACGATGAAGAATGAACTAGGATCAATGATCAATGAAGAATGAATGATGAAGAATGAACAAGGATCAATGATGAATGAAGAATGAACGATGAAGAATGAACAAGGATCAATGATCAATGAAGAATGAACGATGAAGAATGAACAAGGATCAATGATAAATGAAGAATGAACGATGAAGAATGAGCAAGGATCAATGATCAATGAAGAATGAACGATGAAGAATGAACAAGGATCAATGATCAATGAAGAATGAACTAGGATCAATGATCATTAAAGAATGAACGATGAAGAATTAAATAGGATCAATGGTCAATGAAGAATGAACGATGATGAATGAACAAGGATCAATGATCAATGAAGAATGAACGATGAAGAATGAACAAGGAATAATGATCAATGAAGAATGAACGATGAAGAATAAACAAGGATCAATGAAAAATAAAGAATGAACGATGAAGAATGAACAAGGATCAATGATCATATAGGAGTGAACGATGAACAATGAACAAGGAACAATGATCAATGAAGAATGAACGATGAAGAATGAACAAGGATCAATGATCAATGAAGAATGAACGATGAAGAATGAACAAGGATCAATGATCAATGAAGAATGAACTAGGATCAATGATCATTAAAGAATGAACGATGAAGAATTAAATCGGATCAATGGTCAATGAAGAATGAACGATGAAGAATGAACAAGGATCAATGATAAATGAAGAATGAACGATGAAGAATGAACAAGGATCAATGATCAATGAAGAATGAACGATGAAGAATGAATAAGGATCAATGATCAATAAAGAATGAACGATGAATAAAGAACTAGGATCAATGATCATTAAAGAATGAACGATAAAGAATTAAATCGGATCAATGGTCAATGAAGAATGAACGATGAAGAATGAACAAGGATCAATGATCAATGAAGAATGAACGATGAAGAATGAACAAGGAATAATGATCAATGAAGAATGAACGATGAAGAATAAAGAAGGATCAATGATAAATAAAGAATGAACGATGAAGAATGAACAAGGATCAATGATCATTGAGGAATGAACGATGAAGAATGAACAAGGAACAATGATCAATGAAGAATGAACGATGAAGAATGAACAAGGATCAATGATCAAAGAAGAATGAACGATGAAGAATGAACAAGGATCAATGATTAAAGAAGAATGAACGATGAAGAATGAACAAGGATCAATGATAAATGAAGAATGAACGATGAAGAATGAACAAGGATCAATGATCATTGAGGAATGAACGATGAAGAATGAGCAAGGATTAATGATCAATGAAGAATGAACGATGAAGAATGAACAAGGATCAATGATCAATGAAGAATGAACGATGAAGAATGAACAAGGATCAATGATAAATGAAGAATGAACGATGAACAATGAACTAGGATCAATGATCAAGGAAGAATGAACGATGAAGAATGAACAATGATCAATGAACGATGAAGAATGAACTAGGATCAATGATCATTAAAAAATGAACGATGAAGAATAAAATAGGATCAATGATCAATGAAGAATGAACGATGAAGAATGAACAAGGATCAATGATCATTGAGGAATGAACGATGAACAATGAACAAGGATCAATGATCAATGAAGAAAGAACGATGAAAAATGAATAAGGATCAATGATCAATAAAGAAAGAACGATGAAGAATGAACTAGGATCAATGATCATTAAAGAATGAACGATGAAGAATGAAATAGGATCAATAATCAATGAAGAATGAACGATGAAAAATGAACAAGGATCAATGATCAATGAAGAATGAACCATGAAGAATGAACAAGGATCAATGATCAATGAAGAATGAACGATGAAGAATGAACAAGGATCAATGATCAATGAAGAATGAACAATGAAGAATGAAGAAGGATCAATGATCAATGAAAAATGAACGATGAAGAATGAACTAGGATCAATGATCAATGAAGAATGAACGATGAAGAATGAACAAGGATCAATGAACGATGAAGAATGAACGATGAAGAATGAACTAGGATCAATGATCATTAAAAAATGAACGATGAAGAATAAAATAGGATCAATGATCAATGAAGAATGAACGATGAAGAATGAACAAGGATCAATGATCATTGAGGAATGAACGATGAACAATGAACAAGGATCAATGATCAATGAAGAAAGAACGATGAAAAATGAATAAGGATCAATGATCAATAAAGAATGAACGATGAAGAATGAACTAGGATCAATGATCATTAAAGAATGAACGATGAAGAATGAAATAGGATCAATGATCAATGAAGAATGAACGATGAAGAATGAACAAGGATCAATGATCAATGAAGAATGAACAATGAAGAATGAACAAGGATCAATGATCAATAAAGAATGAACGATGAAGAATGAACAAGGATTAATGATCACTGAAGAATTAACGATGAAGAAATAACAAAGATCAATGATCAATGAAGAATGAATGATGAAGAATGAACAAGGATTAATGATAAATGAAGAATGAACGATGAAGAATGAACTAGTATCAATGATCAATGAAGAATGAACGATGAAGAATGAAAAAGGATCAATGAACGATGAAGAATGAACGATGAAGAATGAACTAGGATCAATGATCATTAAAAAATGAACGATGAAGAATAAAATAGGATCAATGATCAATGAAGAATGAACGATGAAGAATGAACAAGGATCAATAATCATTGACGAATGAACGATGAACAATGAACAAGGATCAATGATCAATGAAGAAAGAACGATGAAAAATGAATAAGGATCAATGATCAATAAAGAAAGAACGATGAAGAATGAACTAGGATCAATGATCAATGAAGAATTAACGATGAAGAATGAACAAAGATCAATGATCAATGAAGAATGAATGATGAGGAATGAACAAGGATCAATGATAAATGTAGAATGAACGATGAAGAATGAACAAGGATCAATGATCAATGAAGAATGAACGATGAAGAATGAACAAGGACCAATGATAAAAAAAGAATGAACGATGAAGAATGAACAAGGATCAATGATCAATGAAGAATGAACGATGAAGAATGAACAAAGATCAATGATCAATGAAGAATGAATGATGAAGAATGAACAAGGATTAATGATAAATGAAGAATGAACGATGGACATTGAACAAGGATCAATGATAAATGAACAATGAACGATGAAGAATGAACAAGAATCAATGATAACTGAACAATGAACAATGAAGAAAAGAACAAGGATCAATGATCAATGAAGAATTAACGATGAAGAATGAACAAAGATCAATGATCAATGAAGAATGAATGATGAAGAATGAACAAGGATCAATGATAAATGAAGAATGAACGATGAAGAATGAACAAGGATCAATGATCAATGAAGAATGAACGATGAAGAATGAACAAGGATCAATGATCAATAAAGAATGAACGATGAAGAATGAACAAGGATTAATGATCACTGAAGAATTAACGATGAAGAAATAACAAAGATCAATGATCAATGAAGAATGAATGATGAAGAATGAACAAGGACTAATGATAAATGAAGAATGAACGATGAAGAATGAACTAGTATCAATGATCAATGAAGAATGAACGATGAAGAATGAAAAAGGATCAATGAACGATGAAGAATGAACTAGGATCATTGATCATTAAAAAATGAACGATGAAGAATAAAATAGGATCAATGATCAATGAAGAATGAACGATGAAGAATGAACAAGGATCAATGATCATTGAGGAATGAACGAAGAACAATGAACAAGGATCAATGATCAATGAAGAAAGAACGATGAAAAATGAATAAGGATCAATGATCAATAAAGAAAGAACGACGAAGAATGAACTAGGATCAATGATCATTAAAGAATGAACGATGAAGAATGAAATAGGATCAATGATCAATGAAGAATGAACGATGAAAAATGAACAAGGATCAATGATCAATGAAGAATGAACCATGAAGAATGAACAAGGATCAATGATCAATGAAGAATGAACGATGAAGAATGAACAAGGATCAATGATCAATGAAGAATGAACAATGAAGAATGAAGAAGGATCAATGATCAATGAAAAATGAACGATGAAGAATGAACTAGGATCAATGATCAATGAAGAATGAACGATGAAGAATGAACAAGGATCAATGAACGATGAAGAATGAACGATGAAAAATGAACTAGGATCAATGATCATTAAAAAATGAACGATGAAGAATAAAATAGGATCAATGATCAATGAAGAATGAACGATGAAGAATGAACAAGGATCAATGATCATTGAGGAATGAACGATGAACAATGAACAAGGATCAATGATCAATGAAGAAAGAACGATGAAAAATGAATAAGGATCAATGATCAATAAAGAATGAACGATGAAGAATGAACTAGGATCAATGATCATTAAAGAATGAACGATGAAGAATGAAATAGGATCAATGATCAATGAAGAATGAACGATGAAGAATGAACAAGGATCAATGATCAATGAAGAATGAACAATGAAGAATGAACAAGGATCAATGATCAATGAAGAATGAACGATGAAGAATGAAGAAGGATCAATGATCAATGAAGAATGAACGATGAAGAATGAACAAGGATCAATGAACGATGAAGAATGAACTAGGATCAATGATCATTAAAGAATGAATGATGAAGAATAAAATAGGATCAATGATCAATGAAGAATGAACGATGAAGAATGAACAAGGATCAATGATCATTGAGGAATGAACAATGAACAATGAACAAGGATCAATGATCAATGAAGAATGAACGATGAAGAATGAACAAGTATCAATGATCAATGAAGAATGAACGATGAAGAATGAACAAGGATCAATGATCAATGAATAATGAACGATGAAGAATGAACAAGGATCAATGATAAATGAAGAATCAACGATGAAGAATGAACAAGGATCAATGATCAATGAAGAATGAATAATGAAGAATGAACAAGGATCAATGATCAATGAAGAATGAATGATGAAGAATGAACAAGGATCAATGATACATGAAGAATCAACGATGAAGAATGAACAAGGATCAATGATCAATGAAGAATGAATAATGAAGAATGAACAAGGATCAATGATGAATGAAGAATGAACGATGAAGAATGAACAAGGATCAATGATAAATGAAGAATGAACGATGAAGAATGAACTAGGATCAATGATCAATGAAGAATGAATGATGAAGAATGAACAAGGATCAATGATGAATGAAGAATGAACGATGAAGAATGAACAAGGATCAATGATCAATGAAGAATGAACGATGAAGAATGAACAAGGATCAATGATAAATGAAGAATGAACGATGAAGAATGAGCAAGGATCAACGATCAATGAAGAATGAACGATGAAGAATGAACAAGGATCAATGATAAATGAACAATGAACGATGAAGAATGAACAAGAATCAATGATAAATGAACAATGAACAAGGATCAATGATCAATGAAGAATTAACGATGAAGAATGAACAAGGATCAATGATCAATGAAGAATGAATGATGAAGAATGAACAAGGATCAATGATAAATGAAGAATCAACGATGAAGAATGAACAAGGATCAATGATCAATGAAGAATGAATAATGAAGAATGAACAAGGATCAATGATGAATGAAGAATGAACGATGAAGAATGAACAAGGATCAATGATCAATGAAGAATGAATGATGAAGAATGAACAAGGATCAATGATCAATGAAGAATGAACGATGAAGAATGAACTAGGATCAATGATCAATGAAGAATGAATGATGAAGAATGAACAAGGATCAATGATGAATGAAGAATGAACGATGAAGAATGAACAAGGATCAATGATCAATGAAGAATGAACGATGAAGAATGAACAAGGATCAATGATAAATGAAGAATGAACGATGAAGAATGAGCAAGGATCAATGATCAATGAAGAATGAACGATGAAGAATGAACAAGGATCAATGATCAATGAAGAATGAACTAGGATCAATGATCATTAAAGAATGAACGATGAAGAATTAAATAGGATCAATGGTCAATGAAGAATGAACGATGATGAATGAACAAGGATCAATGATCAATGAAGAATGAACGATGAAGAATGAACAAGGAATAATGATCAATGAAGAATGAACGATGAAGAATAAACAAGGATCAATGAAAAATAAAGAATGAACGATGAAGAATGAACAAGGATCAATGATCATTGAGGAGTGAACGATGAACAATGAACAAGGAACAATGATCAATGAAGAATGAACGATGAAGAATGAACAAGGATCAATGATCAATGAAGAATGAACGATGAAGAATGAACAAGGATCAATGATCAATGAAGAATGAACTAGGATCAATGATCATTAAAGAATGAACGATGAAGAATTAAATCGGATCAATGGTCAATGAAGAATGAACGATGAAGAATGAACAAGGATCAATGATAAATGAAGAATGAACGATGAAGAATGAACAAGGATCAATGATCAATGAAGAATGAACGATGAAGAATGAATAAGGATCAATGATCAATAAAGAATGAACGATGAAGAAAGAACTAGGATCAATGATCATTAAAGAATGAACGATAAAGAATTAAATCGGATCAATGGTCAATGAAGAATGAACGATGAAGAATGAACAAGGATCAATGATCAATGAAGAATGAACGATGAAGAATGAACAAGGAATAATGATCAATGAAGAATGAACGATGAAGAATAAAGAAGGATCAATGATAAATAAAGAATGAACGATGAAGAATGAACAAAGATCAATGATCATTGAGGAATGAACGATGAACAATGAACAAGGAACAATGATCAATGAAGAATGAACGATGAAGAATGAACAAGGATCAATGATCAATGAAGAATGAACGATGAAGAATGAACAAGGATCAATGATTAAAGAAGAATGAACGATGAAGAATGAACAAGGATCAATGATAAATGAAGAATGAACGATGAAGAATGAACAAGGATCAATGATCATTGAGGAATGAACGATGAAGAATGAGCAAGGATTAATGATCAATGAAGAATGAACGATGAAGAATGAACAAGGATCAATGATCAATGAAGAATGAACGATGAAGAATGAACAAGGATCAATGATAAATGAAGAATGAACGATGAACAATGAACTAGGATCAATGATCAAGGAAGAATGAACGATGAAGAATGAACAATGATCAATGAACGATGAAGAATGAACTAGGATCAATGATCATTAAAAAATGAACGATGAAGAATAAAATAGGATCAATGATCAATGAAGAATGAACGATGAAGAATGAACAAGGATCAATGATCATTGAGGAATGAACGATGAACAATGAACAAGGATCAATGATCAATGAAGAAAGAACGATGAAAAATGAATAAGGATCAATGATCAATAAAGAATGAACGATGAAGAATGAACTAGGATCAATGATCATTAAAGAATGAACGATGAAGAATGAAATAGGATCAATGATCAATGAAGAATGAACGATGAAAAATGAACAAGGATCAATGATCAATGAAGAATGAACCATGAAGAATGAATGATGAAGAATGAACAAGGATCAATGATTAATGAAGAATGAACGATGAAGAATGAACAAGGATCAATGATCAATGAAGAATGAACAATGAAGAATGAACAAGGATCAATGATCAATGAAGAATGAACGATGAAGAACGAACAAGGATCAATGAACGATGATGAATGAACGATGAAGAATGAACTAGGATCAATGATCTTTAAAGAATGAATGATGAAGAATAAAATAGGATCAATGATCAATGAAGAATGAACGATGAAGAATGAACAAGGATCAATGATCATTGAGGAATGAACAATGAACAATGAACAAGGATCAATGATTAATGAAGAATGAACGATGAAGAATGAACAAGTATCAATGATCAATGAAGAATGAACGATGAAGAATGAACAAGGTTCAATGATCAATGAAGAATGAACGATGAAGAATGAAAAAGGATCAATGATAAATGAACAAGGAACGATGAAGAATGAACAAGAATCAATGATAAATGAACAATGAACAATGAAGAATGAACAAGGATCAATGATCAATGAAGAATTAACGATGAAGAATGAACAAAGATCAATGATCATGAAGAATGAATGATGAAGAATGAACAAGGATCAACGATAAATGAAGAATCAACGATGAAGAATGAACAAGGATCAATGATCAATGAAGAATGAATAATGAAGCATGAACAAGGATCAATGATGAATGAAGAATGAACGATGAAGAATGAACAAGAATCAATGATCAATAAAGAATGAACGATGAAGAATGAACTAGGATCAATAATCATTAAAGAATGAACGATGAAGAATGAAATCGGATCAATGATCAATGAAGAATGAACGATGAAGAATGAACAAGGATCAATGATGAATAAAGAATGAACGATGAAGAATGAAGAAGGAATAATGATCAATGAAGAATTAACAAGGATCAATGATTAATAAAGAATGAAAGATGAAGAATGAACAAGGATCAATGATCATTGAGGAATGAACGATGAAGAATGAACAAGGATCAATGATCAATGAAGAATGAATGATGAAGAATGAACAAGGATCAATGATGAATGAATAATGAACGATGAAGAATGAAAAAGAATCAATGATCAATAAAGAATGAACGATGAAGAATGAACTAGGATCAATGATCATTAAAGAATGAACGATGAAGAATGAAATCGGATCAATGATCAATGAAGAATGAACGATGAAAAATGAACAAGGATCAATGATCAATGAAGAATGAACGATGAAGAATGAACAAGGAATAATGATCATTGAAGAATGAATGATGAAGAATAAACAAGGATCTATGATAAATAAAGAATGAACGATGAAGAATTGATGTGTAAACTAAGTTGAAAAACTTCGTTCACAAATGGGATAAAACGTGGGAATGTGTGATAGGTTTTTTTAGAAGGATAATTGGAAAGAAACAAGTAAGTTTAGGGGAACACTCACCCTTAACTTGGGGATATAACAAGGAGGAACACTCACTCACTTGTTTGGGTGTAGAAGTGTTTAGGGAACACTCAACCTAGACAACGACTACTAAGGTCAAGCTTTGGGAACACTCGACCAAAACTCGAACTCTTCAAAATTGAGAAACTCTCAACCTTGGATTGACAACTTAGCTAAACTCCTAGCAAAGTTAGAACTCACACACGTGAAGGTTTTGTTTAGGCAAATTTCTGAATGAATTTTCATTGATCATTTCCAAGCCTTATATAGCTTGAGTTACATTCAATAATGCCTTTACATATTCTAAAAACAAGACTGAAATAAAAGGGCCTATTAATTGGCTCATAACCGTCCAAATTAATGCCCATTACTACCCTTAATTTAACTTAAACAAATGAGCTTAAATGAAGGAGAATTAACTCCAAAAACGTCCAGCCATTAACCTTCCAAAACTGTTCAAAACCATCATTTAAAGCTGTCCTTGAATGCCTTTGTAACTGCCACGAATTAACTCTTCATTCAAGCCTCTTTATTCACGAAATTAAACCAGCAAAACCTCCTAATAATACCTCTTAAATGAGATTAAAAACCAGCTTTAAATCTCCTTAAAAACACGCCCCTTTGAACTCCAAAACCGTTTGGAATTAATTCCTTGTAACCGATCCATTTAATGTCTTTAATCTGTCTCATGAATGAAATAGTTAGTCACGCTTAGCAAAGTGCAACCATTTGAGGACATATTCGGACCATGCATACCAAAGCTTGAACGATGAAAAATGAACAAGGATCAATGATCTTTAAAGAATGAACAAGGATCAATGATCAATGAAGAATGAACGATGAAGAATGAACAAGGATCAATGATCAATGAAGAATGAACGATGAAGAATGAACAAGGATCAATGATAAATGAACAATGAACGATGAAGAATGAACAAGAATCAATGATAAATGAACAATGAACAATGAAGAATGAACAAGGATCAATGATCAATGATCAATGAAGAATTAACGATGAAGAATGAACAAAGATCAATGATCAATGAAGAATGAATGATGAAGAATGAACAAGGATCAATGATAAATGAAGAATGAACGATGAAGAATGAACAAGGATCAATGATTAATGAAGAATGAACGATGAAGAATGAACAAGGATCAATGATAAATGAAGAATGAACGATGAAGAATGAACAAGGATCAATGATCAATGAAGAATGAACGATGAAGAATGAACAAGGATCAATGATCATTGAGGAATGAACGATGAACAATGAACAAGGAACAATGATCAATGAAGAATGAACGATGAATAATAAACAAGGATCAATGATAAATAAAGAATGAACGATGAAAAATGAACAAGGATCAATGATCATTGAGGAATGAACGATGAACAATGAACAAGGAACAATGATCAATGAAGAATGAACGATGAAGAATGAACAAGGATCAATGATCAATGAAGAATGAACGATGAAGAATGAACAAGGATCAATGATCAATGAAGAATGAACAAGGATCAATGATAAATGAAGAATGAACGATGAAGAATGAACAAGGATCAATGATCAATGAAGAATGAACGATGAAGAATGAAAAAGGATCAATGATAAATGTAGAATGAACGATGAAGAATGAATAAGGATCAATGATCAATGAAGAATGAACGATGAAGAATAAACAACGATCAATGATCAATGAAGAATGAACGATGAAGAATGAACAAGGATCAATGATCAATGAAGAATGAACGATGAAGAATGAACTTGGATCAATGATCATTGAAGAATGAACGATGAAAAATGAACAAGGATCAATGAACGATGAATGAACGATGAAGAATGAACTAGGATCAATGATCATTAAAAAATGAACGATGAAGAATAAAATAGGATCAATGATCAATGAAGAATGAACGATGAAGAATGAACAAGGATCAATGATCATTGAGGAATGAACAATGAACAATGAACAAGGATCAATGATCAATGAAGAATGAACGATGAAGAATAAACAAGGATCAATGATAAATAAAGAATGAACGATGAAGAATGAACAAGGATCAATGATCATTGAGGAATGAACGATGAACAATGAACAAGGAACAATGATCAATGAAGAATGAACGATGAAGAATGAACAAGGATCAATGATCAATGAAGAATGAACGATGAAGAATGAACAAGGATCAATGATCAATGAAGAATGAACAAGGATCAATGATAAATGAAGAATGAACGATGAAGAATGAACAAGGATCAATGATCAATGAAGAATTAACGATGAAGAATGAAAAAAGATCAATGATAAATGTAGAATGAACGATGAAAATGAACAAGGATCAATGATCAATGAAGAATGAACGATGAAGAATAAACAAGGATCAATGATCAATGAAGAATGAACGATGAAGAATGAACAAGGATCAATGATCAATGAAGAATGAACCATGAAGAATGAACGATGAAGAATGAACAAGGATCAATGATAAATGAAGAATGAACGATGAAGAATGAACAAGGATCAATGATCAATGAAGAATGAACAACGATCAATGATCAATGAAGAATGAACGATGAAGAATGAACAAGGATCAATGAACAATGAAGAATGAACGATGAAGAATGAACTAGGATCAATGATCATTAAAGAATGAATGATGAAGAATAAAATAGGATCAATGATCAATGAAGAATGAACGATGAAGAATGAACAAGGATCAATGATCAATGAAGAATGAACGATGAAGAATGAACAAGGATCAATGATCATTGAGGAATGAACGATGAACAATGAACAAGGAACAATGATCAATGAAGAATGAACGATGAATAATAAACAAGGATCAATGATAAATAAAGAATGAACGATGAAGAATGAACAAGGATGAATGATCATTGAGGAATGAACGATGAACAATGAACAAGGAACAATGATCAATGAAGAATGAACGATGAAGAATGAACAAGGATCAATGATCAATGAAGAATGAACGATGAAGAATGAACAAGGATCAATGATCAATGAAGAATGAACAAGGATCAATGATAAATGAAGAATGAACGATGAAGAATGAACAAGGATCAATGATCAATGAAGAATTAACGATGAAGAATGAAAAAAGATCAATGATAAATGTAGAATGAACGATGAAAATGAACAAGGATCAATGATCAATGAAGAATGAACGATGAAGAATAAACAAGGATCAATGATCAATGAAGAATGAACGATGAAGAATGAACAAGGATCAATGATCAATGAAGAATGAACCATGAAGAATGAACGATGAAGAATGAACAAGGATCAATGATAAATGAAGAATGAACGATGAAGAATGAACAAGGATCAATGATCAATGAAGAATGAACAACGATCAATGATCAATGAAGAATGAACGATGAAGAATGAACAAGGATCAATGAACAATGAAGAATGAACGATGAAGAATGAACTAGGATCAATGATCATTAAAGAATGAATGATGAAGAATAAAATAGGATCAATGATCAATGAAGAATGAACGATGAAGAATGAACAAGGATCAATGATCAATGAAGAATGAACGATGAAGAATGAACAAGGATCAATGATCATTGAGGAATGAACGATGAACAATGAACAAGGAACAATGATCAATGAAGAATGAACGATGAATAATAAACAAGGATCAATGATAAATAAAGAATGAACGATGAAGAATGAACAAGGATGAATGATCATTGAGGAATGAACGATGAACAATGAACAAGGAACAATGATCAATGAAGAATGAACGATGAAGAATGAACAAGGATCAATGATCAATGAAGAATGAACGATGAAGAATGAACAAGGATCAATGATCAATGAAGAATGAACAAGGATCAATGATAAATGAAGAATGAACGATGAAGAATGAACAAGGATCAATGATCAATGAAGAATGAACGATGAAAAATGAAAAAGGATCAATGATAAATGTAGAATGAACGATGAAGAATGAATAAGGATCAATGATCAATGAAGAATGAACGATGAAGAATAAACAAGGATCAATGATCAATGAAGAATGAACGATGAAGAATGAACAAGGATCAATGATCAATGAAGAATGAACGATGAAGAAAGAACTTGGATCAATGATCATTAAAGAATGAACGATGAAAAATGAACAAGGATCAATGAACGATGAAGAATGAACGATGAAGAATGAACTAGGATCAATGATCATTAAAAAATGAACGATGAAGAATAAAATAGGATCAATGATCAATGAAGAATGAACGATGAAGAATGAACAAGGCTCAATGATCATTGAGGAATGAACAATGAACAATGAACAAGTATCAATGATCAATGAAGAATGAACGATGAAAAATGAAATCGGATCAATGGTCAATGAAGAATGAACGATGAAGAATGAACAAGGATCAATGATCAATGAAGAATGAACGATGAAGAATGAACAAGGAATAATGATCAATGAAGAATGAACGATGAAGAATAAACAAGGATCAATGATAAATAAAGAATGAACGATGAAGAATGAACAAGAATCAATGATCATTGAGGAATGAACGATGAACAATGAACAAGGAACAATGATCAATGAAGAATGAACGATGAAGAATGAACAAGGATCAATGATCAATGAAGAATGAACGATGAAGAATGAACAAGGATCAATGATCAATGAAGAATGAACAAGGATCAATGATAAATGAAGAATGAACGATGAAGAATGAACAAGGATCAATGATCAATGAAGAATGAACGATGAAGAATGAAAAAGGATCAATGATAAATGTAGAATGAACGATGAAAATGAACAAGGATCAATGATCAATGAAGAATGAACGATGAAGAATAAACAAGGTTCAATGATCAATGAAGAATGAACGATGAAGAATGAACAAGGATCAATGATCAATGAAGAATGAACCATGAAGAATGAACAATGAAGAATGAACAAGGATCAATGATCAATGAAGAATGAACGATGAAGAATGAACAAGGATCAATGAACGATGAAGAATGAACGATGAAGAATGAACTAGGATCAATGATCATTAAATAATGAATGATGAAGAATAAAATAGGATCAATGATCAATGAAGAATGAACGATGAAGAATGAACAAGGATCAATGATCATTGAGGAATGAACAATGAACAATGAACAAGGATCAATGATCAATGAAGAATGAACGATGAAGAATGAACAAGGATCAATGATCAATGAAGAATGAACGATGAAGAATGAACAAGGATCAATGATAAATGAACAATGAATGATGAAGAATGAACAAGAATCAATGATAAGTGAACAATGAACAATGAAGAATGAACAAGGATCAATGATCAATGAAGAATTAACGATGAAGAATGAACAAAGATCAATGATCAATGAAGAATGAATGATGAAGAATGAACAAGGATCAATGATAAATGAAGAATGAACGATGAAGAATGAACAAGGATCAATGATCAATGAAGAATGAACGATGAAGAAGGAACAAGGATCAATGATCAATAAAGAATGAACGATGAAGAATGAACAAGGATCAATGATCAATGAAGAATTAACGATGAAGAATGAACAAAGATCAATGATCAATGAAGAATGAATGATGAAGAATGAACAAGGATCAATGATAAATGAAGAATGAACGATGTAGAATGAACTAGGATCAATGATCAATGAAGAATGAACGATGAAGAATGAACAAGGATCAATGAACGATGAAGCATGAACGATGAAGAATGAACGAGGAACGATGAAGAATGAACTAGGATCAATGATCATTAAAAAATGAACGATGAAGAATAAAATAGGATCAATGATCAATGAAGAATGAACGATGAACAATGAACAAGGATCAATGAACAATAAAGAATGAACGATGAAGAATGAACAAGGATCAATGATCAATGAAGAATTAACGATGAAGAATGAACAAAGATCAATGATCAATAAAGAATGAATGATGAAGAATGAACAAGGATCAATAATAAATGAAGAATGAACGATGTAGAATGAACTAGGATCAATGATCAATGAAGAATGAACGATGAAGAATGAACAAGGATCAATGAATGATGAAGCATGAACGATGAAGAATGAACTAGGATCAATGATCATTAAAAAATGAACGATGAAGAATAAAATAGGATCAATGATAAATGAAGAATGAACGATGAAGAATGAACAAGGATCAATGATTAATGAAGAATGAACGATGAAGAATGAACAAGGATCAATGATAAATGAAGAATGAACGATGAAGAATGAACAAGGATCAATGATCAATGAAGAATGAACGATGAAGAATGAACAAGGATCAATGATCATTGAGGAATGAACGATGAACAATGAACAAGGAACAATGATCAATGAAGAATGAACGATGAATAATAAACAAGGATCAATGATAAATAAAGAATGAACGATGAAAAATGAACAAGGATCAATGATCATTGAGGAATGAACGATGAACAATGAACAAGGAACAATGATCAATGAAGAATGAACGATGAAGAATGAACAAGGATCAATGATCAATGAAGAATGAACGATGAAGAATGAACAAGGATCAATGATCAATGAAGAATGAACAAGGATCAATGATAAATGAAGAATGAACGATGAAGAATGAACAAGGATCAATGATCAATGAAGAATGAACGATGAAGAATGAAAAAGGATCAATGATAAATGTAGAATGAACGATGAAGAATGAATAAGGATCAATGATCAATGAAGAATGAACGATGAAGAATAAACAAGGATCAATGATCAATGAAGAATGAACGATGAAGAATGAACAAGGATCAATGATCAATGAAGAATGAACGATGAAGAATGAACTTGGATCAATGATCATTGAAGAATGAACGATGAAAAATGAACAAGGATCAATGAACGATGAATGAACGATGAAGAATGAACTAGGATCAATGATCATTAAAAAATGAACGATGAAGAATAAAATAGGATCAATGATCAATGAAGAATGAACGATGAAGAATGAACAAGGATCAATGATCATTGAGGAATGAACAATGAACAATGAACAAGGATCAATGATCAATGAAGAATGAACGATGAAGAATAAACAAGGATCAATGATAAATAAAGAATGAACGATGAAGAATGAACAAGGATCAATGATCATTGAGGAATGAACGATGAACAATGAACAAGGAACAATGATCAATGAAGAATGAACGATGAAGAATGAACAAGGATCAATGATCAATGAAGAATGAACGATGAAGAATGAACAAGGATCAATGATCAATGAAGAATGAACAAGGATCAATGATAAATGAAGAATGAACGATGAAGAATGAACAAGCATCAATGATCAATGAAGAATTAACGATGAAGAATGAAAAAAGATCAATGATAAATGTAGAATGAACGATGAAAATGAACAAGGATCAATGATCAATGAAGAATGAACGATGAAGAATAAACAAGGATCAATGATCAATGAAGAATGAACGATGAAGAATGAACAAGGATCAATGATCAATGAAGAATGAACGATGAAGAATGAACAAGGATCAATGATCAATAAAGAATGAGCTAGGATCAATGATCATTAAAGAATGAACGATGAAGAATGAACAAGGATCAATGAACGATGAAGAATGAACTAGGATCAATGATCATTAAAGAATGAATGATGAAGAATAAAATAGGATCAATGATAATTGAAGAATGAACGATGAAGAATGAACAAGGATCAATGATCAATGAAGAATTAACGATGAAGAATAAACAAGGATCAATGATCAATGAAGAATGAACGATGAAGAATGAACAAGGATCAATGATCAATGAAGAATAAACGATGAAGAATGAACAAGGAATAATGATCAATGAAGAATGAACGATGAAGAATAAACAAGGATCAATGATAAATAAAGAATGAACGATGAAGAATGAACAAGGATCAATGATCATTGAGGAATGAACGATGAACAATGAACAAGGAACAATGATCAATGAAGAATGAACGATGAAGAATGAACAAGGATCATTGATCAATGAAGAATGAACGATGAAGAATGAACAAGGATCAATGATAGATGAAGAATGAACGATGAAGAATGAACTATGATCAATGATCATTAAAGAATGAATGATGAAGAATAAAATAGGATCAATGATCAATGAAGAATGAACGATGAAGAATGAACAAGGATCAATGATCATTGAGGAATGAACAATGAACAATGAACAAGGATCAATGATCATTGAAGAATGAACGATGAAGAATGAACAAGGATCAATGATCAATGAAGAATGAACGATGAAGAATGAACAAGGATCAATGATCAATGAAGAATGAACGATGAAGAATGAACAAGGATCAATGATAAATGAACAATGAACGATGAAGAATGAACAAGAATCAATGATAAATGAACAATGAACAATGAAGAATGAACAAGGATCAATGATCAATGAAGAATTAACGATGAAGAATGAACAAAGATCAATGATCAATGAAGAATGAATGATGAAGAATGAACAAGGATCAATGATAAATGAAGAATGAACGATGAAGAATGAACAAAGATCAATGATCAATGAAGAATGAACGATGAAGAATGAACAAGGATTAATGATCAATAAAGAATGTACGATGAAGAATGAACAAGGATCAATGATCATTGAGGAATGGACGATGAACAATGAACAAGGAACAATGATCAATGAAGCATGAACGATGAAGAATGAACAAGGATCAATGATCAATGAAGAATGAACGATGAAGTATGAACAAGGATCAATGATTAAAGAAGAATGAACGATGAAGAATGAACAAGGATCAATGATAAATGAAGAATGAACGATGAAGAATGAACAAGGATCAATGATCAATGAAGAATGAACGATGAAGAATGAACAAGGATCAATGATCATTGAGGAATGAACGATGAACAATGAACAAGGAACAATGATCAATGAAGAATGAACGATGAAGAATGAACAAGGATCAATGATCAATGAAGAATAAACGATGAAGAATGAACAAGGATCAATGATCAATGAAGAATGAACAAGGATCAATGATAAATGAAGAATGAACGATGAAGAATGAACAAGGATCAATGATCAATGAAGAATGAACGATGAAGAATGAAAAAGGATCAATGATAAATGTAGAATGAACGATGAAGAATGAACAAGGATCAATGATCAATGAAGAATGAACGATGAAGAATAAACAAGGATCAATGATCAATGAAGAATGAACGATGAAGAATGAACAAGGATCAATGATCAATGAAGAATGAACGATGAAGAATGAACAAGGAATAATGATCAATGAAGAATGAACGATGAAGAATAAACAAGGATCAATGATAAATAAAGAATGAACGATGAAGAATGAACAAGGATCAATGATCATTGAGGAATGAACGATGAACAATGAACAAGGAACAATGATCAATAAAGAATGAACGATGAAGAATGAACAAGGATCAATGATCAATGAAGAATGAACGATGAAGAATGAACAAGGATCAATGATCATTGAGGAATGAACGATGAACAATGAACAAGGAACAATGATCAATGAAGATTGAACGTTGAAGAATGAACAAGGATCAATGATCAATGAAGAATGAACGATGAAGAATGAACAAGGATAAATGATTAAAGAAGAATGAACGATGAAGAATGAACAAGGATCAATGATTAATGAAGAATGAACGATGAAGAATGAACAAGGATCAATGATCAATGAAGAATGAACGATGAAGAATGAACAAGGATCAATGATCAATAAAGAATGAGCTAGGATCAATGATTATTAAAGAATGAACGATGAAGAATGAACAAGGATCAATGAACGATGAAGAATGAACGATGAAGAATGAACTAGGATCAATGATCATTAAAGAATGAATGATGAAGAATAAAATAGGATCAATGATAATTGAAGAATGAACGATGAAGAATGAACAAGGATCAATGATCAATGAAGAATTAACGATGAAGAATAAACAAGGATCAATGATCAATGAAGAATGAACGATGAAGAATGAACAAGGATCAATGATCAATGAAGAATGAACGATGAAGAATGAACAAGGAATAATGATCAATGAAGAATGAACGATGAAGAATAAACAAGGATCAATGATAAATAAAGAATGAATGATGAAGAATGAACGATGAAGAATGAACAAGGATCATTGATCAATGAAGAATGAACGATGAAGAATGAACAAGGATCAATGATCAATGAAGAATGAACAAGGATCAATGATAAATGAAGAATAAACGATGAAGAATGAACAAGGATCAATGATCAATGAAGAATGAACGATGAAGAATGAAAAAGGATCAATGATAAATGTAGAATGAACGATGAAGAATGAACAAGGATTAATGATCAATGAAGAATGAACGATGAAGAATAAACAAGGATCAATGATCAATGAAGAATGAACGATGAAGAATGAACAAGGATCAATGATCAATGAAGAATGAACCATGAAGAATGAACGATGAAGAATGAACAAGGATCAATGATGAATGAAGAATGAACGATGAAGAATGAACAAGGATCAATGATCAATGAAGAATGAACAATGAAGAATGAACAAGGATCAATGATCAATGAAGAATGAACGATGAAGAATGAACAAGGATCAATGATAGATGAAGAATGAACGATGAAGAATGAACTATGATCAATGATCATTAAAGAATGAATGATGAAGAATAAAATAGGATCAATGATCAATGAAGAATGAACGATGAAGAATGAACAAGGATCAATGATCATTGAGGAATGAACAATGAACAATGAACAAGGATCAATGATCAATGAAGAATGAACGATGAAGAATGAACAAGGATCAATGATCAATGAAGAATGAACGATGAAGAATGAACAAGGATCAATGATCAATGAAGAATGAACGATGAAGAATGAACAAGGATCAATGATAAATGAACAATGAACGATGAAGAATGAACAAGAATCAATGATAAATGAACAATGAACAATGAAGAATGAACAAGGATCAATGATCAATGAAGAATTAACGATGAAGAATGAACAAAGATCAATGATCAATGAAGAATGAATGATGAAGAATGAACAAGGATCAATGATAAATGAAGAATGAACGATGAAGAATGAACAAAGATCAATGATCAATGAAGAATGAACGATGAAGAATGAACAAGGATTAATGATCAATAAAGAATGTACGATGAAGAATGAACAAGGATCAATGATCATTGAGGAATGGACGATGAACAATGAACAAGGAACAATGATCAATGAAGCATGAACGATGAAGAATGAACAAGGATCAATGATCAATGAAGAATGAACGATGAAGTATGAACAAGGATCAATGATTAAAGAAGAATGAACGATGAAGAATGAACAAGGATCAATGATAAATGAAGAATGAACGATGAAGAATGAACAAGGATCAATGATCAATGAAGAATGAACGATGAAGAATGAACAAGGATCAATGATCATTGAGGAATGAACGATGAACAATGAACAAGGAACAATGATCAATGAAGAATGAACGATGAATAATAAACAAGGATCAATGATAAATAAAGAATGAACCATGAAGAATGAACAAGGATCAATGATCATTGAGGAATGAACGATGAACAATGAACAAGGAACAATGATCAATGAAGAATGAACGATGAAGAATGAACAAGGATCAATGATCAATGAAGAATAAACGATGAAGAATGAACAAGGATCAATGATCAATGAAGAATGAACAAGGATCAATGATAAATGAAGAATGAACGATGAAGAATGAACAAGGATCAATGATCAATGAAGAATGAACGATGAAGAATGAAAAAGGATCAATGATAAATGTAGAATGAACGATGAAGAATGAACAAGGAACAATGATCAATGAAGCATGAACGATGAAGAATGAACAAGGATCAATGATCAATGAAGAATGAACGATGAAGTATGAACAAGGATCAATGATTAAAGAAGAATGAACGATGAAGAATGAACAAGGATCAATGATAAATGAAGAATGAACGATGAAGAATGAACAAGGATCAATGATCAATGAAGAATGAACGATGAAGAATGAACAAGGATCAATGATCATTGAGGAATGAACGATGAACAATGAACAAGGAACAATGATCAATGAAGAATGAACAATGAAAAATGAAATCGGATCAATGGTCAATGAAGAATGAACGATGAAGAATGAACAAGGATCAATGAAGAATGAACGATGAAGAATGAACAAGGAATAATGATCAATGAAGAATGAACGATGAAGAATAAACAAGGATCAATGATAAATAAAGAATGAACGATGAAGAATGAACAAGGATCAATGATCATTGAGGAATGAACGATGAACAATGAACAAGGAACAATGATCAATGAAGAATGAACGATGAAGAATGAACAAGGATCAATGATCAATGAAGAATGAACAATGAAGAATGAACAAGGATCAATGATCAATGAAGAATGAACGATGAAGAATGAACAAGGATCAATGATAGATGAAGAATGAACGATGAAGAATGAACTATGATCAATGATCATTAAAGAATGAATGATGAAGAATAAAATAGGATCAATGATCAATGAAGAATGAACGATGAAGAATGAACAAGGATCAATGATCATTGAGGAATGAACAATGAACAATGAACAAGGATCAATGATCAATGAAGAATGAACGATGAAGAATGAACAAGGATCAATGATCAATGAAGAATGAACGATGAAGAATGAACAAGGATCAATGATCAATGAAGAATGAACGATGAAGAATGAACAAGGATCAATGATAAATGAACAATGAACGATGAAGAATGAACAAGAATCAATGATAAATGAACAATGAACAATGAAGAATGAACAAGGATCAATGATCAATGAAGAATTAACGATGAAGAATGAACAAAGATCAATTGATGTAGGATCACCTACATCTAGTTCTGCTGAGCTAGCCAAGATCAATATAATGATGCATCAAATGGAAGACGCTAAAATTCAAGGTCCAAAACTGAAATCCTTTAATTTCGTAGTCATAAACTAAGTCTTCTTTTTTTTTTTTTTTTTTTTTTTTTTTTTGGGTCGTTTTATTATTTAAGTCGTTTATTTTATTTCGAGTATTTGGGTCTTTTGTTTTCTTCGAAATGATTTAAGCCAGGTTTAGGATCAAGCTTAATCATTTCTCATGCTTAGTTAGTCGAGTTGTACTTTTCTTTTATTTGAGTTTAGTATTTAATTTTGCTCATGGGTCGAATATTATGCGATTGAAACGCAAGCAAGCAGCTGAAAATATCAAGCAAATAAACCAAGGAAATATGAAGAATATAAATATGAAAGTTAAGCAAGTGGATGATTAAAAAAATATATTTAGCAAAATTAAGACGTTGAGACACTACTTGCAGCTGAAATTTTCAGCATTATTTCTTGAAGATTGTGAGGGATATATCATGAAGATCTTATCTACTTGTCAGCCCCAAAATATCATTTGAAGATTAGTCAAACATATTGCAAATAATAGCTGATTTGTAGCTGTTGCAAGTGGGTGTATAGCTGATTTGTAGCTGTTGCAAGTGGGTGTATGGCTGATTTGTAGCCGTTGCAAGTGGATTCTTTGCTATTTTTTTTTCTTGCTGGCTTATCTCCTTATAAGTATAAATAAGGCTTAGCTTGTTTCTGATGATATTCAACACTTTCAATACAAACTTCCAATTGAGCAATTTTCTTTGTTCTTATTTGCAATTTACTTTAACTTGGATTAGTTTAAGTAATTTGAAGTTCCTATGCTTTTCATTCTTTTGGCTAAAGTTTGAATGTGTTCTTAGGAGCCCTTAGATTTGTTTCGTGGTGTATCTGTATCGAAACAACCTTTGGCAAGCCATTTTCAGTTTGAAAATCAGCACATACATTTCATTTTTCCCTTGTTATAAAACCACAAAAAAATCACAAAAACAAATTCATTAAACGAAAACAGCAAACTACGTGTGCTTATAGCTTGGTTTTGTTTTGAGGCATACCAATCTATATCATCTTGGTATCAGAGCCAAGGCTACGCTCCGAGCCTTAATTTCGTTCATTCACAAAGCATAACACCATGTCTCAAAGTGGTGAAGGAGAAACAAGTGATTTGAGCAGAATTGTTGAAGAGCAAAATGCCACCATTAAATACCTACAAACCCAACTTAAAGAGTATCTAGACCTAAAACGCACCTTAAGGGAAGGTGGGGATTATGAGTCTGAAAGTCCTAAAGTTAGTAGGCAAACAAGCCGTGGAGATGATCTTAGAGTCGACATTCCAGAATTTGAAGGAAGATTAGATGGAGATGAGTTCCTTGAATGGGTAAGAACCGTTGAAAGAGTATTTGATTACAAGAATACGGATGAAGAAAAGAAGGTAAAGATAGTAGCATTAAAATTGCGCAAATATGCTTCTACTTGGTGGGCTAGCAAATGTGCAAAACGAGAAAGAGAAGGGAAAGACAAGATTAGATCATGGGAAAAGATGAAGAAGCAAATGAAGGAAAAGTTTCTGCCTTCATACTACATGCAAGAGAATTTCACCAAACTTCAACATCTACAACAAGATGGCAGGAGTGTAGAAGAGTATGGTCGAGAGTTCGAGACAATGATAATGAGGTGCGACCTTAAGGAGGATGATCATCAAACTTTGGTAAGATTTTTAAATGGTTTAGATTCAAAAATCAGAAACATTGTTGAATTACAACCTTATGCTTGCCTTGATGATTTAATTAACCTTGCACATAAAGTGGAAAAACAACAAAGAACTAAAATGAAGGAAACCTCACGTTTCACTTCAGCAAGAACGACCAATTTCAATTCCTACCAAAAGAACACTCCCCATCCCTATTCTAAAGTCCATTCGCAAGATTCAAAAGCTTTGCAAAATAATCATTTAAAGCAGCCCGTAAGCGTACCCAATACACCCAAAGCAAACACCAATTCATTCACACCTAGGAGATGTTTTAAGTGTCAAGGCTTAGGACATATCTCATCCGAATGCCCAAACCGAAAAATGGTGAACTTGGTTGAATTTGATGATCATCAAGAGGAAAACGAGGAGGATTTCTGTGACAATGCTGAACTTGATGAGGAAATGATATATCCAGATGAAGGAGAATTATTGGTTATGCGAAGAGCTCTTAGTGGGGTCAAAGCCAAAGATCCAAACCCACAAAGGGAAGCAATATTCCACACAAAATGTACGGTTAAAGGTAAGATCTGTTCGCTTATCATTGATGGAGGAAGTTGCACTAATGTCGCTTCAAAGACCATGGTGGACAAGCTTAATCTCACCGCCACTCCACACCCCGAGCCATACATGATTCAATGGTTGAATCAAAACAAAGGTATTCCTGTAAACTCTCAAGTTTTACTATCGTTTTCAATAGGCAATAGTTATAAGGAGAGTCTTTTATGTGATGTTATACCTATGGATGCATGTCATGTTTTATTAGGAAGACCTTGGCAATATGATAGAAAAGTTATGCATGATGGCTTTAAAAATACACATACTTTTGTTTTAAATAAGAAAAAGATCACGTTAGCTCCATATGCACCTGGCCATAATTCTAAATTACAAGCAACTTTAACAAATTTTCATTCTTTGATTCCTATACTTAAAAGTGAACAACATGAATTTGTGGAACGAAAAGAATTGTTATTGCTAAATGATGAAACCGAATCTGTTTTGCATGATCACCCTTTGCTTGTGCCTTTACTTGATGAATTTGCGCATGTTTTTCCTATTGAGATACCTAATGGACTTCCACCCAAAAGGGACATACAACATAAGATTGATTTCATTCCCGGTTCCATATTACCTAACAAACCAGCCTATAGAACTAATCCTAAAGAGACCGAAGAAATTAGGAGACAAGTTGATGAATTGTTAGCTAAAGGTTTGATTAGAGAGTCCATAAGTCCTTCTGCCGTCCCTACCTTACTTGTGCCTAAGAAAAATGGAGAAATGAGGATGTGCGTGGACAGTAGAGCCATTAATAGAATCACCATCAAGTATAGATTTCCAATACCTAGACTCAATGACTTGTTAGATGATTTATATGGTTCGAAAGTTTTTTCTAAAATCGACCTTAGGAGTGGATATCACCAAGTTAGAATTTATGAAGGGGATGAATGGAAAACCGCATTTAAAACTAAAGAAGGACTTTATGAATGGTTAGTCATGCCCTTTGGGTTGTCTAATGCACCTTCTACCTTTATGAGACTTATGAACCAAACTTTAAAGCCTTTCTTGGGTCAATTTGTTGTGGTTTATTTTGATGATATCTTGGTGTATAGTCAAAGTGAAGACGAGCATGTTAAACATTTGCATCAAGTTTTTAGTGTATTGGCTAAAGAAAAATTGTATGGTAATTTGGAAAAGTGTCAATTCTTTTCGGAATCAGTAAAATTTCTTGGGTTTATTGTGTCAATTGAGGGGATAAAAGCGGATGAAAAGAAAGTTGAAGCTATTAGAGACTGGCCTGTTCCTACCACCATTCACCAAGTTAGATCATTTCATGGTTTAGCTTCTTTTTATAGGAGGTTTGTCCCAAACTTTAGTTCAATCATGGCCCCTATCACCGAACTCACAAAACATAAGACCATAGAATGGAATTCCAAAGCACAAGCAGCCTTTGACACCATCAAAGACAAACTTACCACCGCACCTGTTCTAGCTTTGCCTAATTTTGAGGATATCTTTGAAGTAGAATGTGACGCATCTGGGGTAGGTATTGGAGGTGTTCTTACTCAAAACAACAAACCCCTTGCTTACTTTAGTGAAAAACTCAATGATGCTAAAAGGAAGTATTCTACTTATGATAAAGAGTTTTATGCTATTATTAGATGTTTAGAACATTGGAGACATTATTTGATTGCAAAAGAATTTGTGTTACATTCTGACCATGAGGCCTTAAAATTCATTCAAAGCCAACACAAACTTCAATCTAGACATGCTAAGTGGGTCGAGTTCCTACAAACCTTTCATTTCACCATTAAACACAAAGCGGGTAAATTAAACACCGGAGCTGATGCTTTATCTAGGAGATACTTGCTTTTGAGTACTTTGAATACTAAGGTTGTTGGGATGGAATTGTTAAAAGAATGTTATATTGATGATGTTGATTTTGGAGAAATATTTGAAAAATGTCATAACAAACCTCAAGGACTTTTTTACCTCTTTCAAGGATATCTCTTTCGAGGTAATCAATTATGTGTGCCCAGACATAGTGTTAGGGAGACCTTAATTAAGGAATATCATGAGGGAGGACTTGGAGGACATTTTGGGGAAGAAAAGACCATAGCTCTAGTGAGTGAGACCTTCTTTTGGCCGAAACTTGCTAAAGATGTCATTCATATTATTAAGAGGTGTGTGCAATGCCTAAAAGCCAAAGCCCACAAAACGTCTCAAGGTCTTTACCAACCTCTTCCTACACCACAAAATCCATGGGAAGATGTGAGCTTAGACTTCATAACCGGACTACCTAGAACCTCTAACAATAAGGATTCCATTATGGTTGTTGTTGATAGGTTTTCTAAGATGGCCCATTTCATTCCTTGTCATACTACACATGATGCTGTTAACATTGCTAATCTTTATTTTAAAGAAATAGTAAGACTACATGGGATAGCAAGAAGTATGGTAAGTGATAGAGACTCAAAGTTTCTTAGTCATTTTTGGCTTACTTTGTGGAAAAAGATGGGAACCAAGCTTAACTTTAGTAGTTCTAGCCACCCTCAGACTGATGGACAAACCGAAGTAACCAATAGGACCTTAGGAACCTTGTTGCGTGCCCTCATTACTAAGAATCCTAAACAATGGGAACAATTGCTACCACATGCTGAATTTGCTTATAATCGAGTTCCTAGCAAGACCACCGGTTTTTCTCCTTTCTTTATAGTTTATGGCCTTAATCCTTTAACCCCTATAGATCTTACGCCTTTTCCTACACCTTTGAAGTTTAGTCATGATGCCGAGTCTAGAGCTAATGAGATCCAAAAGTTGCATAAACAAGTTGTGGAAAAGATTGAGAAAATGAATGAGAGGGTTAAGGAAAGAGTGGATCAAAAGAGAAAAGAAGTGATTTTCAAAGAAGGTGACTTAGTGATATAGGTTGGCTATGTTTTGAACAAGGACCAAACTATATGCACACGTATGTTTTGAGGTTTCGAAATTCAGCAATTAAGGCTGAAAGTTTAGGTTGTATTGTAAATTGTTTTTTTTTTTTATTTTTTGTGATTTTGTGGGTTTTGTAATAAGAAGAACTAAGAAAAGATATGTTGAATTGAACAACTTGAAAATGGCTGATCCAAGGATTAATTTGATACAGATTCACCACAAATTAAAACCAAGGGCTCCTAAGAACACATTCAAACTTTAAGCCAAAGAATGAAAAGCATAGGAACTTCAACTTACTAAAACCAATCCAAGTTAAAGTAAATTGCAAAGAGAGAACAAAGGAATTTGCTCAAAGGTTGTTTTGTATTCAGAATGTAAAAATCAGGTTGTGTATTACAAGAGTTCATACATCCTATTTATACTAAAGCATTCAGCAATGAGTACAAACTTTGAAAATGAAAGTACAACCAAAATGGCAATAAAATGCAACAGCTAGTAAAAGAACAAGGAGATTTTTGCTGATTTTTTTTTGTTGTCTCTAACAGCTAGTTTTGTTGTCTCTAACAGCTAGTTTTTCTTTGGGATTTGCAAATTAGCTCTTCTATCTTTTTGGGATTATTTGTGGCTGATTTGTAAGAGATATTATCATAAAAATCCCACTCAATCTTCAAAACATATGGCTGTTGTAAATCAGCTGGTTTTGAAGAATGCAACGGCTCAATTTGGAGAATCTGATTGCTTGTTTTGATCCATGCGTTTTAATTTTGTAAAGTACGTCCCATGAGCAAAATAAATATTAGACTCAATAAAATAAAAATTACAACTCGACTAACTAAACATGAGACATGATTAAGCTTGATCCTAAACCTGGCTTAATCATCTCTAAGACTTTGTTTCATTATAAAAATAAAAAAACAAAATAAAAATTAAAGAAGAAGATTTAGTTCATGATTACAAAATTAAAAGACTTAACATTTGAACCTTGAATTTGAGCATCTTCCATATGATGAATCATGGTATTGAACCAGGTTAGCTCATGAGAACTAGATGTAGGTGATCCTACATCATCCTCCCCTTCTTTGGAGAAGCTTGACCTCAAGCTTGGTAACATATCATCAAAATAAACTACTACAAAGTGACCTAAGAAAGGCTTTATGGTTTGGTTCACAAGTCTCATAAAGGTAGAAGGTGCATTAGATAAACCAAAGGGCATAACTAACCATTCATAGAGTCCTTCCTTAGTCTTAAATGTGGTTTTCCACTCATCCCCCTCATGGATTCTAACTTGGTGATATCCACTCCTCAGGTCAAGCTTAGAGAAAACTTTAGAACTATATAGATCATCTAACAAATCCTTAAGTCTAGGTGTGGGAAATTTATACTTGATAGTGATTCTATTGATGGCTCTACTATCCACACACATCCTCATTTCTCCATTCTTTTTTGGCACAAGTAAAGTAGGAACGGTACAAGGACTTACGGATTCTCTAATCAAACCTTTAGCTAACAAATCATCAACTTGTTTCCTAATTTCTTCGGTTTCCTTAGGATTAGTCCTATAGGCTGGTTTGTTAGGCAATGAGGAACCGGGAATGAAATCAATTTTATGTTGTATATCCCTTTTAGGTGGAAGTCCATTTGGTATTTCATTAGGAAAAACATATGCAAATTCATCAAGCAACGGTTCAATTAAAGGGTGATCATGCAAAACAGATTCGGTTTCATCATTTAGCAATAACAATTCTTTTCGTTCCTCAAGTTCATGTTGTTCACTTTTAAGTATAGGAATTAAAGAATGAAAATTAGTTAAAGTTGCTTGCAATTTAGAATTAGCGTTAGGTGCATATGGTGCTAAAGTTATCTGTTTGTCATTTAAAACAAAAGTATGTGTGTTTTTAAAACCATCATGCATAACTTTCCTATCATACTGCCACGGCCTACCTAATAAAACATGACATGCATCCATAGGTATAACATCACATAAAAGACTCTCCTTATAGCTATTACCAATGGAAAATGAAAGCAAAACTTGAGAGTTTACAGGAATACCTTTGTTTTGATTCAACCATTGAATCATGTATGGCTTGGGGTGTGGAGTGGCGGTGAGATTAAGCTTGTCCACCATAGTCTTTGAAGCGACATTAGTGCAACTTCCCCCATCAATGATAAGCGAACAGATCTTACCTTTAACTGTACATTTTGTGTGGAATATTGCTTCCCTTTCTGGGTTTGGACCTTTGGCTTTGACCCCACTAAGAGCTCTTCGCATAACTAATAATTCTCCTTCATCCGGATATATTATTTCCTCATCAAGTTCAGCATCGTCACAGAAATCCTCCTCGTTTTCCTCTTGATGATCATCAAATTCAACCAAGTTCACCATTTTTCGGTTTGGGCATTCGGAAGAAATATGTCCTAGGCCTTGACACTTAAAACATCTCCTAGGTGTGAATGAATTGGTGTTTGGTTTGGGTGTATTGGGCATGCTTAGGGGCTGCTTTGAATTATTGTTTTGCAAAGCTGTTGAATCTTGTGAATGGGCTTTAGAATAGGAATGGGGAGTGTTCTCTTGGTAGGAATTGAAATTGGTAGTTCTTGCTGAAGTGAAACGTGAGGTTTCCTTCATTTTAGTTCTTTGTTGTTTATCCACTTTATGTGCAAGGTTAATTAAATCATCAAGGCAAGCATAAGGTTGTAATTCAACAATGTTTCTGATTTTTGAATCTAAACCATTTAAAAATCTTACCAAGGTTTGATGATCATCCTCCTTAAGGTCGCACCTCATTATCATTGTCTCGAACTCTCGACCATACTCTTCTATACTCCTGCCATCTTGTTGTAGATGTTGAAGTTTGGTGAAATTCTCTTGCATGTAGTATGAAGGCAGAAACTTTTCCTTCATTTGCTTCTTCATCTTTTCCCATGATCTAATCTTGTCTTTCCCTTCTCTTTCTCGTTTTGCACATTTGCTAGCCCACCAAGTAGAAGCATATTTGCGCAATTTTAATGCTACTATCTTTACCTTCTTTTCTTCATCTGTATTCTTGTAATCAAATACTCTTTCAACAGTTCTTACCCATTCAAGGAACTCATCTCCATCTAATCTTCCTTCAAATTCTGGAATGTCGACTTTAAGATCATCTCCACGGCTTGTTTGCCTATTAACTTTAGGACTTTCAGATTCATAATACCCACCTTCCCTTAAGGTGCGTTTTAGGTCTAGAAACTCTTTAAGTTGGGCTCGTAAGTAATTAATGGTGGCATTTTGCTCTTCAACAATTCTGCTCAAATCACTTGTTTCTCCTTCACCACTTTGAGACATGGTGTTTTTTTTTTTTTTTGCTTTGTGAGTGAACAAAATTAAGGCTCGGAGCGTAGCCTTGGCTCTGATACCAAGATGATATAGGTTGGCTATGTTTTGAACAAGGACCAAACTATATGCACACGTATGTTTTGAGGTTTCGAAATTCAGCAATTAAGGCTGAAAGTTTAGGTTGTATTGTAAATTGTTTTTTTTTTTTATTTTTTGTGATTTTGTGGGTTTTGTAATAAGAAGAACTAAGAAAAGATATGTTGAATTGAACAACTTGAAAATGGCTGATCCAAGGATTAATTTGATACAGATTCACCACAAATTAAAACCAAGGGCTCCTAAGAACACATTCAAACTTTAAGCCAAAGAATGAAAAGCATAGGAACTTCAACTTACTAAAACCAATCCAAGTTAAAGTAAATTGCAAAGAGAGAACAAAGGAATTTGCTCAAAGGTTGTTTTGTATTCAGAATGTAAAAATCAGGTTGTGTATTACAAGAGTTCATACATCCTATTTATACTAAAGCATTCAGCAATGAGTACAAACTTTGAAAATGAAAGTACAACCAAAATGGCAATAAAATGCAACAGCTAGTAAAAGAACAAGGAGATTTTTGCTGATTTTTTTTTTGTTGTCTCTAACAGCTAGTTTTGTTGTCTCTAACAGCTAGTTTTTCTTTGGGATTTGCAAATTAGCTCTTCTATCTTTTTGGGATTATTTGTGGCTGATTTGTAAGAGATATTATCATAAAAATCCCACTCAATCTTCAAAACATATGGCTGTTGTAAATCAGCTGGTTTTGAAGAATGCAACGGCTCAATTTGGAGAATCTGATTGCTTGTTTTGATCCATGCGTTTTAATTTTGTGAAGTACGTCCCATGAGCAAAATAAATATTAGACTCAATAAAATAAAAATTACAACTCGACTAACTAAACATGAGACATGATTAAGCTTGATCCTAAACCTGGCTTAATCATCTCTAAGACTTTGTTTCATTATAAAAATAAAAAAACAAAATAAAAATTAAAGAAGAAGATTTAGTTCATGATTACAAAATTAAAAGACTTAACATTTGAACCTTGAATTTGAGCATCTTCCATATGATGAATCATGGTATTGAACCAGGTTAGCTCATGAGAACTAGATGTAGGTGATCCTACATCACTTAGTATGGATTTACTTGAGAAAGGATAGGTTTCCCACACAAAGGAAATCAAAGTTAAGTGCTAGAATTGATGGACCGTTCGAAATTTTGGAAAAAGTAAATGACAATGCTTACAAACTAGAGCTACCTAGTAGCTATGGTGTGTCTTCTACTTTCAATGTTGCAGATTTGATTACATTTCATGAGGAGGACATGTTACCAAGCTTGAGGTCAAGCTTTTCCAAAGAAGGGGAGGATGATGTAGGATCACCTACATCTAGTTCTGCTGAGCTAGCCAAGATCAATATAATGATGCATCAAATGGAAGACGCTAAAATTCAAGGTCCAAAACTGAAATCCTTTAATTTCGTAGTCATAAACTAAGTCTTCTTTTTTTTTTTTTTTTTTTTTTTTTGGGTCGTTTTATTATTTAAGTCGTTTATTTTATTTCGAGTATTTGGGTCTTTTGTTTTCTTCGAAATGATTTAAGCCAGGTTTAGGATCAAGCTTAATCATTTCTCATGCTTAGTTAGTCGAGTTGTACTTTTCTTTTATTTGAGTTTAGTATTTAATTTTGCTCATGGGTCGAATATTATGCGATTGAAACGCAAGCAAGCAGCTGAAAATATCAAGCAAATAAACCAAGGAAATATGAAGAATATAAATATGAAAGTTAAGCAAGTGGATGATTAAAAAAATATATTTAGCAAAATTAAGACGTTGAGACACTACTTGCAGCTGAAATTTTCAGCATTATTTCTTGAAGATTGTGAGGGATATATCATGAAGATCTTATCTACTTGTCAGCCCCAAAATATCATTTGAAGATTAGTCAAACATATTGCAAATAATAGCTGATTTGTAGCTGTTGCAAGTGGGTGTATAGCTGATTTGTAGCTGTTGCAAGTGGGTGTATGGCTGATTTGTAGCCGTTGCAAGTGGATTCTTTGCTATTTTTTTTTCTTGCTGGCTTATCTCCTTATAAGTATAAATAAGGCTTAGCTTGTTTCTGATGATATTCAACACTTTCAATACAAACTTCCAATTGAGCAATTTTCTTTGTTCTTATTTGCAATTTACTTTAACTTGGATTAGTTTAAGTAATTTGAAGTTCCTATGCTTTTCATTCTTTTGGCTAAAGTTTGAATGTGTTCTTAGGAGCCCTTAGATTTGTTTCGTGGTGTATCTGTATCGAAACAACCTTTGGCAAGCCATTTTCAGTTTGAAAATCAGCACATACATTTCATTTTTCCCTTGTTATAAAACCACAAAAAAATCACAAAAACAAATTCATTAAACGAAAACAGCAAACTACGTGTGCTTATAGCTTGGTTTTGTTTTGAGGCATACCAATCTATATCATCAATGATCAATGAAGAATGAATGATGAAGAATGAACAAGGATCAATGATAAATGAAGAATGAACGATGAAGAATGAACAAAGATCAATGATCAATGAAGAATGAACGAGGAAGAATGAACAAGGATTAATGATCAATAAAGAATGTACGATGAAGAATGAACAAGGATCAATGATCATTGAGGAATGGACGATGAACAATGAACAAGGAACAATGATCAATGAAGCATGAACGATGAAGAATGAACAAGGATCAATGATCAATGAAAAATGAACGATGAAGTATGAACAAGGATCAATGATTAAAGAAGAATGAACGATGAAGAATGAACAAGGATCAATGATAAATGAAGAATGAACGATGAAGAATGAACAAGGATCAATGATCAATGAAGAATGAACGATGAAGAATGAACAAGGATCAATGATCATTGAGGAATGAACGATGAACAATGAACAAGGAACAATGATCAATGAAGAATGAACGATGAATAATAAACAAGGATCAATGATAAATAAAGAATGAACGATGAAGAATGAACAAGGATCAATGATCATTGAGGAATGAACGATGAACAATGAACAAGGAACAATGATCAATGAAGAATGAACGATGAAGAATGAACAAGGATCAATGATCAATGAAGAATAAACGATGAAGAATGAACAAGGATCAATGATCAATGAAGAATTAACAAGGATCAATGATAAATGAAGAATGAACGATGAAGAATGAACAAAGATCAATGATCAATGAAGAATGAACGATGAAGAATGAAAAAGGATCAATGATAAATGTAGAATGAACGATGAAGAATGAATAAGGATCAATGATCAATGAAGAATGAACGATGAAGAATAAACAAGGATCAATGATCAATGAAGAATGAACGATGAAGAATGAACAAGGATCAATGATCAATGAAGAATGAACGATGAAGAATGAACTTGGATCAATGATCATTAAAGAATGAACGATGAAAAATGAACAAGGATCAATGAACGATGAAGAATGAACGATGAAGAATGAACTAGGATCAATGATCATTAAAAAATGAACGATGAAGAATAAAATAGGATCAATGATCAATGAAGAATAAACGATGAAGAATGAACAAGGATCAATGATCATTGAGGAATGAACAATGAACAATGAACAAGGATCAATGATCAATGAAGAATGAACAATGAAAAATGAAATCGGATCAATGGTCAATGAAGAATGAACGATGAAGAATGAACAAGGATCAATGAAGAATGAACGATGAAGAATGAACAAGGAATAATGATCAATGAAGAATGAACGATGAAGAATAAACAAGGATCAATGATAAATAAAGAATGAACGATGAAGAATGAACAAGGATCAATGATCATTGAGGAATGAACGATGAACAATGAACAAGGAACAATGATCAATGAAGAATGAACGATGAAGAATGAACAAGGATCAATGATCAATGAAGAATGAACAATGAAGAATGAACAAGGATCAATGATCAATGAAGAATGAACGATGAAGAATGAACAAGGATCAATGATAGATGAAGAATGAACGATGAAGAATGAACTATGATCAATGATCATTAAAGAATGAATGATGAAGAATAAAATAGGATCAATGATCAATGAAGAATGAACGATGAAGAATGAACAAGGATCAATGATCATTGAGGAATGAACAATGAACAATGAACAAGGATCAATGATCAATGAAGAATGAACGATGAAGAATGAACAAGGATCAATGATCAATGAAGAATGAACGATGAAGAATGAACAAGGATCAATGATCAATGAAGAATGAACGATGAAGAATGAACAAGGATCAATGATCATTGAGGAATGAACGATGAACAATGAACAAGGAACAATGATCAATGAAGAATGAACGATGAATAATAAACAAGGATCAATGATAAATAAAGAATGAACGATGAAGAATGAACAAGGATCAATGATCATTGAGGAATGAACGATGAACAATGAACAAGGAACAATGATCAATGAAGAATGAACGATGAAGAATGAACAAGGATCAATGATCAATGAAGAATAAACGATGAAGAATGAACAAGGATCAATGATCAATGAAGAATTAACAAGGATCAATGATAAATGAAGAATGAACGATGAAGAATGAACAAAGATCAATGATCAATGAAGAATGAACGATGAAGAATGAAAAAGGATCAATGATAAATGTAGAATGAACGATGAAGAATGAATAAGGATCAATGATCAATGAAGAATGAACGATGAAGAATAAACAAGGATCAATGATCAATGAAGAATGAACGATGAAGAATGAACAAGGATCAATGATCAATGAAGAATGAACGATGAAGAATGAACAAGGATCAATGATAAATGAAGAATGAACGATGAAGAATGAACAAGGATCAATGATTAATGAAGAATGAACGATGAAGAATGAACAAGGATCAATGATCAATGAAGAATGAACGATGAAGAATGAACAAGGATCAATGATCAATAAAGAATGAGCTAGGATCAATGATCATTAAAGAATGAACGATGAAGAATGAACAAGGATCAATGAACGATGAAGAATGAACTAGGATCAATGATCATTAAAGAATGAATGATGAAGAATAAAATAGGATCAATGATAATTGAAGAATGAACGATGAAGAATGAACAAGGATCAATGATCAATGAAGAATTAACGATGAAGAATAAACAAGGATCAATGATCAATGAAGAATGAACGATGAAGAATGAACAAGGATCAATGATCAATGAAGAATGAACGATGAAGAATGAACAAGGAATAATGATCAATGAAGAATGAACGATGAAGAATAAACAAGGATCAATGATAAATAAAGAATGAACGATGAAGAATGAACAAGGATCAATGATCATTGAGGAATGAACGATGAACAATGAACAAGGAACAATGATCAATGAAGAATGAACGATGAAGAATGAACAAGGATCATTGATCAATGAAGAATGAACGATGAAGAATGAACAAGGATCAATGA